>NC_081166.1:24603478-25203478 GCF_012432095.1 Onychostoma macrolepis
CCTGCAAAAATCATTCTAATACGCTGATTTGGTGCTCAAGAAATATTTCTTATTACTATCAATGTTGAAAACTGTTGAGCTGCTTAATATTTTTGAGGTTATTAATTCTTTGATGAATAGAAAGTTAGCAATCATAGCAATCATTTGTAACATTATAAATATTTATACTGTCACTTTTAATCAATTTAATGTGTCTTTTTTAAATAAAAGTATTGATTTATTTAAAAAAAATACCCGACCAGATTTGTTTTTATATATGAAGAGTTCATTTGCAAAAACAAATAACTCCGATTAATTAAAAATAACAAAAAAAAAATACAGCTAACACAATAAAAACATGATAACATAATAATTTTTATATAAATAACTGTATATAAATAAATATAAATTTATTTATATACATAATAAGTTTAAAAAACAGTTATCTGTTTTTGCAAATAAACTCTTCATATAGGCCTAATGTTTGTCATCTTATAAATAGCATTTATTTTTAAAGTACTGATTTTTACATTTAAAACAACAAACCTGCACAAATCAAGAGTTTTTAACTGTATTTAGACATTCCCGATTTTCATAACAGCCTTTTATTTTATTTTATTTTTTAAAAACATTATTTAGCTTGACCTTCTGAGCTGCATGAATAACATTTCCCGAAGGTTAAGCGCCTCTTTTGTTGAAAAGAAAAACAATTGGACTTAATTTGTCAACAGTTTCAAGACCCATTTAAGACCCACAGTATTCCCCTCTTTTACTTGCAATTAGCACTACCGAGGTTGGTCTCAAAATATCCGTCTTTTAAGGGCCGCACTGCGCCATGCTAATCACACAGGGATCCAATGTACATTTTCTTGATTAGATTTGGCTTTGGGCTGCAGAAGAGGTCAAAAAATCAGCTCTACAGCCACCCTGTTAATAACATTTAACCTTTTCTAAAGAAAGGATTTCTTATGTTTAGCAATTTAATTGGCTAGGACGACACTATGATTAGAGAGCACTGAAAATCGCATTATGCAATTTTCCAGTAACACAATTTAACAAGAAGTCTTTGTCATGAGGAAGAGGGAAAACGCACACAGGTAGGGCACAGATTGGTCAAAATCAACAGACTGAAATCTGCATGAGTAATCGTAGCATGTCTCATCAGATCAGAAGGAATAGACGTTTTCCCTAAGTCAGTTTGCTCCCCGTATACTGCTCAAGTGCTCCACAAATGTCAAATGGGCCTCTGTGGGAATATATTTACATAACACCTCTCCACCGCTCGCCGCTGCCAAAGAGGACCAATTAAACATAAAACATGGGCGTATGTGGTAAAACGCCACTGAGTTTTAATAATTCATGATATTTTTGTTCTATAAAACTTGGTTTGAGGATCTGTGACATCAATCAAAACGAATGAAGCCATTTTTTCAACAGAACCTTTGTTTTGATGAGATGGAATGAAATTCAGGCTCTTGGCTTTTTCATTATTTCAAAAAAGGACAGAATGTCAAGATACAAGACAGAACAAAAAGCTCAAGTAGACAGATTGAGAGAGAACCGTATAAAAACACTAATTACAGCCCAAGGTACATACTTTCAATAACCAAAAAAAATGCCAGTTTGCTTTACATTGCAATTATGACATGTAACGTGACAAAAAATACTGATAAACATCTCATAATGTTTGTTTAAAGTTCACTCTTGAACGTGTCTGAGCTTGTGACGGGAGTTTACAGGGCCATTTATCCAAATTACTTGTCAGCAGGTCTTCCGTCAGCTTATTTGCCAATCAACAATTACAAATAATGCCATAACCCAAGATTACGACATAAAAAAGCCCCTTTGATTATAATACAAAGAAACCTGAGCTCTCAGTATAACATTGTTTGTCATCGGCTAAGCATCTCCTGCAGACTGGGCTTATTATTGTCAACTAAATTAAACCATGAAAACATGTTTAATTACTTTAAATAAAAAATAAAAAACATGAAATAAAATATATATTTAAAACAAATTCAGCTATAGCTGACAAGTAAACATTTCTATTTTTTTTTAAGTACTAAAATAACTAAAACAATAAACATAAAAAACTAATACAATTTACAAACAAACCAACAACAAAATTACTACATTCTTAAAATTAAAATAAACACAAAATACAAAAGTAAAATCTAATTCAAAGCATTTACAAAAACTATAATATTATATTAATAATACTAAAATAATACTGCTGTAGACCAACAAACAAACAAAAAAAATAGGGCACAATGTACTATAATATAATTTTTTTTACAGGTGTTTTATTTATTTATTATTTTTTACAGGTGTTTTATTTATTTATTTATTTTTACAGGTGTTTTTTTCCTGTATTTTGACTGCATTGTATTGAGTTTTAAGGTTAACAGCAATGTCCATAAAATTAATGGATAATGTCCTGGCACAATTTTTTATGATTTTTTTTATTTATTTTACTTTACTTTACTTTATTTTTTTATTATTTAAATTTTTATTTTAGTTAAATAGTTAACTAAAAGTAAAACTGAAATTAAAACATTAAAATAAAAGGCTATGCAGACTACTCACTGAAATAAAAATAAATTACAAAATATTTCAGCTACATTCCTCATTTTAATTTAGTTCAACATGTACTAAAATAACTAAACCTGAAATAAAAATTAATAAACTACATAGACATATAAAACAAAAAGTAATCATACTAAAAAAAGTTTAAAAAAACACAATCTTTTAACTAAAATGAAAACGGAAAAAAGCTAATAAAAACTGATGCAAAATATTAATCTTGTATTATAGAACCTCAACAATACTAAAACACTGACTAAGCCTCAATAAAAACAACCGTTGTTAATATGCATTACAAATAAGCTTCAAAAGTTTCGCCAAATGGGCCGGTGAATTCCCAGAAAGTCAAACACAGGCCTAGAGATACATTCCTGTACATCTCCACCCTCCAAAACAACTATTACCCAACATATTCTCCCTGTAAATGAGTCAGCTTCAACAAACACGCTGTAATAGCTACCTGTCTCTATCAAATATGCAGGTTAAAATATAAATTCAAGCATGAGGACAGACACAGAAGGTGAAAAAAAGAACAATTCCTGGAATCCTGACAGCAGCTGCTTGTTAGTTGTCTTGGTTACTGTATTAAAATAAGCGTGCGTTGATGCTAAAGTTATTGGCGTGTGTTATTATTAGTGCTCTCTGCACCACAGAACACAATAATGAAAGGAAAATGTGTGTCATCGCCACGGCAACTGTTTTAATGCAAGACTCCCCGTCAATAATAGTTAACAAAATTGCACTTCAGTCATAAACCCACAAATCAATTTCCTGTGTGTGTGCTTCACGTTGAAGTGATGAGCGTGTGTGTGTGTGTGTGTGTGTGCAGAGAAATTTTAAATGCATGTCTTATTAGAGCTGGGTTCAGCATAATCAGTCTTTCCCTAATTATTATTCACAGCCGCGACCTCTAATGAGTCAAATAACATCCATCTATTAATGTTGCGGGCTGCTGAGATTCTGCGCCCCTGTTGGGTCATTAAATTGGTTCTGATACTTCAATATGCCTGATGTGAGAGCCTGAACAGATTACAACATACACTACCCGAGCAATATCGATCGCCGTGTTGTAAATACAGAATAACAATGTACAGAAATATCTGGAGGTGGAAAGGACAAAAGAAGGGCTGCAGAAAAATCGTATTGTAATTATTTTGATTTGAAAAGCAATCTGTTAGTATTTAACATCTCATATTGCTGCTGTTTAGATACAGACAAGAATAAAAAGTCATTGAAACCAAGGCTCGTTTATTAAGGTCTTTGTGCCAATAGAAAGACTTTCTGTAATAGCATCAACAAATGGAACTGCAAAAATTATTTTTAAATTAATTCCCCCCACCCGACACTTTACTCATCTGCCATTGGTCAACAAAACAAATAGCCCCACTTCAAACTCATTCTATTGGCTGAAGCAATGTTGCTGTGTTGCTATGATGCTCATACAAACAGATGAGCAATGTTTTTGATAGTGTTTACAATTTTCTGGAAAATCAGCATATGAACACTTTAACACCAAAAATTGCATGCATAACATTTACAGTCAATTTTGAAGGAATCAAACTCAGACCTCTTTCAAATTAGTTAACTGAAGTGGGAAAAGAAGCCAGCTCTTACTGCATTTACATTTCAGTGTTATTTTTAGTATTATTTATATGTTATCATAGTAATTATTAATATTTTGTATTGAATACAAAAGTATTTTTAATATTTGTAGTTTTCATTTTAATGTGAAGTTTTATTAATTGTGTTATGAGCATTTGCCTTTTTATCAGTTTCTTTAATATACATTTGATTTCAGTTTTAGCTTTAGTGATTTTAATACTTCAACTGACTGTCACTTAATAGCATTTTCATAAAAATAAGCCATTAAGATTTTTTATTTATTTATTTTTTTTAAATCAGACTACATGTACAATAAGCACAAGTGCGTATTAAAGAAATAATAAACAATGTGTGAAAGTTGTATTACAGACTTTTATTTACGGGTGTTTATTTGCCTATTTATTATGAATGCTTCTTGTATTTCTCATTTGTAAGTCGCTTGGGATAAAAGTGTTTGTTAAATGATTAAATGCAAATGTAATTAAACATTAGAAGCAAATTCAGATCTGTTTTCGGTCCACTTAAACTCAATCCACTTTTCATTCAGTTTTTTGGAATGTCTTTTTATTGCAATATTATAGACCGTGGAATGTCACAGAATTTGTCACATTTTAGATGGATACCTCAATGGTAGGTAAGTACACTTAAATCAAAATGCAATATAGACTAGTGTCTGTGAACATTAAGCCACAAAGACACCATTTAAATTTGAATCCTGCATGTTCTGTGCGTCAAAATAAAAGTATGGTTTAACTTGAAGAAACTGTGACAGAAATATTACTTAATGTAATGATAGTACTACTACTACTAATAAAATTGTATTAAAACATTATTTTTTAAAAGAATATTTACCAGAAAAATGAAAATACACAACACAGTATTTCTGGGGGCAAAAAAATCAATCAATCAATAAATAAAATATAATAATAATACATCATTTTTTAAATAAAATCAATTGATTAGAGATGCTTCTGATTATTAATATTTAATGAAAACATTCAAATGGAATCCAGAAAATTAATGGAAAACAGAATCTGGTAAAAATAAAAAGGAGAAAAGTTTTTGTTAAACTTTTAATAAACTTCTATTTAATATTGTAGAGTGTAGAAGAATTAAAACAGAAAAAAATGGAATCCAGAAATATTAAAATGGAATTTGGAAAAAATAAATAAAATGGAATTTGGGAAAAAATAAAAAAGATTAAATAGGGCCCTATTCTAGGCTGCTATTCACAATGACAGTGGGACACCGTAAACAGCAAACCTTTAGTCTTTCAAGCTATTTGTCTTTCTCCTCATGGTACAGGGTCGTCAACGAGATAATATAAACAGATTCCCCATATAACCAATCACCTGTCACAATTTCACATAAATATATCAAGCTTTTTATATTCAAATGTCCCTAACACACCCTCCACCAGTTCTTGTTCTTCTTCTCCAAGGACCTAGCTGTCCAAAAAGCCCGAGTAACATTCAAGATTCAGCTATTACCCTTCAAACAAGCCTTTCATTGACTCCATGATGGACACAGTATGATATTTTCACCAAACTGAGAGGAAACATTGAATTGAGAGAGTAGGCGCTTGGAAAAACACACTGTTCCTGCACTCAGTTACTGAAACCGTTTCTTTGGCGAGTTTGTATGATTGCTGTTTGCGTGCCATAGGAATCACTCGATAATTAAACCTAATATATTGCGATTCACTTGTGATACAGATGTGGGCGGCACGACGTGGCACAACTCTACCTGTAATTCTATGATATTACTCTTTATTTGATTCCAGCTTGTCTGAGCTGAAATTACCCTGAGCTCATTTTTCCAGGATATCCCCTGATGTCGAAACCGTTTGTTGATGATTTATGGCACCTGCCGATATTTTACAGCAGTGGGCATTTGTCCGCTATACTTCCAGCATAATTCGTGTTGCTCCCTAGCAACAAGCCAAAGCACTAATATTCCTACAGAGGGACCGGCTCCAAATATAACTGTCTGTATTATTGATTACCACACAGAAAACTTTGCATTTAATGGCTCTTGTAAAACATGACAGGCTAGAACAAATTTGGTTATGTCAAAATGTTCCACTTTCTGAGGAGACAAGAAGAGAGACACGTTGAGCCTATTATTCTAATGATGCCTCTATATAGAAAACTGAATAACAAGGTGCAACCACATACAGAAGACACAGGTATTGTTTCAGGGAAAGAAAGATCACTTGCGGTTATGTGCTCAAGAGAAAGGAAATATAGATATCTAGCAACATAAAAGAATATTCCCCCTATATTTGTCATTATTTTGCAAGCGTTATAACTAAGCAACACTGTCGATGTTGCAATGATTTAAATAGTTTCCTAAACTGTGCAATTAGACTTGTTTTGCAATACCTCCTAAAATATTTTAATAGAGTTTCTGACTTTAAGTGTTCAGTTATGATTAGTTTGATTAACTGAATCAGTTCAAAGTTTTGATTTGTTTGCATCAAATAAATCATGCTGCATATTTAATACATTAAACATTTTAGTAACATTTAATTTTATTTATTTATTTTTTGAAAACAAATATACTTTTATTAGGACACATAAACTGATCAAAAGTAACAGTAAAGATATTTAGAATGTTAAAGAAAAGATTTGATTTCTATTTATCAAAGATTGGCATATTAATAATTAATAATATAACACAATAATTAAATGAAATGAAATGAAATGAAATGAAATGAAATGAAATGAAATGAAATTAAATTAAATTAAATTAAATTAAATCTGAAGAATCGCGTGACAATGAAGATTGGAGTAATGGCTGCTGATTTTTTAATTAATTTAAAATAGAAAACAGTTTATTTCACAATATTACTTTTATAATTTGCAAAAAAATAAAACAAACAAAAAAACAAGCATATTTGTGAGCAACAAAGCAGAACAATAAAGTGTTGATTTGTTTGCATCAAATAAATTATATTGCATATTTAATACATTAAAACATTTTAGAAACAATAACACTAACATTATTTATTTATTTATTTTTGAAAAATTAATACTTTTATTAGGACACATATATTGATTGATCAGAAGTGACAGTGAAGATATTTATAATGTTAAGGAAAGATTTGTTTATATATATATATATATATATATATATATATATATATAATATAATATAATATAATATAATATAATATAATATAATATAATATAATATAATATAATATAATATAATATAATAATTAATGATTTCTGAATAATCGTGACACTGAACACTGGAGTAATGGCTACTGATTTTTAAATCAATTTAAAATAGAAAATAGTTATTTTAAAAAGTAATATTTCACAATATTACTTTTTCCAATTAGTTTTAGTTTAATATTTTTCAAATATAAAACATTATATAAATATACAAACAATACTAAGTATATGTTTAATAAATGTATACAAAAAAATGTTCCTTGTCATTGCAGCATTAGCATACAGCTAAAAATAAATGACTTCCTTTATAAGAGCAAATACACTGGCTGAAACGCTTTGTTTCTACAGCTGTTCAGTTGCTAAGATTACACAAAAAACCCCCAAAAAAACACAGCTAAACCTTTCTAGAGCGCACTGAACGTATTTGTGTTCAGTATCTGAAACAGATGCCTTCTTTTTCTAGAGATGTATCTTTCAAGCAACATAACAAGCATATTTGTGTGCAACATACAGCAGAATGACAGAGCGAGCGGTTCACAGAGTTGTGAACGTGAGTCATGGGAATTGTACGTGTACTGCAAAATTCTCATGAATTGTTCAAGACTTGATATCATGGAACATCTCTCATACGGACTACAAAAGATCCGATCTGGCCCTTTGAGCGGCACCCCAGAATTTATCACCAGTCGAGTCCAAAACAATGGAAATAAAGGAGCTTTCATCTCTGAAATTCATAAGCACGACAGGGACGGATTAACACATTGCCAGTCTTTGATGCAACCAGGAAAAACAGCCGAGCATAGCTCATTTTTATGAAACAGTAAATGCCAAACAGTATTTAATTCTGTCTGTTGTTTTCTTACGTAAACCTTAAGTCATTAAATCATTTATATACTACTCTTTCTGATTAATCCACAAATGTTTTTAATCAATGAAGGCATGCAAGAAACGTAACATCCTCGATACGTCTTTGCCTGTATTTATTTATTTTAATAACAAATTTCAATATGCAGCAGTCAAACACTGGCGACGAGAGACATGTATGTCAAAGCGATTAACTTGCGTTTGTTCGCGGGAAATGGCAAGTGTATTCTGGGGAGCCCCGCTGGAGACAATGGCGGCACTCATGTGACTCAACATGATGACAATAGCCACAGACAGAGGGAAAGAAGCGCATTACCCAATGAAACTAATTAAAAAGCATTTTGAGTGTGACACAAAGGAGGGATTAGATGACAGAGGATAAGAAGATAGTGTGCACTATTGTGCTGATTTCTTCATCGGCAGTCAGCGGTAGACAAGGCCTTTGCAATTACTGTCCAAAGAATTAATCATTCATAATTCTCGGAGCTGTCACAAAGAGCGTGCTTATTATAGGATCACCGTCCGTCTTGAACCACGGGGTTCTGCGCTATGGAAGAAAAAACACAACTGTAAAAAAGCACACTGCACTGATATAGGCAGTAGCATTTATTGAATTTTTTTTTTTTTTTTTTCCAAGAGATATCTAAAATGATAAAATTATGATATATATGATATGACCAAAATATTAATCTTATTTTAATATCATGGTAACAATATTTCACAATATAGTTATTTTTTCTTGGAAAAAAAAAAAAGTGGCACAATCAAAATATTGCTCAAAGAAATAGTTATTTGAGCATCGTGAGTAATATAACATAAAAGCAATTGCTCAACCAATAAAATAAGTTTGGGGTGGGGCTATCCTTTCATCTGACCAGTGACAGATTGAGGGAGGGTTCGGGGCAAATAATTTAAAAAAAAATTACCTTTGCAATTCTCTTTGGTGATGCTAGTGGCTCACATTTATTATAATTTTCTTTCTCTCTTTTTATTTGGACCTTCATTTGGAAAAATATGTTTTACTCACTAGGAAACTGTATATAATTTATTTAATCAAAAACAGGCAGAAATAATTGGGGAAATGCATCTAACAGCCATTTTTATCTATCTATCTAAAATTATAAAAATTAAACAAATCAATAAAGCAACATCACTATAGTAATAAACAGTAAAGTATTTAATAAATTTTTTTTATGTAATTATAAAAAATATTATTATTATTATTACAAGTTTAACTATAATTGTTGTTGTTGTTGTTGTTGTTATTAAATAATATTATATAATATATATACTGTATAGTTATTATATTAAATATTATTTTGAAATATAAAACAACAACAAAAGTGCAATTACAATCCTAATATTGTTACTTTGAAACAGCACATCAGATTGCGTATTTCTATAATTACAAAATTGGATAATTGCACTAAACCATGTTGCATTCTCAGGCATTGTTAGAATTATTTTTTTTAATTAATTAATTAATTAATTGTTTTAGAAATATAAAAAAAAAAAAAAAAAAAAAAAAAAGTTTATAAGCCAGCTGGTGAGTAACAATGCTTCATATACTTGCCAACACTTTTTTACGCATTGTATTAATACATCATATCGTTATTCACTTCATCCATAAAAATGTATCATTATACCCCTGTTAAACAGTGTTATTATTCAGGTAGCTAGTTTTAAACATGTCAACAATTTTACGCTAATGCTACAGCGCCCCTTGTGGCAATGCTGAGAATGCAGCATGTTCTACACCATACCAAACCTCTAGTGGTTTACATATTTCTACCACATTACCTAGCTCTATTCTAGAGGAAGCAGATTCTTTGACTCTGAAGAGTCAAAAGGGCTTAGCAAACTTGATATTAGACACCGCATGTCTGAGAGGTGCCATGTCATTATGCTTAAACTCAAAGATGAGATGACAAGAAAGGAAACACTAGTGTTCACTAATGGCTGTTATTAAGCAGCACCGACACTCACTGGAGGTTAAAGGTCAAACTGACAACTGCCCCGGGGCACAGGGGGTAAGAGGTGGCTGCTGATTGGCCACTGAGGCTGTATTAGAAATGTTTCCATGGGCAACTGTTCTCAGATCAGCAGTAAAGGGCATCTTTGTTCTACTGTCTCAAAGGGCTAAAAGCGAACTTGATAAATCAGTCCAAGAGAGTTTTCCAGCCACTGAAATATCAGCTCTGCTTTAAACGCATGCTGCTGTCTTCCTTTTCTGCAAGCAAATTTAACAATGCAAAGAAAGAAAGCAACTTACAGGCATAGGTCACCCAAAATTCTGTCATTATACACTCAGCAGTTTGTCAGACGCGTACAATTTATTACTTCTTTCCATGGAACACAAAAGTATATATAGTAACCGTATCTGTCAAAAAATGACAAAAGCGCAATGAAAGATGCCTATATGATTTGTACATTATATTTCAAGTGTTCTGAAGTCATATGACAGCTTTGTGTGAGGAACAGAGACATATTTAAGTTCTCCTTTTGTGTTCCACAGAAGAAAAACAAGAACATGAAGGGGATATAATTATTAACATAATTTATTTATTTTTTTGTAAAACTAGTATTTTTAATATAGTCGGGTATATAATGCAACCTGGATCATTTTCTGGATAGTAACACTGTAAAGGCTGTATAAAATAATAGTCAGAAATTTTTAATTGTGACTTTAGACTAAATATTTCTTTAAAAAAAAAAGGCTAATAAAATTTTGCATATGCTTTTTGTTGTGCATTATACTTGAAACATTAGGCTCATATAGTATAATATAGGAGAATATGGAGCTCAAAAATAAATAAATGAATAAATAAATAAAAACACCTACATTTTATTCCGAAAAATGTTCAATTTGGTGCAGATGTTGCTATTTATATGACAAAAAATACAATTCTGACAGATTGTAAGTGAGATCTTTATAAGAGTATAACAGACTACTTACATAAAATGCATATAAATATTAGTTGTCACTCTATATCGCCCAATAATATGTCTTGAACCACAATTTTTTGAATTAGACTAAAAGGCCTTTTACTAATTAAAAAAACATTATAGTTTACTAAAACTATAAAGCTAAAAATGTATAATCGTATAAGATTATATATATTAAATTTGATTAGAAAAGAATTAAACCCCTCATGCACACAATATTCAGAGCCATATGACTAAGCCAAATAAATGAATGCTCTTAAAGGCAAGCAGACACTCCAGGAAAAACAGGGCATTAATTAGCCTAAGAGATGTAAACCGCACAAAGTCCGAGACGTTTAATATTTAAGGAAGGCCTTCTTGAATTTCGCAACTCCCCCCAAGCTTACTAGACATGAAATGATTGGCTGACGATAATAACAGATTAGTCATCGTGAGTGACTGGGGCTTGGCACCAGACACCACAATAAGCCACATTGTGTTTCCTGACAAACGCAGCCGGCCCCCTCGCTTTAAAATATAAGATTCCACAATAGCTGCCCGGAGGGGGTGACGAACTTCAGAAAAGATCACCACACTGCATTAACATTTATTTGAATTTCCTTCGCAGGAACAAATGCAGCTGTTTGAGAACATATAATGCAACGCTCCTAAAAGACAAATGAAGGCTTATTTTCCATCTGTTGTTGGCAACTCTTGCTATGTTTTTCCTCTTTCCGTTCAGCTTCAGGTTGTTGGGTTGGGGGGGATTTGCCGTTATAGGAGAAGTAACGTTAATAACTCGACTGTTGTTTCAGGCTCTGTAATGGACAGACAATAAAACTATTCATTTCCTCAAAGGTCAGGCCTGGGAGACGTACACATTGTCGGACTGTCTGCTGGCACAGACGCTATCTCACCTCACATACTTCAGCTCAGGGAGTCTTGCCTTGTGGAAATGACGAAAACAGGGCAAAGTAACAAAAACAAATATGTTTGGGCGATGATTACGGCTCCTTGCTCTGTTTTGTGTATAAAAACGACTCTGTCATTATTAGGGAACCAACAGGCTTTTTCCATTTCAATTCCCACTCCACAGTTTTGGAAATGCTGGCTCCGGTGCCTGGATTCAGTCAGAGAACAGCGATATAAGAAGATCAGAGAGCTCTAATGGACAATAAACCCTGTAAACTTCCAGCAGGCTTGCCAATAAGAAAAACATAACGGTTAGAAAAAAAACGAAGAATGAAATAATCGCCTGGATTGAGAGCAGAACAAACAGAGCAATCCAAATCAGTATAAAGAGAGTGAAGCACAGACGTTCATTTCTGTAATAAGGATTATTCAAAAATCAAAGCGCCTTTTCATTTGCTTTGGCAGGATGGTGATGTCTTTTTATAAATAGCATCTAAATTCTGAAAATGTAAAGCAAATGCTAAAACAAACCTGCTTTCTTGGCGCTCCGTCTACGATAATGTACACAGGAATATGCTCTAAATACATAATAAAGCATTTTGTTATTTGCACCTCAAATATACGACACAATTTCCTGCCCAGAAACTCCATGTTTGCAACATCATTTGTATTTAGCCCGGAATATATTACCCTGGCTGTGAAAGCTAACGTGTCATCTGTTTTACTCTCCTTTGCATTAGCCTCGCTCTCCCTGCCAGTGTCAGCATAATGTGGATTGCCTTTTTCAGTACATGAAAATGAAAGTCACATAGATTCTTGTCACAAATCAACTGCAGCATTAATGTTTTTGACATGAATGTCATTTAGCAGACAGATTCTTGCCAATATCCCCAGCATGCAACGAGCCAAAAGCTGTCTCTAACAGAGATCCCAGAAAGAGGCTCCACATACAAATACAGTCTGAACAGATAATAAAAATGCCACTTTTACTACTCCATGATAGTAGGAAGGAATCAAATGGAGAGATATAGGAATAGCTGGATAGTCAGAAAGATATATAACAGTTATTTATAGTCAAATAAATATAGTCAAATATACAGACAGAATCATACAAGAGAAGAGATAGAGAACAAGAGAACAATAGATAGATAGATAGATAGATAGATAGATAGATAGATAGATAGATAGATAGATAGATAGATAGATAGATAGATAGATAGATAGATAGATAGATAGATAGATAGATAGATAGATAGATAACCAAACGAAATGACAGACATACAGATAGACAATAGATAATCAAACTAAATGACAGACAGACAGACAGACAGATAGATAGACAGACAGACAGACAGACAGACAGACAGACAGACAGACAGACAGACAGATAGATAGATAGATAGATAGATAGATAGACACACAGACAATAGATAACCAAACGACACGACAGACATACAGATAGACAATAGATAATCAAACTAAATGACAGACAGATGACAGACAGACAGACAGACAGACAGAGAGACAGAGAGCCAGAGAGCCAGAGAGACAGACAGACAGACAGACAGACAGACAGACAGACAGACAGACAGACAGATAGATAGATAGATAGATAGATAGATAGATAGATAGATAGATAGATAGATAGATAGATAGATAGATAGATAGATAGATAGACAGATAGATAGATAGACAGACAATAGATAACCAAATGAAACGACAGACATACAAATATAATGAATAATCAAACTAAATGAGACAGACAGACAGACAGATAGATAGATAGATAGATAGATAGACAGACAGACAGACAGACAGACAGACAGACAGACAGACAGACAGACAGATAGATAGATAGATAGATAGATAGATAGATAGATAGATAGATAGATAGATAGATAGATAGATAGATAGATAGATAGATAGATAGATAGATAGATAGATAACCAAACGAAATGACAGACATACAGATAGACAATAGATAATCAAACTAAATGACAGACAGACAGACAGACAGATAGATAGACAGACAGACAGACAGACAGACAGACAGACAGACAGACAGACAGACAGACAGACAGATAGATAGATAGATAGATAGATAGATAGATAGATAGATAGATAGATAGATAGATAGATAGATAGATAGATAGATAGACACACAGACAATAGATAACCAAACGACACGACAGACATACAGATAGACAATAGATAATCAAACTAAATGACAGACAGATGACAGACAGACAGACAGACAGACAGACAGACAGACAGACAGACAGACAGACAGACAGACAGACAGACAGACAGACAGATAGATAGATAGATAGATAGATAGATAGATAGATAGATAGATAGATAGATAGATAGATAGATAGATAGATAGAATAGATAGATAGATAGATAGACAATAGATAATCAAACTAAATGACAGACAGATGACAGACAGACAGACAGACAGAGAGACAGACAGACAGACAGACAGACAGACAGACAGACAGACAGACAGACAGACAGACAGACAGACAGACAGATAGATAGATAGATAGATAGATAGATAGATAGATAGATAGATAGATAGATAGATAGATAGATAGATAGATAGATAGATGCCAATAAAATAATACGACAAACAGATAGACAGACAAAGATAGATAAACAGACAGAGAGATAAACAAATCTGTTTTATATTGGATACATTCTGTCAGGTGTGTTGTTAGGCTTCATTATTCATTTTACGGCCGCTATAATTGTGCAGGTACATCACATCCACCATGAAAGAGAAGCCATTTGTGATTATATCACCACCCTCCAGGTGCTGTGCAAATGATCTCTCAAACGCCACTGAAATTACGAGACATTTCCACTTCTCACGCTCCCTGCAAATCAACACCCGATCATCTTAAAGATTCCCCATCCGGCGTCGAGTTACCGTATGCTCATTATGTCCCATATCATACACAGATAGCACAGCAGGGTGGGGTTCTGATCACACGGTGCATCTGATAACACCCAGCCATTGTTCAAAGACAACCACTCTTCAGCGCGCTTCTTATATATCATATATATCATATTAGTCGGAGAACCTAAACTGAACCCAGTAACACAAGCGCAGGCTTTCAGACAAGTAAACAGACAAATAGCCAGCACCATCCTTCCTGTGACCTGAATGGGTTTGATGTCGGCAGCCAAAGCAGAAATTAGATGAGGTATCGCTACCATCATGAGAATTAATTTGAGCAATATATCCCAAAGTCAAACTTCATCACACTGCGTAACAAGACCAGAGGGGAGATATGTTAATTACGAGATTAAGAATGCATCAAGTCAATTTCAAGTTGTTTTTCTTTTCCTTTTTTTTTCTCGGTTCAGCTTCAGAGAGATCCATTAAACCTTTTTTCCTCCATCTAAGACACTAACTTGGCAGCTGAATATGAGCAAGCATAAGCAAATCTGCTTGAGTTTGTTACTGGTGAAATGGAATGTGACTTCAAAACTAATTGCTGTCACTCGACACTTGTTTAGCAACCTAAATGTGCTCTTGCTACAAGACTGATATATTACAAGATATTAGACACTTATTGGGTGTTTCTGCAAACTTATTCCAAAATTCTTCCCCATTAAAATGGAGTCCTTGCGTACTCTGCAGCGAAAGTGATATTTTTGAAAGCCACAAAAAGCATTTCGCTGGAGAGGGTGGAACCAAAACGGAACATCATTAAATCTACAGCACTTTCAAGGGCAGTCCAAAGATCTGCATTATTATTATGCAGCGTCCCAGAGCGCTCTGACAGGAGCCTAATATGGCAGAATCCTTATAGCTATCTTCTCGTTTCCCTCGAGACGTGGCTAAAATTATTGCAGTCCCGCTATCGAAAGCAGGACCTTTTAAAATCTAATTATTGCAGACTTCACAAATCAGAGCGTAAAGTTTATGTCAGCTTTCTAGACACTAAGCTCTTCCCTGTTGGCAAAATATATTGCAATAGAGGCGATAAACAATGTTTCAATTGATTACAAACTGTATTTTTTTATATCTCCTCACAATTTTCTTGGCAGTCTTTCGCTGGCTGTCATCCACATACCAGACGGTGAAAAAAAAACTGTTTTAATTATTAATACACTCCCTATTTGTGCAGGTGAACGATCAGCTTTTTATTCAGCAGCAATTATAGCCAAATTCCTTTTTATTTTACAGTGCTGTTTCAAAAGTGACTCACACAATTTTAATATCACCTGCAGACAGTATTCCTTCTTAACCTGAGAAAGGGTGCGTTAAAATGCTCCAGGTCAAAAATTAGAAAGCAAAACATGTTGGTGAAACATTCTCCTTGGCCCAAATTCATTTCATAACCACCTCTGATCTCATATTAAAAAGCAAACGAGTTTACTCTGTGACCCCGTAATTTATGATAATGAATTACACTTTTCAATAATAAACTGATGTACAAAGGTCAGATGTGGACACTAAGTTGATGTGGTCAAAGTTTCAGTTACAGGTACAGTTCACTCAAAAATGGTATTCTGTGATTTTTTGCTCACCTTCAGGTCATTCCGAACCTTTTTGATGATCTCTGTTCTTCTGTGGAACACAAAAGGAGAAATTTCGAAGAATGCACTATTTGCTCTTTTCCACTGAATTGCAGCTTTGAAAGATTGGACTGATTCGATTATGGGGTTTAACTCAATAATTCAGTCACAGCCATAAGCAAAACATTGGTGGATATTATCAGTGAATAATAATAAAAATTTTTGGCCTGTTCGTCAAACAAATCTATTTCATAATTTAAAGCGATAGTTTACCTAAAATTTTTAATTCTGTCATTATTTACTCATCCTAACGTTGTTCAAAACCTGTATGATTTTCTTTCTTCTGCTGAACACAAAACATGACATTTTGAACAATGTCGGTATCCAAACAGTCGATGGTAGCAATTGACTTCCATAGCATGGAAAAAAAGTACTATGAAAGTTAATATCTTCAGTCAACTGTTTGGTTACCAGCATTCTTCAAAACAAGAAGCTCATACAGGTTTGGAACAGCATGAGGGTCAAATACAGTGCACAAGTTGTACGGACTAGTTTTATGATGCTTTTGTGTTCTTTTTAAAGCTTAAGAGCTAATGATCCTACTCATAGTGATTTCATGGAAAAGAGCAGCTGGTACAGTCTTCAAAATATCTCTTTTTGTATTTAATGGAGGAAAGCAAGTCACATGGCATTGGAACAATATGAGAGTGAGTAAATAATGAAAATGCTTTATTTGTAATAACCCGACTAAGTCTGATATTGAAAGAACTGCCCTTCGGAATAATCCAAACAGCCAGTGTGGTTCTGTGCCAGAATATTTTGCTTACCAAGTGGATCTCGAGGTACTCTGAGTAAATCCATTTAGCATCCTGACGACACAAACACGCTCATATAGAGTCATTAAAAGGCGACTTATTAACATTACAAAAATGTGCACGCTCACAATACACAAAGAAATAATAAGGTTGCAGGACTGACAGCGAATAAATCACAGATCTTTTTGTGCAGCTATTGATTGTCATTCGCAGCTGTAGCCTGCACATAAGCTACAGTGACAAAGCATCCATTATTGATTCTTCTATCTCATAGGAACCTCATACATCAGGCCACTTGAGAGCACATTCGCCTCCACGCTTCGAGACAAAGCCGCATGCAAATTCCAGTAACTGGCAAAGCAAAAAGATCCATCCACTAGTGCTGCATAATTATTATATCCACCACATTGAAGGGGGTGATATGTATATTTAGCCCTTCAATGGCTTTTAACCTGTGTGAGAACTGATTCAAATGCTATGCACTGAAAATGGATTTTGGGGATTCTGGAATCGGATTCTGCCTGAGTCTGCAGAATCGTGGAAATCCCCCGATGGCCTTTATATAGCTAAAACAATTATCTTTATATTTTCCTGCCTTTACATGATAATCCATATATCTATGACTACATTTTTTATGTATTTTCTAGAAATCATTTCAACCAAACAACCATTGTAACCAAGCATATTCAAAATAGAAGATTTAATTTGAAATAAGGCATGCTATGCAAAAGAATAATATATATATATATATATATTATTCTTTTGCCTAACAAGCATTATTTCATATATATATATATATATATATATATATATATATTAACAAAAACTTTTATAGATTTAACATAATTTATTTATTGACTTATTGGGAATATTAATGATTCATCCTGCTTTTGACTAGCGTTACCAAGTAACATCATGTTTACAACTTTGATTTGATAAACTAAAGACTATTGGCTATTTAAAAAATGACCAAGTCCTTAAACATGTCCTGCCAGAATTTCCTGCTTCACCATGAAAAGAAAACAGAGAACAAAACTAAACTAAACTAAACTAAACTAAACACCTCTAGCCATTTCTTAACACTCTCATTCTAACAAGGCAATTAAGAATTCCAAAAAACACTTAATAAAAAGCACATTAACGTTTGTAACATTCACAGTTGTGCCTAATCTTAAATCGCCAGCAAATTGATCGTGAGTATTCGTTATCACCCAGTCCGAGCCAGCAGATATTTGCAAAACAGGAACGCAGCCAAAATGACACATTTATAAGGTTGTAAATGCACACAGTGCACTATATACACACACCGGTAAATAACTCTTGCATTACAAAGGTTGCAAATATAACAACTCATGTGATATCACTCCTCAACTGTGTCAACGGCTAATAAAAGAAACATATGCTATTTATTGTATCGCCTTCATAACACAAAATGGAGTTTGACCCCGTTTCGTTTAGTTATCAAGCACACAGTTATTTCTATTTAAAATACCCAAAAGATACAAAGTATGAGCAAATGTTTTGTTTTTGCCGAAGCTAAAAAACTAAACATACAATGCTTTGATAAATTCAGATCCTTACTGAGCAATCACACAGGAAGTGTAATCACACTGGGTGTGATCCGTCTGCACATTAATGAGCATTTACACACCATATTGTTCCCAGTTAATGAGAGACACAAACAACCGAAGAAGGGAAAAGCGCAGAGGGAGACGAATGCAGGGGCGACACCCTGCCTGTTTAAACAAGTGTCATACTCAAACACTTTCTTGTTGTGTCTTGTACAATCACTTAAGTTTCTACTCAGCATAAAAAATAGGTTTGATACTCATAAAGAGAAACATTCAAGCCATGTTATTATCTAGGGCTGCAGGCGGTTAGTCGTGACAAACACCACGTTATTTTCTCGAACGTTACTTTAATGCATACATGAAGTGGCTTACTGAGATCTATGCAATTAAGCGCTTTCGAGTGTCTTTCCTCGTGTTCTTTACAAAGGAAATGATTGTCATAAAGAATACCGCCGCAATCAAATCATTATTCATAATCCAGTCTTACTGTACAGCTTGTGTAAATGAGAAATCGTGCTGTATACCGAGCTCAGCCTTCTCTTTGAGGACGTCCTTGAAGTTGAGGCCGCTGTTGAGTGTGGACTCTCTGTATTTGTGGAGCGCTTCTCTCTGGCCGTTCTTGCCGAGCTCCTTCAGCACAGTGGATTTCAGGGGTACGGCCCGCAGACCCTTGTTCCAACTCGAAACGTCCGCCACCATCCATTTCACCAGATCCTCCAACTTCACTATGACTTTCTCAGAGACGGCGATCACTTCATCCTGTCGAGAGAAATACGCAAAGTGAGGAAGGGCACAGGTGTAGTGGCAAAACCATGCAAAACTTTCTTAAATTCCTAATTTTATAAAAATATTCACCATTTTCTAAATTGTCCCTTACTCTGTGTGCGGCAAACAAATGTTAATAAGGTTAGTAAGTCTCTTAAAATATCAGATAATTTGACAATGCGGTATCCCAAAATTAGTAATGATATTTATTTAAAAATAAATGAATAAATAAAATAATTAAATTAAATTAAAAAATATAAGGAAAAATATAATAAAATAATAAATAAAATGAAAATTTTCAAAAATTAAAATTATAAATAAGTAACAAAAAATCAATTAAATTAAATAATATAAAATAATTAATAAAATAAAAATATTTTTAATTAAAAATAAATAATATAATAAAATAAATTTAAATACAATTTAAAAATACTTTTATTCAAGGATGTATTAAAATGATCAATGACAGTAAAGACATTTACAATGTTACAATGTTTCTACTTTGAAAATTCTAAAATAAATGCTGTTCTTTTCTTTTTTGCAAAAATATTAAGCTATTAAACGGCTATTAAATATTAAATATTATTAGTAGTATTTTATTTATTAATATTTATTAATATTTTTTTATTTAATATTTGTAATATTAAACGGCTTTCATTTAAAACAAAAAAACATCAAGTTGAGCCCAACGTAATGACCCCATTACCAAATATTTGACTCCACACAAACAAACTAATCTGATTACATTATTTGCAAAATAAGAGTGTGAACAGTCCTAAAGATCGGATTTGAAAAATAAATGAGAATTGGGTTCAATGTACACAGCCTAAGGCACGAGACAAAAAGCACAGTCATTTCTTTCTTTTAATATATACTTGCTCAGGTTGTAATTCATAATGTTGTAATTTCGAGTGCAATTCAATTTTAATGCATCACTAAGGCATTACAATGACTTTGCCAAGCAGTCTTGCTTGCTTTATACGTTTATAAAAGTTAAGCAAGAGCTTTGCTTGTGACCTGGCACGGGATAACAGAACAGTCCCAGTTATAAAGGGAATCTGGGGAACAGATGCGTTCGGCTTTGGCAGAGCACTGGATCATGCACTTTTGACTGACTCCGCTGCACCGTTCAGCACGCTGAGAAAATTCACTGAATGCTTCCTCCGCATTGTTTGGCTACGCTTCCCAAGTGTGACCCAATAACGGCGAGCATAGATCAGAGGGAATACCTGCTCTGCGACACTACAATATAGTTCATTTCTTTGTTTCTTCTCCGTTCGGTGCTTCATTCTGCCGGATCTGCAGGCAGCACTAACTTTCTGCTGAACAGGCCATGTCTAATTACGTCCTCTTTAAGAAGGGCTGTTTCTTTTTAGGTTTCAGATTTTTTTCTTGATTCCATAGAATAGGTCCCATTGTCATGCTGTCAAGCAAACAATTTATCTCTCGCACATGCTGAAAATGGAACTTTACTTCAGTGTACTTAACCGCACCATATGAAAAGGTTTATAAAGTTACCAAGAGGTACAAAGTCAAGGGGGTTTGGCCTTAATAAAAGCCGCAAATGAAAGGATATGAATGCGTTATCTATGATTTCCTTGCACCGGGGCATGTATGCATTCCTCTAGGTTCACATAGCATTCCTCTGCAATGTAGAATACTGCAGTTAAAACCAGTGGAAACTCAACTGGTGGGTAACGACACAGAAATGGAAGATCAAGAAGCATAATCAATCAGAAAAAAAGTAAAAAAAAAAAAATGCAAACAATAACATTTTATTTTTTATTTTAGCTTATTTTGCTATCCTAACTATGTACCATTAATTAGTTGCATTAACTATACAACGGTGCATAGTTAGGATAGCTAAATAAATAAATAAAAAATAATAAAATCATTTAAAATGATTATATGAATATAAATAAGTAAAAACACAATAAAAAAATGAAATAAAAAAAAAAAAATAAATAATTAAATACTGGTAGTAAAAAATAACTGAAAATACATTAATAAAAAAATAGAAATAGAAAAAATGAAATTAATGAAAATAAAATAAAATAAAATAATGTAAGCCAATTAAACACTCCAAATATCTTTTACTTTTCATTTTGGTACTATGTTAGATGTCAACTCGCATTTAAAGAAAAAGCAAAACTATTTGAGAACCACTAATTTAAATGACCTTTTTTCATCCACTGTGGATATAAATGGAAAACGGCTGCACACCTCCAAATGTTTGCAGCAGAAAAATTAATCTAGCCTCTCCATAATGACCATTTGAGCACAAAGGCATCTGTTTTCATGCGTATATAAAGCTAAGTGGGTCAAACACTGTTAATCCTGACGGCGACACAGCAAACTTTACTATGAGATCATGTGCCCCGCTCCTCCGCTTTGAAGCTCTGACTGCGCCTCACTGCTTTAACTGAAATATCGCTTCATGGTGTAAATTCATTTAGGAGGAAACAAATTTAAAAAAACTATAAAAAAAAAAACCTGAGCAGATTGCATTTCCCTTCTATTATTAAGTGATGTTATGAAAAAGATCAATCAAAGGCTTTTACAGATTTCCTTGCTTTACTTTTGGATTTACACTCGCTTCCTTTTTATTACCCTTTAAGGGTCTTTCAGAAGTAGAGTGAAGAGTTGTAGACGCCGAAGCCCCTGAACCAGAGTCATGCTGAGCCCGTCTCACTCCGCTGATTCAGGGTCAGCTCAAGAATTCCCCAGGTCACCGCAGATTTGTACACCTGCTTGCATGCCGATTTAATTATTGACCTGCTAACGTGAAAAATAGGGCCTTGCAGATCATTAGGAAGTCTTTTAAAGTCTAGTTAAAAGTTAAATCAAGTATTAAGCTTGAATAATTGATCTCACTCTGAGCTCAAACTAGAATCTAGGACTGGGCAATACAACATATAAAAAAATATACATGGGTACTTTTTAAGGCACATTATTTTAACCAAATAGCCATAATTTTCCAATAAATTTAGAATATTAATTTAAGGCAAAAAAATCTAACTGAACACAAGAATGAATATTTGATTATTTCTATTTATATGCATATTAACAATGCACGGTATAAACATGGAAATTTACCCACACACACACATATATATATATATATATTACCAAATGGCATGATGCAAATCATCATTATTTTAACCGAACAGCCATTACTTTCCAATAAATTTAAATTATTTCCATTTATATGCATATTAACATCAACCATCACCATCAATATTTACCTACATGTTTTCACCACAACATTTCAATACATGAAAAATGGCATAATGCAAATCAGTCAATAAATAAGTGTTTTAACATCATTGAAAAGTTTGAAACAAATCCAACTTTAAAAGTCTAAAACTCTAAAATTTGAAATTCTATTAAGCCATGCCTGTCTAAATTGTTTCATACTCGCATACAAATTACAGACACACTCTTTAGGAAACATAATAACCAAATAAATTATCAACATCAGAATCATTATGAATGATATACTGCAAATATTAAAAATATCTGTAAGAAAGCAGCACTCGGCTGCAGATTAATACGAGAGTATTAAAATATAAATCAAAGAATACAATTCAATCTTGTGTTAATCCATTCCTCCATTATGAAAACACCCTGAGATTCAACACAGTATTAGATGTCCCTAATTACTATGCATGTAAACTACAGCTAATGCTTAATTGTACATAGCTAACGCTGTTGTACAAACTTGTTTAGATTTACAAATATTCCTATCGCAATCGAAGCACACTTAAACCTAGGAGTTAATGGTATGAACAATCTTATAGCCTTTATAAATTATTAATTAATTTTATACCATGCTAAGAGAATACAATCATAATAAAGCGATTTTCAATTCAACACAAATTATTTATATGCTAAAACCTATTTTTGGATAATCTAGTGAAATAAATATTTTACAAATGAACACTATGTTATCCAATTTGATTATTTTCTTCATTTGTAGAGTGAATAATCCAGACTACTAGTAGCATTATCAGCCGGCTAGTATGAACAATGAATAAATTTAGATAAACTTAACTTAACGACGTCACTGACGTCATACGTTCTCAAGTTTAGACCCAAATTGTCACAGTTTATTTTCTCATCTCATAACTCCAGTGTTGCATTAAACGTCTGTTTTGCACATTCACACTGAAGACGAGACCCACGGCTCCATCCTGCTGCAATTAGCACAGTCGCTGTCAAAGAGGCATGAACTGATTCAGAAATAACTTACAGATGTGCAACTGAAATCTCTCCTGAATCTAATTCAGTTCCTTTTACAGCACGCCAACAACAGCCGTTTGTTTGAGCGCGTCGAGCTGCGCTCTGATTGGACCTGGAAGCGCAGCGCTTCTTCAGAATGGGCCACTCTGAAATATGATGACACTGCTTTACAAAATTAAACCCATTTGTCATGAAACATGAGAGCTTTGAGAGACAATGCAAATGTTTGCTCGAAACGCTCAGATGAAGGTTAAAGAAAAACAAGAAATATCTATGTCAACCACACACTGGGGGTTAAAAAGTTCAACTAATCAGGATTTAACAAACAAGTGCCTTGATTGTGCCCATCAACCAAGGTGGACTGTTTTAGCTTGAATTTTTCAAATTAATATTTTTGGCAGCAGTTCTTTGAAGAGGATAAATTTAGAGACGGAAAAGAGGCTTTGTGAAGTATGTCAGCACGGTAAAGTCTCCAAGAAGTTGTGTCTATAAATTCACACCATTTACAGCACCGTCTCCATAGCTGACAAAAATCTTCTTGTAAACAAATCCACCGTATTCTACAAAATACTGTATTTCAAGCAATATATGAGCAATAAATGTTGCTTATTGTGCATAATCCAAAGTTTTTATGTGATTGGTTAGAGCAATAAAAGGATGAAGAGGGGAAGTAAATGTTGGCAAAGATGGTCCCTGTTCACCGTCCACTTTCACTGTAAGGTGCAGCCAGTGAAATTTCTGCAAAAATTTGCAAGTAAAAAAACAGTTTATTGTCAATAGTGCATATACGAAGCACAGCGCACACAACTCACTTTTAAACTAAGCAGCTTTCTATTGGCCAACACAGCAAATCACCGTGTCCAACTTGAAATCTGTGTGGGGAAATCTTTCGTTCTCTCGCGCAAATTCCAGACTGCGTGGATTACCGTTGAAATTTGCAGAACAACGGAAAATGTGAGACTTAAAAAAAAGCAGCTTGAACATTCTGCTAAATATCTCCTTTTACATTACTGGTCAAAAGTAAGTCATTTTTAAGATGGTTTTAAATGATTTTGAAACAATTATGCTAATCAAGGCTGCATGTATTTGATCATAAATACAATAAAAACTATAATATTGTGACATATTTAGTGCTGTCAAACAATTAATCGTGATTAATCGCATCCAAAATAAATGTTTTTTGTTTACATAATATATGTATGTACTGTGCATGTTTATTATTTATATATAAATACACACACATGCACGCATATATTTAAGTAAAATATGTTTTATATATATATATATATATATATATATATATATATATAAGTTATATGAATATAAATATATGCACATGTAAATATTTTCAAAATATATACTGTATATGTGTGTATTTATGTATACATAATAAATATACAAAGCACACACACATATATTATGTAAACAAAAACCTTTATTTTGGATGCGATTAATCGTGATTAATCGTTTGACAGCACAAGAAATATTATTACAATTTTTTACAATTATTACAGTTTTTACAACTTTTACTCCAGTCTTTGGTGTCACATGATCCTTCAGAAATTATTCTAATGTGCTTACTAAAACATCAGTAAGATTTAAAAAAATAAATAAATAAATAAAAAAGGGGAACTAATACCTATTCAGCAAGGATGCATTCAACTGATCAAAAGTGTGGTAAAGACATTTATAATGTTCTATTTTAAATAAATGCTTTTCTTTGGAACTTCCCATAAAAATAAGCAGCATGACTAATTAAGAACAATTATTAATAGATGAGTACCAATAATAATTGCTTATTATTGAACAACAAATCAGCACATTAGAAAGATTTCTGATGAATCATGTGGCATACATATTTAAACAGAAAACACTTTAATTTGTAATAATATTTCACAATATTACTGTTTTTACTGTATTTTTGATCAAATAAACGCAGCCTTGGTGAGCATAAGAAACTTCTATTAAAAACAAGAAACTTTTGAATGCTAGTATATGAAAAGAAAAGCCATACAAATGAGTACATAATAACAGAAGTTATATACATAGGTGAAGTATCTCTTTAAGACATACTAGTCACTGCCTAGTCAATTACGAAAATATGTAGCTTTGCACATCCCCAACGTGAACCGCCACGGGAAAGTAAATAACACGTTACGAAATGTTACCTACAAGAGGA
Source organism: Onychostoma macrolepis (assembly GCF_012432095.1). Classification (NCBI taxonomy): domain Eukaryota; kingdom Metazoa; phylum Chordata; class Actinopteri; order Cypriniformes; family Cyprinidae; genus Onychostoma; species Onychostoma macrolepis. Next base: position 24,629,628 of record NC_081166.1, read on the forward strand.
GTGCTGATTTCATTTGAACTCTAAATATGTCTTAGGGATTCAAACACAAACAAGGACTGATGCCAGGCAGCAGAGATGTGTCTGGATTGCTGCCACACGCTTCCTGCGCAACTCTGAATCTCCAGGTTTGGAATTCAAATAACAGCTGAAAGAAGCAACTAATAAGACATTAGCACCCTTCCCTGGATCCTTTGAAGTTCCTGGCACTCACAAAGAGGACATTTGCAAGCACATTTGCACACGCAGCCATTATCTTTTCTTAAACACGGTTTATAAACGCACAGTACTGGAGGTTTCGTATGGATATGCAAACTATGCCTGTTAGACAAAGTGCACAGTGCTTGCTGGAATCTGATATGCAATCTATTTATAAAGCACCAACCCCATTTAGTTCTGCTCTTATGTCACATAAATGCTATTCAAGAGTATTGCCAGTGCCGAGTCTGTCGACACAGCGTTAAAACCTTCTGTCTCTCTCTCTCTCTCTCACACACACACACACACACACACACACACACTAAAACAATGATATTATGAGCTAAGGGACTCTAGAACAACTGGGTCCAATTAAAGACTGAAAAACTGTGAGAGCAGCGCTGAGCTCTTGCCAAAACAATTCCTCCCTTAAAAATGACACATATTTTCTGTGAAATACAATCACAGATGAAATATTGGCTGTGCTAGGGAGTATTCTGTATCTTTATTTCAGGAAAAAAAAGTTTTTCTGCTTTAGGACAGATTAAACGGGATGAAAGACAAGAGGAAATATAATTAGAAACAAACAGATCCGCGTGAAGCCGAGCCGAACGCCAGTGTAGTGGAGTACAGTAAGACTGTACGCCCAAGAATTTGTTGGCCCAGGAGGGCAAAAAAAGTCGATTCAAAAAAAGCAAAAACTGCACGTCTTCACAGGAGTGTTATGTTGCCCTCTCTAGGCACAAACTCTAAGTGTTAAATTTTATCGGCTTGCTGCCAGAAAGAGATCACTGCAGGCCTGTTGCTGTTTCAGCCACTGCTATCCTTCTAATGAATGACTAACCCCAGCCAGAGGGGAAATTACATCACCTGGGTGTAGAAACAAAAAGACAACTGCAGATTGGCCCTGTTTTATCACACAAGCGTACTCGCATACCTTCCTGTTTGCATACACGTGCTCGCTAAACATTAGCACACTGCCAGTCGTGTTATGTAAAAGTCTTCGCTGGTGAGCCTTCAAATAAGACTGAATGTTCATCAAAAGTTCAAACGGTTTAGATTCAGAGGAATTTGTCAGATCAGTGGCACTCCAATGTTTTTGCTTCGAGCTTTTAAAATAAACATCAAGCGGTGGCCCAACAGTACCAAAGCCGTTTAGCGTAAACAATGATGTCAGACTGCAATTTTTATTTATGTATGTATGTATGTATGTATGAATATAATATTAGATTATTTAATAATAAAATAATAATAAATATGACTAAAAATCAATTATTTTATTATAATATTTCATTGTAATATTATTTCAATATATAATATTACAAATGTAATATATTAATAAATGAAAATTATATAAATATAACTAATCAAATTTTTTATTAGAATTAAGCAATTTAAATTAATAACATACAATTCAGTAAAAACTAACCAATAATAACTGCACACCAATGTAGTCTGTGTCTTATTTTTATATTATTTATAAACAATATAAAAATAATTAATTACATAAAAATGTTATTTTTAAAACTTTTTCAAAAGTTTTAAAACTATATATATTAAACAATGGAAATATTTAATAATGTAAATAAACAAATAAAATAATAAAAATAAACAATATAAAAATAATATAATATCAATATTTATATAAATATTTTAGATTGTTTAATTTTGAATAAAACAATTTCATTTTCTACACTAATTACACATAATGAAATGCTAAGTTGTGTTTTATTATTTGCATTTATAAAGTTTTTGCACACTCTCTGCGACCCTATAAGAAAAGAACTGTCATGACCCATCAATTGAGAACCACTGACATCGACTCTCTTCTCGTAAACAGAAAACATGTCTATTAACATAGCATAGTGCAACCTCTGCAAATGCATGGCAGTTTCTTTGATAGCTGATTAACTTTATCAGCGGTCGCTCGGGTTATTCGCTGCAAATGCAAATGTAATTTAATTGGACAATCTGCTGAGTGCATCTGAGGCTGCGGAGTTGTGAAGCTCACATTACTGCAGGTGCTTTGGCTGATACTTAATCACATTGTTATTTAAATTCACCATGTCTCATTTAGCAACAACACTGGGAATGCACAAAAGAGTGACGGACATTCTTCACAGTCTTTTTGCACAATACTTGTTAGGACATGTGTAAAACAAGTACACTCCATATTACAGCAAATAAGATGCACACAACATTGCAGAATTTATATGAACACTTTTAAACAACATTAACTCGAAATATTTTGCAACCGAATATAGAAAATGAAAACTATTCTCTGACAAAGCTGGCTATATTTTGGAACTGACATACTTCTGTTAATCAGCCAATCAGACAGTTGTTATTTATTATTATAATTATTTTCGTCACTTGTTCACATAAAAAAGATATTCTGAAGAATGTTGGTAACCAAAAAGGTGACAGTAGCCATTGACTTCCATAGTATTTTTTTCCCCATACTATAGAAGTCAATGGCTACCAGAAATGTTGGTTACCAATATTTTATTTTGCTATCTTTTGCAAACCTGCATGAGTTTCTTTCTTCTGTTGAACACACACACACACACAAAAGATACTTTAAAGAATGTTTGTAACCAAACAGTTGACGGCAGCCATTGACTTCCATTATATTCCATAGAATTTTTGGATAAACTATACTTAGAAATATGTACTAATAATAATGTTAATGTTATTACTCCTAAAAATAGTTCCCAAAAATGACTAACAGCTAAGAAAATGGCCCATATTCTCAAAACTGGAAAGTATACCTAAGAGCGGTGCATTGTCCTTGGCTAGTAATCCTATCTCCCAGGCTGTTTCAAGATCAGCAGTCATGAATGCGTAATAAATTTGAAAAGCAAATAATTGGCATTGCTGCTGAGTGGGGGAAGGGAGGGAGGCCGGTGGCAAGTTGGAAAGAGAACAGGGCTCTGATCAACTGAACAAACAGTGTATTAAGACTAATGCTTTTCCTCAATAACACCTCGTTACACTGTGTAAACAGTATGTTTTCAAGGTCGATGCTGGCAACGGTTTATGTTTCCACCTAATATTGATAATAATTCAGCAAAGTAACCTTGACATTTCGACAGGGCTTCACACAGAACCTGTTGATTATTTTGAAAAGGCTATTTGATCCTCCACTCCATGGGGGGAGGACAGTAGAACAGTAGAGGTTCACACACAGCAGATTGTCTTTTTGTATTTGGGATCGGTGATTACATGAGCAGTGCAAGATAAAACAGGTACAGACCTTGTTACATTACCAATGTAAGACCGCAGCTGTGCTGCTTTGTTAAAATAGCAATTGCAACACAACTGCTAGAGCACAATGGATGGGAAAGCTTTCCATGACATTCTCTACACTGTCTTGTAGACACTGTTTTATCAAAATATGCTTCATGTGTTGTCAAAAATAATATTAGCTCTGTAATAACAGTAAGAAATTATATATGAGATAAAATGATCATTTATATGACCAATATTTTTCACCAGTATTCACAATGTTCTATCAGTTATCTTATTTTAAATAGTTCATATATAAACTATATTATAGTTAATATCAGAAACACATAAACTACGACATCAGCACCACTGTGTGTTTAACAGAAAATTACTATGTTCATACGTAAAATATATTTTAATTATTCTATTGTGTTATTTGCACAGATTATTTGCATGGCATTTGCAATGCATGACATTTAAAGTTTGCTTGAGATATTATAAATTAATTAATTAATTAATAAAAATAAATAAATAAATAAATAAATAAATAAATATATATATATATATATATATATACATACATACATATATCAGTCGTTTAATGTTTGAATCATAAGATGAATTATTGATAGTTATAGTAATAAATAATGAACAAATAATTATGTAAAAATGAAAGTCAATAAAACAATTAAAACTGGTTCTGAATATTAGCCGCTGAACACATAAAAACATTAAAATAATCATTAACATTCAAAAACAATCTGTAATATTTATGACTGACTCAACCTGACTACATTAGTTTCCACAAACAAAACAATTTTTAATGGTCAGATGAGGTAAAAAAAATAATTTAAAAAAAACTATAAAAATCCAGTTACACTTTTGACAGAGTACCCCATTGTATTATTATTATTGTTATTATTATTATTGTTGTTGTTGTTGTTGTTGTTTATCATTGTGTTGAAAATGAAAGTCAATAAAAATGTAAATTGGTTTTGAATATTAGCCACTGGCTACATCAAAAAACATAAAACAAAAATAACCATCATCAGTAAAAAAAAAAAAAAAAAAAAAAAAAATTGATGACTTTATTTATTACTTACTCAACCTTACTACATTAGCTTCCACAAACAAAATCATTTTAATGCTTTTTACACTTTTTACAGAGCATCCTACAGATATCACGTTATTGTTATTATTTGAATAATCATATAGTATTATCAGACATAATTATATATTACTTTGATATAACAATGTATTACAAAGTAATTACAATCAGCTCTACAACATAACACGATGTTATTAAAAATCATTTAAACCTTACTTATATAAATGCACAGCAGCATAAACAAACACAGCATTGTAGAGGAACAATGTTTCAGTACATCAAAGGGTTAAATCCCCAGAAAGAAGCTTTTTCTGTCGGGCAAACACATCTCAGCTTGTGTGTAATAACGTGGAATGAGGCTGCAGCACTTTGACATAATAACCTTCATAAATGCCACTCGCTCCCTTTAAGGCATCGCAGCTGCTTGATCAGCGCGCCGTTATTAATCAATTCCTATTGATATTAGTTCGCATCGCACACTTCAAACGTCTGGCTTCCATATTCTCCAGCATAAGCCGTATATCATTAGCGGCGATCAGCAACAGTACACTTCACATCGATCGTTCGCGCGCGTCCCGCGTATTTATTTGCCTTGATCTACGCGTCTCATCAGAAGCAACACTATTTTATCAACAATCAGCAGATCGCAACGCCACAACGAGGCGCTTCAGTCGTCTCGATCAGTTTCCGCACTATTGTATTTATCAGATGAAACAAGCAAAACACTGATGTGACAACTTCACACAATAGCATCATTCTCATCATCGCTCGCTGTTTGAAATGCAAGCGCTAAACGCTCGTATGCAAATGAGCCGAGGCGAAATTAACACAAGGGTCCACTATGACTGCACGTCTATTATTAAACGCGATGCATTAGATGTCTTGTGATCAGACAGCGGAATAGATGCGATGCAAAGCCGCACGCAGCTCATATTTCATCCATACCACAATAAACACATCGCGGAGGGACGGAGCCCTTCGTGGAAAGCAGGAAAACGAGAAATTACCTCTCCGTGAGTGACATTTCTGCCCTGGGGGGTATCTTCTGGGAGAAAATAAAGTTTGGAGCTGGATAGAAGTTGCTTGGTTGTCCTTTCCTCCCATAAGAGCTGTAGTTCTGCTATGCAGATGGGGTCCCCTGCTTTACATCTGACCAAGAAAAAATCACCCAGGGACAAAATTCTCGCTTTGCCTTCAAGGTGAAATCTAAACGCCTTGTAGAAAATGTAAGGTCCGTGCAAACCACAAGGTGAGCCTACCCACTGCGGAAACACAAATAGACATGCCATATTTACATTCAGCAACACAGGCACATTTTATATAACGCAGGATCAGACGCGACCAGCGCATTCCAGCTGATCACATGATAAATCACATTATATGGAAATATGAATAATAAAATATTAACTTTTCTCCTAAAGTTTCTTCCATTGATTCCTTATCGTAACGTATGCCTAGATGCGCGCGCGCAATAAATTCATTAGAGGCAGAAATGAAAGCGGAGTGGATGATATTACCAGGAGTGAGTTGGGCTCCATCTCGTCGCTCTGAATTGATTAAACTCAAACATTCTCTCCAAACTTGTTGGCTTGAATGGATCACCACAGGTCCTGGAAGAGCAAAATATCAACGCGAGCATCAGCGCGACGACCTTCAATATGAAACCGACGCGGTGCGAAATCAACTCACTTAAAATGTCCGCAATTGATGCCTAATATTTTTTCGACCTCTATAGTTTCGCTTACGGTCATTTTGCTACATTTTTGGTCACCGCGTATTCATATTAAATTCGTGAATGCGAATCGAGCCTCGTGCATGTGCAGTAAGTCAGCCGCTCGAAGTCGTTTTATAAAATCCCACCCCCTCTTTCGACAAAACCTGGCGCTGATTATGAAAATTCCCCAAATGCAAGCACGGGTTATAGATCAACCGATTTTTTAAGACGCTAAACAAACGGCGGTATTTGCTCATATGCGCGATTACGCTGGTACGCCTCTGTCAGGACCTGTGTAAAGGAGGTTTGTATGAGTGTACCGAAACATTTCCTGCAGAGATTCTTCCTTTTATTTCTCGAATGCGTTTACTGTATAATCATTTAATATAATCATTATACTAATGCAGCAACATTAACGCGCGTTAAGGAGTCTGGGTATGGCGGGATGTGATCGGGATTGTTATGATCCAGAAGCGCTTTTCATGATCGCAAACGCTGTTGAAATGTATCAAGCGCGTGTAAACGCTTCTAATGGAAACATCCTAATATCGTCCTTTGAATTGTTGCCATTATGGCGGCTGTGATTTGAGCACGGTCCTTGGCAGTGCGAGAAAAAAAAAAACTATATTACGCCCCTGTCGTGTGCTTTAGGCGAATAAATGCCATAGTAAGAAACACGTTTGTTTGCTAAGAGAAATCAAACGTCTTACAAAGCGATCAGACTCTTAATGGAGCACTTAGTCACGCTTTTTATCGAGAATTAAAGTCGCGGGGCTAATTTGAAGGAACGATTTGATATTGCTATCGAGCTTTCACACATTGGAGACGAATATAAACTAGATCTGTCATACAAATAGCAACCCGATTAATATTTATGAACATTAATATGCGTGCTGCATACATCGATGCCGGTGAGGTTTTGCTCATGTGGTTATTTGCCTTACTTCGTAATGTATGGCTGTGCCCTTAAAAGTTGTAGCATATGGCCTAAATTACAGGATGTAACATTTACGTCAGCTATTTTTATGTCTTATGCAATGTTTTATCTCTAGTCACGAGGGGCAGCTGGTGATTATGGATGTGATCACATTCATGCTTCATATAACAGCCTAACCCAAATGAACTGAGCAGACTTGAATGTGATTTGGTAAATTTGAATCATAAGACATTATTTTGCTTTGGGGGCGGGGTTATTATTCTGAAGAGCTGGATGAAACTATGAATAGAATACATCTAGGTGACCAGGATTTAGATGAAATAATGTATGGCCACGCAAATAGCTGATAATTTTGAAAAATAATTAAATAATGATAATATAAATACATTAATAATAAATAATTAATTGTAAATAATTAAGGCATAATTAGATACACATTAATAATTAATTAACACGCACACACATAGTTGGTCATATATATTTAATTATTTCTTATTTTCTTGCACATTATATAGGCTTTCTAATAATCTTCATTAATAATTTTATATATGTATGGATAGATATCGTATATTAATGATAGGTATTGTGTAATGCAGTAATGCAATAATATATCATATTTGGTCATTTTATTAACGAACGTTATTATATAATAAGAGGATAAGGAAAAAAGTATATATTATTGCAATCTTAAGCATGAGTCAAAGTTTCATGACATTATTCAGTGATCTGTTAATCATTATATAATATATTTGCACATCTTGGTAATTAAGGTTATTTTAAATGTTGTCAACGACTTAAATCTCGCAGATTAGAATGAGTAAGATATTGGTCGTCAGCCAGCATTTAAGTCATTCTACTCTGCAGATTTTATTGCAGCAGTGTGATAGTATGTGACCGTCCTTGTGATTGGAGGAGGGCGGCGCTGTAAACGTCATGTCAGCCTATGATTAAACTCCTTTATTTGAGACAGTGAGCGGTAATAGCAAGTGCATTCAAGCACACCATCAATCATCCCACTGCACTGTGACACGCATTGACATGAGAGGTGAAGACAGCCTCTGTACAAACACAGATCCCAATCAGATAAATGAACATGGATAAGAGCCACAACAGACAACATGCCTAATACAATGTTTTTTTTTTTTTTTTGTTAGATGGATTAAATACTGAATGATTCACGCCTTTGATTCCTGTCAAGCCCAAACATATATGTTTTTATACTGCCTGTATGTGTCCTATTTGTTATTTTAGACCAGTCTCATGCTTTTCTTGGCTGTTTACCATCTCGGATAGTCATTCCCTATCTTTATAAGCTATTTTAAAATACTGCTCTCCTTCCCGATTTCTCCAGCAGTAATAAATGATGATGACGATGTTAAGAATAATTTGCCTCACAGATTGTGTGTTTCAGTATCTGCTTTGCAGCATAGATTTCTCGTGCTTGCTGACAGTATGAGTAGAGCAGATTGATAGCCTAATCTTTCTCTCAGAGCTGCAAGGAACATTTGCAGTTTGAAAGCTTGTGGAAAAATTGAATTCTCTCTCTCTCGCACCGTGAGACTCAATGTGCTGCTTTGCCTGTCAATGGATTTTTGCATGACTATGCGCTCTTCAGCACTCCATTAATCCCCATATTTGTTTTCAGAACAATGCGACACAAAATGTACTTCATTTTCAGTTCTTCCAAGCTACATTTGAATACAACTGACAAGTTAGACGCCTTGCCATTCACTCACTCCTAAATGCACTAGTGTTCTTCTTAGTAAATTGCCTGTAATTATATATTATCCTCTTTGGTTTCAGAACCTGTTTTGAATTAGAAGCGGAGTAATTTCCGAGGATCGCTCCGAGGCATTGAAATGCTGTTCACCTTACCGTCAGTAATTTGCAGGGGTGGGCAGCAAAAACAGCATCAGCACTTTTTTTTTCTCTCGCTTTAGAGATAACATATAAATTAATGACAAATTGCTACAAACTCAAGACCACTGTCAGTGGCAGAAATCACACACTGCACCCCATTCAAGAAGAGCAGAGCAGACCTCACGCATAAATAGAGATCATGTGCATTCGCTGAAAAATATAACTTGTTTAGAATGTACAGAATTATGATGCATTGTTCAACATATTTTCAGATGAAATATATTTAGTAATTTATAATACACATTTATTATCATGTGCTATCATCATGCTTCACTATAAGGGCAAGAAGAAGACCCCAGGGACATCTTGTGATGTCATCTGATTTTCACAGAATCTTTAATGTACATCTAAAATAAGTTTGAACGACAAAAGTAATAAAAATATATAATATTAATATATATTCTAATAATATATTCTATATGATAAAATATACTCTCTATCTATATATATAGATAGTATTTGAAATAAAATGTAAATACAAAATAATACACATTATTATTATTACTATATATAATATAGTCTTTTTAAATTGAAACAAAGTAATATATATATAATTATAATATATGGCATACTATATGATATAGAAACTGTATAATGTACAAATAATATAAACAATAAATAATTATAATAACATTTAAATTAATTATATATATATATATATTGAAAAATACTATGTACATGTTCCATGATATAATATAAATGATATAAAAACTATAGATTATTGTATTCATGTAAATAAAATGTTTAATTTGCAGTTTAATTTTAATGTGTATATATTTACATGTTTATGTGTAAACATTTTCCATATAAAAGTCTCTCTCACACACACACACACACACACACACACACATATATATATATATATATATATATATATATATTTTTTTTTTTTTTTTTTTTAAATAATCAAATGTTAATGTTCAGATGAAATCTCAAAATTAAGATGAGCAAAACAGGTAAGATGTAGTGCCATAGTGCCATCTAGGTTAATAAAGGTGACATTTAAAAGTGCTGAAGTTTTTCTGTATTGCCTGCTTTTTATGTTTGTTGCAACGCAACTTTTTATTTTATTTATTTTTTTGTTAAAATGCAATTAAAGGGTTAGTTCACCCAAATATTTAAATTCTGTCATTAATTAGTCACCCTCATGTCGTTCCAAACCCGTAAGACCTTCGTTCATATTCAGAACACAAATTAAGATATGGAGGCTCTTGGATTTTATCAAAAATATCTTCATTTCCGAACGGTATGACATAAGGGCAAGTAAGTAATGACAGAATTTACATTTTAGGCTGAACTATTTCTTTAAATTAAATGAAAGAAACACATTCACATTCACACCTTTATTCATCATAGATTATCCAAATAGAGCTGGGCTGGCACAGGATTTTTACATTATCCCAACCATATTTTGTCCTCGACAACAGCATACTGTTATAGAAAGACAGCCATCAGGTGTGCTGCAACATGCTGGCTTGAAAAACAGATGAGCATATGTTTAAAGCACATGTTCTGAATGACGTGCAGGAATATCAAAGACTAAAATAATCACCAAATGAACTGCTTGGATTTGTCATGCTGTTTATTTATTCAGAATATCTCTAATATCTCATTGCGCCAATTTTCAGTTAAAGGGAATGTTTATCAATCATCTTTACAGTTCCATCTGCTCTCTCTTGTTCGGATGCATAGACACAGAGCAGTAAATAGGATGATATATGAAACTGGCAGAGATGATGACACCAGCCAGACAAAACAACATATGAGTTTCCACCTAAAAATAGCAAATATTGCTGCGTTCTTCCAACACCTCTCGCTCATGTTTAAACAGATCAAAAAAAGCATTCAAAATAATATTCCAAAACTCTACAAATGCTCCTTTTTACCTACCAACATTTTTAATATTTAACTCACACTGAAGTCTACTTTTGGTTATGCTTTGGTTTAAAGGAAAAGAACTCACTCTCAGGCCATCCAAGATGAGTAAATGTAGTAGATGAGTTTGTTTGTACTTTAAAGAAATTTAGCTTTACATCACTTGCTCACCATGGATCCTCTGCAGTGAATGGGTGCCGTCAGAATGAAAGTCCAAAAAACTGATAAAAACATCACAATACAAGTAATCCACACCACTCCAATCCATCAATTAACATGTTGTGAAGCGAAAAGCTGCATGTTTGTAAGAAACAAACAAATCATTAAGGCATTTTAACTTCAAATTGTAGCTTTTGGCCATAATCCATAATATAGATTTTTCCAGTGAAAAAGTCGTCGCACCTTCACTATTCAGGATCCATTGATGAGCATGTGATGTAATGCTAAATTTCTCCAATTCTGTTCCGATGAAGAAACAATCTCATGTCATTACATGGACCGAGGGTAAATATTCATTAAATCTTCATTTTGGGTTGAACTATTTCTTCAATTATAGTTTTTAAACCCATGTCTCGTTTGTTAAAAGTAAAGTGTGTCATTCAGTGCCACTAAAGTCACCAAACGCAAATGCAAAAATGAGTGTTTTCAAACAGGTTTCCCAACACTCCGCCAATGGACGAATAAACGGATAGCCCCGCCCCCAAGTTATGCTATTGGTTGAGCCAATCTGATGTGTTGCTATGGAGCTCAAACAAAGCGATATGTTAATTGCATCACAGTGTTTACACTTTTCAGGGGAATCAACCTATTAATGGCTTACTTATACAGTATCTGTCTCTACAGAAGGTATTTTACAACAACAACAACAACAACAAAAAACATTACATTTCACCTTTACGTAAAACTGCATTGTTTCAGCACATGAAACCCTTGCCTAATTTCACATGATAGACCACAACATGACTTTTTGATGGATTGTGTATTGTGCTTCGCTAGATGAAAGCACACTATAGCTTTATACAGTAAAAATGGAAAACACATGCTCCCTTTACACTGTGTCTTTTGTCAGGAAAACAAAGCAATATCTCCCATAGGATGTCACAAACACTGACTGCTGCGTCTGTGCTCGAGAATAATTTGATTTGCATGCTTCTCAGAAATCATCGCTGGTTACTCGTGCTTGAGAAGAGCACCTTTGTTGGCAAACATATGTGTGAACCTGACTGGCAAATCCAAACATACATAAGTGCAGCATAAATATCTTCTTGTTAATGGTGCAAGGCTGTGGAAACTAATAGTCGTCAGCTCAGCTTGACAGAGGGCTATCATTAACATGAGAATGAATGGCTTTAATTTGCAGAACAACAAGGGGGATTCTCAGAAAAGCTCTGTGGCCTTTTCATTTCTTAGATGTTTATGTCCATTATTTGAATTGTGTCATTGCCAAATCCTTTTCCACTTTCGTATGATGCCTTTGGTATTGTATGTAGTGGCCTAGAGAGGATTTCACCATGACGACAAATTAAAACAGTGACTATATGAGTCATTTAATCATTGAAGTGGGTAAGTGGGAATTGTGCAAGAGCAGCGTAGAGCCACACGGTAACCGAACTGAACTGAAAACACATAGATATGCTCTTGAGGATTCACCTTTCAGGTCTTGCTTTGTAATATGCACCAATATTAGCAAGCTGTAATTATTTGGAAAAAATGAGGGGTAATTATTTGAAAAGAGATTATTTGGAACATATATATCAAAAATATATATATCATTTAGTCACCCCCATGATATTACAAACCTGTTTATTTTTTCACCATGTAATTTTGCATTGAGCACAAAAGGAGAGATTTAGAAGAATGTTAATGCTGCTCTTTTCCACACAATTAAAGTGAATTACCCTTGTTGAATTTTTCATGGGCAAAATCCAGTCGTTTTAATAAGAATTTACACGATCTTGAATTTTGTGAGAGGGTAAAAGATTTTGCCACACAGAATCATATCTTCAACATTGGGTTCGGTGATGTAAAATAATATTTTTGAATTGAATAAAACTAGTTCATTTAAGTGTTACTATTTCAGTGTAATCAATTTGACCTATTTGCAAATATTTTTATTTTAAAATATAGACATAATATTAACTTTTAACTGTATAATATGCTGAAAATGTGTTAATGTTTCTTATGCACTGTAAAAAAAAAAATAAAATAAAAAGTTGAAATTTTAAGGCAACCAGCTTCAGCAGATTTTTGAGTTTTCTCAACTTGTTGTTTTAAGTCTATACAACAAAAATTTGAGCAAGTTGAGCAAACTCAAAAATCTGCTGAAGCTGGTAAAAAAACATTTTTTAAGTTCGCTCAACTTTTTTTTTTTTTTTACAGTGTGGTGTCAAAATCATCATCCTTACACTGTAAATTCAAAACCATGAAAAAGTTGAGTAGTTTGCATCACTAGACATTATTGTCTGTCGCTTAACATTTGTATCGTAAAACAGTCATCGAAAATTTAATGTTTTGCTACTTACATCTTACCTCGCATTTTCACAGTTAGAATGGTGAAACCAGTGAAGCGCCCCTTCTTTGATTTGATTGGCCATTAACTTTTCATCATCCTAATAACGGTACATTCACATGACATCATCGTCGACACCTCTCATTTACTTTAAATGGAGTGACGTCAAGTGTTGCCAAACTGAATTTTGGGTCCGTTGCGTCACGTCACTGGCGTTGCTTTTCAATTTTTCAAGCACCAACGCAGGCGTTAGCCAATCAGTGTGAATGGGGCATAACAAACAGAGCAGCATCAGGAATATCAATGGAGCTATATGACAACAGGAAAGCTTTCAGAAAAATACGTCTCAGCAACAACAAAACCATTATATGATTTTAAAAGTCCTAAAATATAGTCATATAACCATTTTAAATGGTGATTTTATGGTATTTGTAGCCATTTTTAGCGACTGATGGTCCCCCAAAAATGATTCCTTTTGTGTTCCGCTGAATTAATTGGTCATGCGGGTTTGGATTGACATGAGAGCATGACCTTTATTTTTGGTGAATTGTTTCTTTAAGAGCAATCCATCAAAAAACAAACAGTTCCAAAATACTAGTCCCCTTCATTCAACACAGAGTTCACTGTGTGAGTCTGAAAAAAAAATCTGTTTGCTGGCAAGCATCAATTTGTGCCTTGGGGAATATGACACTGGGCTGATAATATTAGATCAATATCCATGTCTGTTCCTCCAGCAGCACTTGCTTTCTATCATTCAGGCACATAATGGCTTTTACTGCATTACTGCATAAAGGCCCAGGCTTTGAAAGGCAACTAATTGGAGACGTTGTTTTATTTTTTAAGATACGGCTGCAAATGATCGAGTGCTATCATGTTCTGAGCGCGAGGTGAATGCACTAATGTCGAGGCCACTGGATACAGCCATTACCATACAGTTCAAATAATACCGAAGGTTCTGCATAATTCACACTCCTGCATATAATAATGCAACTCATTACAATGGAGCTCCTATGCTTTAAGGAGTGATATTAAAAATGCATTATTCAGCCTGTTATACAACACGTTTCATCTGTCACTGAGGCAAAACGCTGCTTTGCATTATACGAACCTTAACATTATCACACCCAGAATGGATTAAACAAAATGTGGGAGCCTTGAAACGGCAGAGGAACCAGCAGAGCTGGGACTTGTTATAGAAGGTGGTGTAAAATTTCACATTCAATTATATTGCACATACTTATCGTGTTTCATGTCAGTCTATCCTAGTCCGTTTGAGGTGCTGCTAATACCAGTTTGGATAAAGGCAAATATTTCTCATTATCGTCGCTGGTTGTGACATGAACAAACTCCCACTCACATACATAGTCAATGGTTGCAACACGCATGAAAAGGCTTCAAACCGCTCTCCTGAGTCTCTGCTGACAGCCGACGGTGTCATTCTGGGACTGATCGTAATGCTGATTAGAACATGAGCAGTACATTTGCAATACATGAATACAGGCCGGGGCTAGTTGGCTTATGGCCTGTATCTCAACAGCTATTATATAGGTTTTGAATCCAATTTCACGAACGTGTGTTTATCTGTAGCTGTGATTTTGTATTAGATTATTTTTGTGAATTCTGTTGTTCAAAGTAAAATTACAGTTTATGTGTGTGTGTGTGTGTGTGCGCATGTTTGTGACAAATGAGGACATAAATTTGTATAATGACAAGGGTATGACAGGTATTACAAGGAGAAGGTGACTTTTCAGGACATTACCTCATGTCCCCACTTTTCAAAACGCTTATAAATCACACAGAATTGAGTGTATTGAAAATCTGAAATAGCACAGAGTTTCCTGTAAGGGGTAGGGTTAGGTGTAGGGTTGGTGTAGGGCAATAGCACATACAGTTTGTACAGTATAAAAACCATTACGCCTATGGGATGTCCCCACTTCACAAAAACAAATGTGTGTGTGTGTGTGTGCGTTTATTTTATTGATTATTATTTTTTAATTTATTGTTATTTTATTTTAAACACTTATTTTATACTTAAATACTTATTTTATTTTAAATTGTATACAATTTATCTTCATAGTTAGCAATATTTTTATTTGTTTGTTTTGTTCTTTATTACTATTAATATTTTAAAATAAAATATTATTTTTTAAAAATGTTTCTATATTTAAAAAAAAAATGAAAATGAGAAATGTTGAAAACTAACAAAAATAAAATTATTATTTTTAAGATTTTAGCTTTTATAATAACCCTGTCACACTAATATTTTATTATATAATTGATATAAAAGTATTGATTTATAATAGTAATTATAATATAACAGTAATTAATAATTCAATCATAATAATTTATTGGGATTTTATTATTATTATTATTAATGTTGTTGTCGTCATTGCAATAATTTTATTATGTTAATGATTGCTCTCTTATTAATATAATAATAACAATAAATTATTATTTATATATGGATTATTTTTAATGATCCTTGTTATTATTATTATTGTAATTGTTGTTGTTGTTGTAGTAATATTTTATTATATCATTTATTGTATTATTATTCATATAATAATAATACATTATTAATATTTAAATATGGACTATTTTTATTAGTCATTGTTATTATTTTAAATCTTAATTATTATTATTTTAATAATAAAACAATTACATATTGCAATAATAATGATTAATCAAAACAATCCATATATAAATAATAATTTATTGCTATTATTATTATTATTATTATATTAATAAGATAACAATCAATTACATAATAAAATTATTATGTGTGGGTGTACTTAAATTTCTATTTCATATTTTTATTGTTTACATTTTGACAACAAGGTTTTTTTACTGACAGCTTACCTCATCATTTATTTTGTTTGCTTTGCTTGTACAAACTGTCTGTCTGACATTACAATGTCACAACAGCTTTGCAGTCATAGTGTGAATGATGTGTTGCACAGCAGTGCGGCCGTGACACAACTCTCGTGAAGCACCAGAATCGTGCTACAGTGACCTTTTTTTTTATAGGTCTCGGCTTTATTGACAGGAAACATAAAGTGTTAAGTGTACAAGCTAGTCTTAGATAAAGACAGCACATCAAACACAATGGGTTTTGTTTATCTTATCTGTGAGACTAAGTGCCGCTCGCAAGATCCCGACCTTCCATTTGATACGCACAGAATAAGTTGAATCAAATCAAACAATTCACGCAGCAGAAATTTCAGAACAACAGCCAGGAACTATGGGATATGACATTTTATATGTGTGCCGCCGGTGCATTTCCCATCGTGTGTGACACAGTACATTCCTGTGATAGCGACTGAAAGCGTTCTGTCAATAAAACCTGACCTTTGCAACTATTCTCTTTCTTTTTCTTATTTCACTTGAAACCAGCGCAGGCAAACGCACAGTATCTCTCCAGATAAGACGACTCTAAAGCAACAAAATGATTCTTTTCAAATGAAACAACAGGGTGGGGTTGATTTACTTTTACTTGCGCTGCAGTGGGAAATTAATGATTTATACAACGAGCCCAAAAGACTGGATGAATTTCATTATGTAAGCAACATTAATGGTGCCCACCAGGACTCCAAATGAATATAAACTACACTTGAAGATAATGGGCTGTTATTATTGAGTTCTGTTGAAACAAAGAGGAACCATATTGTTCATGTTTAAGTCTCAGGTTTCTAAAGAGGAACGATTCTTATGGAAATGATACGGGGGAAAGCGGTTGAAATGTCATGAGCTTAATGCAAACAAGGCTGAGCGCTCTTAAACATTTGCATTGGTAAAGAGCTGACAAAACAATCTAGGCAAAGCACTAAACCTGTTAGCTTTAAAAGATTTTTACTGCACAACAGAGCTATCCGCCACATTTATTACCAGTGCAGAACAGCAATTGCGCCTGGTTTCCTTGAACAATGCAAACATTATTTTTGTGTTCTGTAACACGACTGTAACCACACCGAGTTGAACGCGCCGCGCTATTTTGCAATGAAAACAAGGTCTTAAATTACATGGCAATTTAGGAATGTGCGGAAAGCCAAGAGGCTACCAGTCAAGCATTCTGGATAACCTCCATAGCTTTCTTCCACTGGAGGAAAATCTAACATCTGGTCCCAGGACTAAGACCAAATGTTGGCTCTTAAATCATTTCCATTCTAATTTATCCTTTTAACTTGTAAAAATGTTTTACTTTGTCTCCTTTCTCCGTAATGCAGCAAAATTGCTACGTATATTACATCGCCTGAAGAGTTTTATGCCAAAACTAGCCGGCTCTGACAGCAGAGCAAAAAAGGATAATGACAGCTGCCTTCAACACACTGCTTGGCTTTTTTCACATCTCATAGAATTTCTGTGGCAAAGGAAAGGGAAAAATTTCAATTTAGTTCTCAGGGCTGTATTATATTGAGATTGACAGATAATTGAAATCGTCTAACAGAAAAAAGAGAAAAGCCTCAAGATGGGAATTACAGTATTTCCACCTCTTTTAAGATACTTCCTTTCTGAGAAAGGGATTGTTTACCCAAACATGTCCCTATTTACTCACTATCACGTCACACCTGTAATCTAATTTTTCCCATCACTTCCAGTTTCACAACAACGATTTCATGGCGCCGATGTGACGTGACCAAACCTGACTGAATAGATGGAAGAAAAGCAACTTTCTGTCTGCTTGTCAGTTAAAGCTGTCGTATTACTTTTGAACATAGTGCTCAAGTCATATAAGCTACTTAAATGATGCTTTGATGAATTGTAAACTGCTATATGGAAAAGTGCTGCATGAAGATTCTTCAAAATTTCTGCTTGAAACATGACAACATTTTCATCACTTTAAAAGAATTGTTCACCCAAAAGCGAAAATTTAGTCACCCTCAGGCCATCCAAGATCACTTGCTCACCAATGGATCCTCTGCAGTGAATGGGTGCCGTCACAAGGAGAATCCAAACAGCTGATAAAAACAAAACAATAATCTACAAGTAATCTACAACACTCCAGTCTATCAACTAATGTCTTGTAAAATAAAAAAAGTTGCATATTTGTAAAAAAAAAAAATCAATCTTGAAAGAGTTCCAACTGTCGCATCTGGCCGAAACATGAGTGCATAATCCATAATAATGCTTTCTACAGTGAAAAAGCTTATTGTCGACTCCATTATCAAAATCCAGTCATATTTGACTTTTTAACTGGAGAAAGCAACATTATGGATAGAGGACTCGTATTTTAGCCGTTAGCAAGTTAAAAAACATCTTGATGGATTTTTTTCTTTTTTATTACAAACATGCAGCTTTTCACTTCACAAAACATTAATTGATGAACTGGAGTGGTGTCGATTACTTGTGATGTTTTCATCAGCTGTTTAGATACTCTCAATCTGACGGCACCCATTCACAGCCATCAGCGAGCAATTGATGTCATGCTAAATTTCTCCAAATCTGTTCTGATTCATTTGGATGGCCTGAGGGTGAGAAAAGTTTCTGCAAATTTTGATTTTATGCATGAATATTTCAGGTTCGATACAAATTAAGCACTTGTGGCATAATTACCAAGTAATTAATTTTGGAAAAAAACTCTGGGTTACAGTGAGGCACTTAGAATGGAAGTTAATTCTGAAATATTGTTGCCATGACAACATAATGCTTAAAACCTTAATATGACTCAATTAATACAGACGAATGAATGTTAATGCTTTTATAAAATTATAAGCTTAACAAAAACTGGCCCCATTCACTTCCATTCTAAGTGCCTCATATCATCAATATATTTTTTTCTTCATGGCATTTTATTACATTCTTTTTCTCAGAATGATACAGAAGATAGTATAGATGCGGTACAAGATACAGACTTTATTTCTTTTCTTTTTTTTTACAACGCCTCATTCTGTAGGCAAACCTGAGCCTGTCATTCTGACCGTGTCTCGTCTGAGCACTTGAGAAACAGGCTGATTAGGTTTCACGGGGCACCACAGTTATGCAGCCATGTGCAAAGAGAGTGTTCGGAAAAGCATTTGATCTCAATTAATAGCACTCCCAATGAGATCAGCCTGGAAAAGCGAAGGAGGGAAATCTGGATATCGGCAGATGTAGGAAAAATGTTTTGGTTCTGCCACGGCACGACAAATTCAATAGTGAGCAAAACAAGATGAACAACTAGAAGCCCAGAGCCCATCTGCCCTTGTTATTGTCCTCCATTTATGTACTGCTTAACTTAATAAAAAGCAAAGCATCATGAGCTGCGTTGCGATGCGTCAACAGGAAAGCTTTCTTATTCTCCAAGTGGGGTTGTTGTGAAATAAGTACCATGGAAAAAAATCTGCTGCCAGTACATCAGACTCCTTCCAGCTATTTTGGGGATGATTAAAGCTATAAATCATCACGTCATCAGATGTTCATGAATGTTTTTAATCACTCAGCAAAGATACACAATCGTTTGGCAGCAACTGTATCCTCATTTCTAATTAGCTTGATTTTGGACAACGAAAGGTTTTAATGTATTTAGATCTCGCGCAGATTGCAAATGAAAACATGATTGTTGCCAGCATCTGCTGAAGAAATTAAAGAAAAACAAAAAACTGCATTTGAAAGAGTAACACATCTTGTAACACAGACATATGCATTATTTCTTTTTATTTAAAGTGACATCACACCCAAGATTAAGTGGACCAAAAAATGCAGCCATGCATGTCTCATTAGGAAAGTTCATTAATGACTGTAAAAGTGTTACACTCCCAAAAATATCCAATAATTAACTTTGTTTTTAGTCATCAGTAAATAATATATAAGTATTCATATTTTTATTATATTAGTGTTTATTACTAATGAAATAATAAATTACTTCTAAAATGTAAAAAATAAATAAATATAGTAAATCAGTAAATAATGACAAATAAAGTTTCTTAAGCTAATTATTAGTGAAAGACCTGATATGAAAGGGTGTTTCAGGAACAAGGATTAAAAAGAAAATAAATAAAATAAAAAGTATTTGCAACTTTTATCTCACAATTCTGACTTTTTATTCTTGCAATTTTCAGTTTATATCTCATAATATAACATCTCACAAGTTTTTATCTCGCAATTCTGTTTTTTGTTTGTTTGTTTGTTTACACCACAGAATAAAACATAAAAAAGTTAACTCACAATTCCAACTTATTAAATAAAATAAATACAGTAAATCAGTAAATAGTCACAGTAAATAAAGTTTCTAAAGCAATTTATTAGTTAAAGACCTCATAAAACTACAGAAGCAAGTTCCTGGCACCTGCAGGATGAAAAAATAAAATAAAATCTCACAATTCTTTTTTCTCAGAATTCTGAGTTTATTTCTCACCAATCTGACCTCTCACTGTAAAAAGTGATAAGTTAAAGGGATAGTTCACCCAAAAATGAAAATTCTGTCATCATTTACTCACCCTCAAGTATTTCCAAACCTGTATGAATGTCTTTGTTCTGCTGAACACAAAGGAAGATATTTTGTAGAAAGTTTGTAACCAGGCTGTTTTGGGGCACCATTGACTTCCATAGTAGGAAAACAAATACTGTGGAAGTCAATGGTGCCCCAAAACTGCTCTGTTTCCACATTCTTCAGAATATCTTCCTTGTGTTCGCAGAACAAAGACATTCATACAGGTTTGGAACTACTTGAGGTGAGTAAATGATGACAGAATTTTAAACCTGTTGCCTTAAAATTTTTAAGTAAATGGTAATTTAAAAAATAAGTTAACTTTTTTTTTTTTACTTATTATTTACTTAATAGTTTTAAGGCAACGGGTTTCCTCAATTTTTTTAAGTTAAGCCAACTTATCACTTTTTACAGTGTAGTAACTGTGAGAAAAAAGTCAGAAATCTAAGATAAAATGTCAAAATTACCATTTTTACAAATACGTTTTTTTAAGTTTGCATGATAGCTTTGATCTGCTACTTGCAGTTTCTAGTCATCTCAGGTGCTATCAGGTGGAGGGACAATCAAAAGGATGGGAAAAAAATTAATATATGCCTTTTAATGGTGAATTTTCTCCAGGAAATGAACATTTGTACAATTTAAATATATATTTTAAATATATCTGCAAAAGGTTTGGAACATTTGTTAATCTTTAGGTGTACACTAGCATCCAGATGACCCCATAAACCTGAACTAAAAGCCACGATGGGCTCTTTAAAACCTATCCACAGCCCTCCCATAAGCAGGAAGTCATTCTTTAATGTACTCCATTGGCCAGCAGAGGGACTGTTGTTGTGAATGAGCCGAAAGGTCATCCAGCTCTTGGCTCAGGAATGACTCTATCAATTAGTTTGGAAACAAAAAGAACAGCTCCAAAACAACCCTCAAACTGTTTGAACATGTTCCCGGGTAAGCAGCTAACTTCAACGTCACATGTCAACACAGGGGCGGAAAGGCTAATGAAGAACTAAATCAACAGGCCGTAAAACAACACAGAGGCATGGAGGAATATTGCTGTAATTTGATATTGCGCTGATTAAATGGACCTGTTTTACCCATCAATCATAATCTGGTTAAGTATTAAATGTGCAGTTAAGAGTTGAATGACATAAGCTAAATTAATAATTCATCTTTATAATAACAATAATAATCTTTGATGGTATTCCGTTTGCAGAATGTGCCTTGTGATGTAAAATAATGTGCTCTGTAAATGGAAAATAAGAGCTTAGAGTTAAAAAAAAAGATCAGCATTCTTTCATATGTACTGCGGGGGATATTTATAGTTGTATGTGGGCTTTCTCAAATGCAGTGGAAAAGTCACTATTCAGCTTTAATAATACATCACTTTATATGGCAACTCAGCTATTTAGGCTGAGTTACACAGCGTTGCCATAGCGCTGGGCTACTTTCAGACAGCTAATGACTTGTGGGAACAGTGCCACAAAAACCTTATACAAACAACTTAATTAGATATTCTGTTCCCTCCTTGACGTCCACGAATATGATCCTGAATTTCATCTGCATCATTTTATCATGCTGAATAAATCAAGAATGTCACCAGAAAGTCATTTATTTCTTTTATCAACACCGTACTAACTGATGAAGTAGTTTTGCTTGACATAAGTGCAACCGAAGTGAATAAAATGTTTGGTAATTTAGAAGTATTTGGGTGTATACACCACCAGTGCCATATTCCATGTTATTTTCGGACTTGGTTCTGATTGAATTAGTAAATACTGGTGGGAAATCCTCTTGGCATCTCATCAGTGCTATTTGGAAGAGGCTTTTTGAAGTCGTTCTAACCTCGAGATGTAGGTCTCCTCATGAACTCGCAGCTTCTCTGTGAAGTCGGCCTGTTGAACACACAAGAATTTGTACATCCATAAAAATGCCAAACTGATCCAGGGTGGAAATTGCAGTTGGATGAGTGAATCTCATATTTCAGTCCAAAAGCAAAAGAAAAACATGTATTTTACATCGATTTTCTTTTTTTTTTTTTTACATTGTGACATTATTTCTGTGACATTTCTGTACATCTGCCCCCTCGAGTCTCATTAGAGTAATGTAAAACATCTCATTACTAATGCAATAAATATGTTTTATTATTTAAAATATAAATGACTACACACAATGTTAGTATTTTATTTCACAGCCTTTAACTGATACTGGTTTCACAAAGAACTCTTATATAGATTATTACTGTTGTTATAGTATTGTATTATAGATTTACCTTTGAGAATAATGGGAATTACAAAACCAAAAAATAACCCCCATGAATACAACGCCCAGAAAATGTTACAGAATACATAATGTCACAATACCCCCCCATCCCCACAAAAAAAACATATTTGTCCTTGATTGTTTTTACGCTAAATTCCACTTATTTTTCCTTGTTGACTTTGTCTTCGATCATTGACTCACTGTAAAACAATGTATTGTTTTTGTGCATATTCGCACACAATGTTCCAGCTTTAAATGTGTGCAGGGAAGTTCCCCGTACAACACAAAAGCATACTGAATGCCTCTGGTCCACATCTGGAATGGTAATGTTATTGGTAAGGAAGTCATTCTCAGTAATTCCAGCATTTGTAATTTTCAGTGTTTCTACCATATTAGGTATGATGAGATCCACAGAGTTATGGCATTCCTGGGAACTTCTGAAACTAGCATAATATTCAAGGAAAAAAGGAAACAGAGAAGAATAAATATGGATGTAGCAAACACTTCAAACTGAACGTGGATGACTGTGATATTAAACACGCTTCACAGTGACTTCACACGCTCCCCTGAGCCACACGGGTTACAATTAGCATACACATTTTTTTTTTTTTAAACTCGATAGAATCTATTGAGGCGGCAAGATTTTTACCAAACATTTTGCATGAGGTTATATTTAGTAAAGCGATATATGTAATTGACCTTCCTCTGACATTAAAAGAGAGGAAAAGCTCAGGAGAATTGATGGAAATAGCGGTGTATCACTCACATATAAGATGCACACACAAGCCACTACAAATGGGCTCTCAAATTACAGAGCGTCTGCCATTTGAAATAAAGGCTTGTCACACAGACGACAAAGGTCTTCATGGAACATGGCAGGAGAATTGAATGACCCCATAATCATTAATCCCATCAAAGTGAAAAACGACTCATGTCTTTCTAGCCGCTTCCATTCAGGTCTTGTCGGCACGGCCTGCGGCAACCTCTGCCGTCTGAAACCTCCCAAACATTCGGCGTGTAAAAACTTGTGATAGAGATGACAAAATTTAGCAATCCGCCTGGTTGTTTTGTGTAACCGCGGCAGTCACGGTAATTCAATTCCACCTTAAGTCTAGCGTAAAATTAATCAGAATATCTGCCAGCAGCTGTCTAATGTACTTTACGTTATGCAGAGAATACCAACGATATTAAGCAGGAGAGCGTTATTCAAGTTTTAATATTGGATTCTTTTTTTCTTGGCGTAATCACGCCGTGGGTGGAGGTTTGTGGGAGAATATGAGCGGAACGGTGATATTTTCAGAAATGCGGTTCTGATACATAGTCTGTTATTCATTTTTTGCCTTTTAAGATGTTTTATTAATGCTATCTGCGATATTCCTGCCCTCAAGCCTTCAATGTTATTCTTGTGGAAACTGGCTCAAGCTAATAAAAAAAAAAAAAACTTTTTTTTTTCTCTCTGTTGGTAGTAATCAGCATGTTGTTTCTTATAAACAGGCCGCCGTTATATAAGGCAACTGGGAAGGCTTGTTATTTGCTCAAGGGTGTATACCTGCAGTTTTGCTAACATCTCCTGGGTCATTTCCCCCAGCGCCTCTCGAACATCTTCCACACTGAAGCCCACGTGATTCCCGGGACTTTCTTCCAGTTCAGCTTTTCCAGGCTCTTCCACATTCTCCTCAAGAGATTCCTGCACGGTCTAGGGCCATTTAAAGGAGAAGTTCAGACAAAGATAAAAATTCTGTCATTATTTATTCACCTTCATATCATTTCAAACGTTATTTCATTCACAGAATACATGATGCTCACACACAATTTTTTTTTTTCATAATTGTACGGAAAAGAGCCACATACAGATTCTTAATATTTTCCTTTTAAGGGTGAATAAAAATGTATTCAATTATTTAATTAATTTAATTATGAATCATGAGTGTGGAATCAAAGTGGAAAGACTGAATATATATATATATATATATATATATATACAGTATATATTGGAGCTGTCAAACAATTAATCGCGATCAATCATATCCAAAAAGTTTTATTTACATAATATATGTATGTCCACTGTGTATATTTATTATGTATATATAAATACACACACACACACACACTATACAGTATATCATGTATAAATTTATATTATATATAAATATATTTAATATATAAACAACTTATTTTTCTTAAGTATATACATGCATGTGTGTGTATTTATATATACATATATTATGTAAACAAAAACCTTTATTTTGGATGTGATTAATCATGATTAAGTGTTTGGCAATTATATATATATATATATATATATATATATATATATATACATACATATATACTTCTTTTCGGAGTCTAGGTTTTGGCCTTATTTTAAAATATATGTCATAGCATGATTCATTAAATACAAGCCTATTAGCAAATCTGCTAAATCTGCTCTGACATGATTTCTTTTTCTTAGCTTTTAATGTAACATTGCATCAAAGAACTAATGGGGAAATTTACTGAGCATTCATGTGGGAAGGCAGAACAGAGTATCTTGTGTGAGAAAACTCATTCATAAAAACATAAATTGTGGCACAGCGCCTACATGTGGCCTTTTTCTGAACAGCACACACTTCCTGGATATGGTACACTGTGCATTCTAATGAGATTCTGCAGAAGAGAGGGTTCCCACGCCTTTTGACCAATGCATCTTGATGTATTTGCCGAGGTTATGGATTAAAAAAAGTATTTCATATAGAATGCAAAATGCAACTTTTAGCTTTAGATATTCTAAAATACGCAATACAGAGTTTGAGACCAATTTACTTCAGCAATCTGACATATGTCCAGTTAAAACAGGATATTTAACAAAATAAGATGCTGGATGGAACTTGATTTTAATACCAGGAATTGAATGAATCATGAAAATTGGGCATTACATATTGCTTTACAGATTGGATTACAGATGGGAGAGGGATTTGTGATGTTTTAGGAATAAGTCTTTTTTTAGAGCTGGACGTTATTACATTTTGATGATTTTTTTCTTTGCAATAATATGCACTGATGAACTGTGCAAAACAGGGTCAGTTTTGATGATCTGTTGACTTTAATGCTGGGAACTAGAGAAATGTATATTGACAAAGGAACTCTTAAGGATCTTATTCTCTTCTTAATGAGTTTTTTCCAGTCCTGAAAATCCAATATTTCAAGATTTTTCCACTGGAAAATGTGTGGGAAAGTTGAACAGATACATCCCTTTAAATGTGAAATGTGTAGACATTTTTATATACAGTATTTATACTACATTCATTGTTTTCTGTACTCAACAAATAAATCATTAAAAATACACGAATGCAGAAATAGTTGCAAAAGAAAATTCTCTGAGGGACTGAAAAAAAAAAAAGGTAAAGATAGAAAGTGTGCTGTGATGTAATCCTTCTGCTATAATATACAATTCCCTCTGCTCAGTACAGTCTATGTTCTCCAGCTGTACAGCGCAGTGTCTGTTAAGGAAAAGTGTTAGTCATAACTTGGAAGCAGATTTGTGTTTCCTCTGAAAATGAGAAACATGTGAAATGCATCTTCTCTGAAAGGGTAATTCCAAGCAAATTATGAAAGAATATAACAGTTTACTGCGAGCCAAACACGTTAGAATGGTTTTGGACAGATCAGCCATTATTACAGCAAGGACTGGGCTGGAAGGGAAAGGAAAGATTTTACCTGCTCAGGCGTTTGGACACATGGGGGAGCCATGTAATGGAAGTACAGATCCACAGGCATGCCTTCTTCCAGCGGGGCGGCAAACTCAGCGGGGTCGATCACCTCAATGCATTTCTGAAACAAAAGACCCATCTCATTGAGGATAATTTCCACATTAAGTAAGATGTCGACGGCTCATTATTTCAAAATCAAACCAACAAGGTCCTGGCAGGAAGCGGAATAGATCTGCAACAGCTAATCAATAAAATCTATAATAAAAATAATCAACAAATTTGATTATCAATTAATCACTTAAGTCATGTTTTCTCTATAATAGTGAGTGGTTATAGTGAACCCGATCTCATGAAAGTGCGTGTGAATAGTACGCTAAATAAAAATGAAAACTCATGGTATTGATACGCAAAAATGGACTTTGGCGTGTATATGCTACGCGGTGGGTAGGATTAGGGGTTGTGGGGTAGATGCGTAATGTGGGGTTTCGCGAAAACTGCATATCATATGCACGCCAAACAAGTTCGTATCATATATATGCCAAAGTCCATTTTTGCGTATCGATAGCACGAGTTTTTATTTGGCGTACTATTTATACGCATTTTCATTCGTCACCAAAGCTGTCCTAAGCAAGATTTTTTTTTTTTTTTTAACAATTGATTCAAATAAATATCTTATTTTATTAAAAAAAACAATTCTCATTTTTCTTTAAATTACTTGAATCGTCAGATTAATCGATAATCAAAATAATTGTTAGTTTCAGCTAGTGTTGGGTAAGTTACTCTAAACAAATAATGAATTACTACCCACTAATTACATCTTCAACAGTGTAATTAGATTACTGTACTAATTACTCTCATTAAAAAGTATTGCATTACTTTTCACTAATTACCTTCTAAATCCCTTATCAACCTTGACCAGTTGCTAAAAATAAAACTTTTGGGTTTTTAGTTACACAAAAATAAGCAAGCCCAGCCCAGGTGACAAAAGTAATGCAAAAGTAATGTAATGCATTACGTTACATAAAAAGTAGCTACGTAACACAATTTGTTACTTTTTATGGAGTAACACAATATTATAATGCATTATTTTTAAAAATAACTTTCCCCAACACTCATCTTGACCGGTTAAACATACAAGGATAGACATGAAACTGCTCTTTTAATATTTTTAAATAAATAATATAAAAATGCATAAAATATTCTTGACCAAAGTATTTAAAGGGAGAAGATTCCTTTAAAAACATCCATTTTTACATTGGATGTTAAGCTATGATATTAAATCCCCTATTGTTTTATAAAGAATAGTTTATTTTGAATATATCTTCTAAAGTCTATACAGTATTTAATGCAATTAAATCAGAAGTAACTGTAATTAAATTCAAAATGATCCCTTACTTCAAAGGAAAATATTTAAAGCACAGTAATTAATTACTCATTAATGCATCACACCCACCACTGGTCGTAGCCCTAAGCAGGGTGTTTTGAGATGAGTGCTCGACTATACCAAATAAATATTAAAACAATTTTAGGGCCTATGACATATACAGATATCAATGCCATCAATATTTTACTTAGTTATTTATTTGGTAAGTAGTCTTACAATTGTGGTATAATGTACAGTCGGGTAGTCATTATGTAAAAATAACACAAGTATTTCAGAAAGTGTCTTAATTTTGTGTGGTGTATCTGAAAAGGCCCACATTAACAGCTGAGTTGAATTTTCTCTTTATTTGGCTGGAACATTTTACTGTTCATTTGGCAGGAGGCCCTTCACCCAGAATCCAAAACTAGTACACTAACAAAAACAAAGAGTCTTGCGGTTTGTATACCGAACATAATTACAATGCCAAATTGAAGCAGGAAAGTAGAACAATAGTCTTTCATTACTGCATTGCATTCCCATTATTCCCAATGACATGATTCATGCGTGTTCCATCTCAAGCAATAAACAAATTAACGTCAACAGTATCATTTTAATAGGAGTAAAATTAGAACGACTGCTGCAATTCATTGTCCTGTTTTGCTTTTGTAAAACATCTTGATTCAATAAACTGGCTCCAATTCGAGGGGGAAAAAAACAAGTACATTAATATTCAAAATGCGCTTTGAAGTCTCTTTCAAAACAAATAAAATATTGTTCTGTTACATGGTGTTCGGTGCCATTGTATCAGTGACCTAGATTTTGTTTTTGATCCCTGTTCACTGTAAGATGCTCAACTGCAGCTCTCATTATTTGTATGCTATAACATAAAGCACCATTCAGACGTTAAACAAATCTGTGCCTTGATGTTTGATGTAATCAGGATTTCTAATTTTACAGATATACACACGTACCCTGCATGGAGAAATATGGAATCAAATGATTAGTTATATTTCTCTGCCTTGACATTTTGAAAGTATACTCATGAGCATGATCATTACATGTTAATTATGGATGAGCAAATCAGATGGGAGGCAGATTTGCCGCTCAAGCTGAAATTCTGAGAGAAAAACGACAACCCGCATAAGTGTTTCCTTCAATGAAGGATAACAGAAGAGACATGAATGGACATGAACGGTGCTGTGAGGAAATCATAAAGAAATGTATGTGAAGTTTCGTAGAATTGGTAAAAAAGCACAAGAAGAAAAAAAAAAAACAAAGCTTTCACATCACTTCATAAAATTGGAATTAAACCATTGGAGTCACATGAATTACTTTTACAATGCCTTCACGACCCTATTGGCTGAATAGACTTTCAGTCAAAGAACAGAAATCAGAGTATCACTTTTCTGTATTTTCTATATACACTCTTAAAAATAAAGGTGCTTAAAAGGTTCCTCGCAGCGATGCCACAGAAGAACCATTCAGTCAAAGGTTCTTTAAAGGTGCTGTATGTAGGATTTTGACTCTACTAAAGCATAAAAATACCATAATATGTTTCCAGATATTTAAGAAACATGCTAAGTTAACATACTTGTTTATCTGAAAAACAATGCTACAGTCAGTTATTCTCCTTTGAAAATGTGCATTCCGGCCCAGAATGTCTGTGTTTGTTATGGTTTGTGAAAACCGCCCACTGCCAGTTTACCCAATTGTATTTCTGCACCCCGGGTTGCCAGTTGGCGGAAAACACAACGTATTTAATTTCATTCATCGGCATGTGCTCTCATTTCTGTTGGTGTCATTAATCTGGCAACCTGCGTGTGCGTCAAGTCTGAGGAGGGGCCAGGTGAAAAAAACCGTCTCCAATATTTTGAATTTGGACTGCAATCAGGGCTGAACTGGGACAAAAATCGGCCCTGGCATTTTTTGGTCCTGGTGGCCCACCACTATATATATATATATATATATATATATATATATATATATATATACTGTATATATATAATATGATATACACTACCATTCAAACGTTTTTGAACAGTAAGATTTTTCTTTTTTTTTTTTAAAGAAGTCTCTTCTGCTAACCAAGTCTGAATACAGCAAAAACAGTAATATTGTGAAATATTTTTACTATTTAAAATAATTTTTAAAATAAGTTTTCTATTTGAATATATTTTAAAATGTAATTTATTCCTGTGATCAAAGCTGAATTTTCAGCATCATTACTCCAGTCTTCAGTGTCACATGATTCTTCAGAAACCATTCTAATATTCTGATTTGCTGCTCAAAATACATTTATTATTATGTTGAAAACAGCTGAGTATAATGTTTTTTCAGGTTTCTTTGATGAATAGAAAGTTCAGAAGAACAGAATTTATCTGAAATAGAAATCTTTTGTCTTTATCATCATTTTTGATCAATTTAAAGCATCCTTGCTAAATAAAAGTATTAATTTCCATAATTTCTTTCCCAAAAAACAAAACAAAAATTATACTGACTCCAATCTTTTCAAAGGTGTATTAATGTTACAAAAGCTTTATTTCAGATAAATGCTGATCTTTATATCTTTCTATTCATCAAAGAATCCATTAATAATAATAAATATTTCTTGAGCAGCAAATCAGCATATTAGAATGATTTCTGAAGAACATGTGACACTGAAGACTGGAGTAATGATGCTGAAAATTCAGCTTTGATCACAGGAATAAATTACGTTTTAAAATATATTCAAATAGAAAGCAGTTATTTTAAATAGTAAAAATATTTCACAATATTACTGCTTTTGCTGTATTTTGGATAAAATAAATGCAGGCTTGGTGAGCAGAAGAGAATTCTTTAAAAAAAACTTCAAAATCTTACTGTTCAATAACTTTTGACTGGTAGTGTAGATATGTATCATTGCATCTAGTTGTTTTGGATAATAAAAAAACGTCAGGTCTGACAATATCGTGTCTTTTCGAATTTAAATCTAGATTTATTCGCATTGGCCCATGGAAACCTCTATGAACACACTTGACATGACTTGGCCAGAAAATCGCGGTGGACGAATTTACGTTTTATTAAAAAGTGTTTGCGTATTCTGCACTAATGGCGCGCGCACACAGGATAGACGCCTGACTCCGTTGCGAGTCCGAATCAAGCACTTTACCGATTCAACTGCTCTCCTCTCCTCCTCCTCCTGGCTCTTTACGCCGCATCACTCACCGCAGAGCAAGCCTGTTCTTGATAAAGCTGCTGTGAAAACGTAGGAAAAGCCGACGAGGAAGAAGTTGGGGTGAAGCGTTCTTTATATAGGCGGAGCAAAACACTTCATGGCTCCGTCTATAGCGCATTGTGATTGGGTGGTTTACGCTGTCAATAGAGGAGACAAACCAATGGGCTGCTCGTGATGGTCCTTGGCAACAACAACAACAAAAAAA
This sequence comes from Onychostoma macrolepis, assembly GCF_012432095.1. Classification (NCBI taxonomy): domain Eukaryota; kingdom Metazoa; phylum Chordata; class Actinopteri; order Cypriniformes; family Cyprinidae; genus Onychostoma; species Onychostoma macrolepis. The sequence continues at coordinate 24,661,246 of NC_081166.1, forward strand.
TTCTGTCGGCCCACTGGGAAAATGTCCGGTATGCCAGATTACCAGTCCAGCCCTGACTGCAATACCTAGTTCAACCACTGGGTGTCAATCCTACATACAGCACCTTTAAAGAATCATCTTTCTTACCTTTGTATAATCTGAAGAAAGGTTCTTCAGATGTTAAAGGCTCTTTATGGAACCATTTAGACAAAAAAGGTTCTTCTACGGCATCGTGACGCACCTTTATTTTTAAGAGTGTATGTAATCCTCAAACAATGCTTCACTGTCATAAAAACGCAAGCCATTCCAACAATTCCCAATCTGATTTCATAATAATTATATATAAATTTAAGCAGTGATTTGATCACCTGGTTAGTTTTTGATAATTTTGTTTTGGCTAGTAGATGTTCTGAATGGCCAATAAACCCTTGTCATGAGGGTGAATAAATCCTGACAATTTTTGGGGAAATTTCCCTTCAAGTATGGGCATATTTTTAAAAAAAGAAGAAGCTGCATTAAGCCAAATCATTTGCTATACTTGCTGGAGTATATCAAAATAGATAGTGTTCTGAATGTTGTAAATTGTGTAATAGTAACTGAGCAAAACAAATGAACAAATATTTTGGTAACACTTTAGTATAGGGACCAATTCACACTTTTAACTAGTTGCTTATTAGCATGCATATTACATTTTGGCTTTTTATTAGTACTTATAAAGCACATATTCTTCATGACCATATTCTACAACCAACTACCTTACTAATTATTAATAAGCCAAAAAATTTGGAGTTTATTGAGGCAAAAGTCATAGTTAATGGCTTGTTAATAGCGAGAACTGGACCTTAAAATAAAGTGTGAGCAGTATTTTTTCCTCCTTTTTATCTCATCTTAGAATCATATTTTACAGTGTACAGCCATAGTACAGGTACTGTTTTGGAGTTGATGAAAAGATCAGTGAACATTGCACTGCACAGTTGACTGATTATGAATGCAACATTTATACTGTGGAATGTAAAAACAATTTACCAAGCTCTGAATAACATGACTGAACTGGTGATTTAAACTAAACAACGCACTTAAATATGTTGAATTCACATAACCGGTGTCTCGATGCATCTGTTAGGCAACGAGCGATGACATAATATTTCACCAAAAAACATTATATATTATATAATGTATATAGATAATATATATATCATTATTTATTTACACTCATATTGTTTCAAAGAGCTGCACGATTCTGGATAAATTGAGAATCACAATTTTTTTGTCTCAAATAGAGATCACGATTCTCCCACGATTCTGAACAAAACAAAATAATTTGTGACAAAATATTAATTGCACGTAAAAAGAAGGGTCAGAGCACGCACATCCAAAAATGTCTTGGCCAGGTGCAAGATCAAAAGGTACATAAAAAAATAGAAAAAAAGATCTGCACACTGTTGTTCTCCCTTTATTAAAAAAAAAATTATAAACCGATTTTTACTATTAAAATTGTGAAAAAGTGGTTTGAATGAAGGATTCAATGACAAATACATTTTATAACAGTCACTTGTCGCCATCTAGTGGAGAAACACTGTAATCAAGACAAACGTTATTTGAAGCGGCAGTTACTTTCACAAGGTGATTTGCTCTATTTTGATCGCTACCATAGACATCAGTATTTATATCCAAACTATAAACGTTTATCACTGTATTTCTGTGATAATATGAATGATTGTAAGACAGAAATAATACTTTGTGGTTAAAAAGACTGTTTGTGAAGCTCTATCTTACCTAAACATGATAACTGCTCTCTCTGTGTCAGCGGCAAAACAGATTTTAAATGTTCAAGTATGATTTTTTCAAAGGTATAATAAACACGGGTGAATCGCTGTCATTTAGAAATGAGATCGCGTGGGTGTTTGAATCGAGATCGCGATCTTTTAACGATTAATCGTGCAGCTCTATTTCAATCCTGTTCAATTTCCTTTCTTCTGAAAAAAGAGTTAGTAGCAGAATGTTCATGTTTTCCATATAATGAAGGTAAACAGCCTGTCAAGCTCCAAAAATTACAGAAAGTATAATAAAATCATAGTAGTCCATAAAACTTGTGATATATTTCAAGCTTTTCAGATTCAATTTAATTTTAGATTTCCACATTTGGCAGAGACTTCTATCCAAAGCGACTTACAACGAACAATAGTTAGGCTACTTATTAATTATTGAAAATGTAACAACATGAGACTGAGTAAATGTTTTTTAAAACATTTAGATTTTACTTGTTAAATCGGAATCTTACCTCTATTTTCAGGAGTTGCTTCTCTCTGCTGTGAGCGAACAGTAATTCATATAGTCTGTAGTGCTGAAAAAGACTGTTTATATGGTATACACATAAAGAATATATGAGAATCTGTAATACTGTCACAGCTGTTGACAATACTGAACGCTGCAGTAATAATGTGTTTTTGTAGGCCAACCCAGAAGTTAGCATTACCTCAAGAAAAATCCCAATAGGATCTCTCCACTAGATTTTGGATTATTTTAGAAAATAAGGTCTGTTGCCAACAAAATCTTACACATTTTGTTCATCTTGATGATCTTCACAAATGAACACAGCATTTATAAATTTAGCCTAAATAGAAAAATCGAAATGTAGGCTATAAACAAACTCCACACGATTTTACGTCACCACCACTCTTTCTGTTAAATAAAAGAAAGAAATCCTTGAAAGTTTGAGTTAGAATTGTTTGCAAGAGATTATGAACAATGAGGATGTAAAAGTAGACTAGTGAGCAGTCCCATTTAGCCACTTGTGAGCAACCGCCTTTTTCAAGACAAGTAAAAGCTTAAAAAAAATCTCAATGGTGCATAACTGATGCATTTTATGTTATAGAATAAAACTGAAAATATCTTGAGCTTATGTTAACCAGAGACCTTATTTCAAGGGACAATCAGGATGATGGAACCAGAAATGCTAAAATGATCATTTCTGGGTTTTGGCCTACAAAAATATGTCATTTTGCAGCTCTCTATTCAAACCCCTGATGTGCCAGCAATTTGCAAGGGTGTAATTATGGTCACTGCTGAGATGTTTGACTATAATACCTATACTATGATTTGTGTCTCAAATAGTAATACAGCATTAAAATTCAAAGTTATGTGATGTTTTATGAATAATAACTCTTTTAAAAAAGGCAAAACATTTATATTAATATTTTAAATGATCATGCTCAGTAAAGGAGACTGAATCAGCTATACTACACATACTGTGTGTCATTTTTCAGCACTGTGCATCAGTGTTTTTTCCTTTTGCTTAAAAGACGGATGATTTCCATGCAACTTGTTATGCACCACAGTAGTCTGCATGCTTCAATCCGTTCCTGTATGAATTATGCATAACATTAATTATGAAGGCCATAAAATGATTCTAGTTTGCTTGTTGCCGGCTGTCTAATAGCAAAGCAGCATCTTGCATCAAGTAATAACATGCAACGGGTTGAAAATGACCTTATCCATATTCAACAATTAAACGTGCGCTTGAGCATAATCGCGTGTATTTAGGAGGAATGTAATTAAAGGACAGATGTGACATTGTGAGACATACCTGGTCTTGAAGTAATCTGTGATGGCTTTGATTTGATTGGTGGTGAATAAAAAGCTGGCTTTAGCTTCTGTTGATGGAGATTGTCTGGTGGCAAGTACTGTTTGGGTAAATGCCTTGAAATTATCAGCAAATGACGACTGTTTATCTGAAATAAAATGCAACAGACATTGTGTGTGTGTGTGTGTGTTTTATTATTATTATTATTTATATATAATAAAAAAAAGTACTATCCTTGGTGAATTCACACCAGATTCTCAATCAAATAGATTTTTAAAATATAGAAGACCTAAAGCAACAACCATGTTTGACATGTTCAAACTAAACAAAACTTGATTTCAGAGAACGCCACTTACTTTTTATGTTGTCAAGTAGTTGCTGTAAAAGTGCCATGATAAATGAGATTTGCTGAGAATTGAAGTTCATCTCTTTGGCCCACCAAAATCCATTGACAAAATACTCCAACAGCGCAGCTTCTTTCACACATGTTTGATAGTTTTTGAAATTCAGCATATCCTCAAACTGTCTTAAAATGCAAGACATACAATATATTATAAAAGTCATCATATATGTAAATTAGATTCAAAAAAATCATTGTGTATTATTTAATAATAACAGTAGCTGACAAAAAAAATGATACTGTTGTTGCTCAAAAGAGCTGCGACACGTGCATAATGATTTTAAAGAACCAATTCTTAATAAACTTACAACTGCACTTGGTCCACAGGGAGATTGAGAAGAATGTTTAATTGGTCTTGCTTTAGAAGTTCCCACTGAGGAAAAGATATCTTCACTTCCTAGAATATGGGATAATATTATTACTGGGAAATACACTTTCATTACTTTAATTAAAATTAATAAGAAATTTATCTTACCCTTATAATATGTCAAAAATTCGCCACAGCCTGAGTTAATTTTAATAATATTTTATAATTAACAATATTTCACACTATATCATCAGTAGTTATGTGTTTGGTATCTTTGCAGACACTGAGTGTTGTTGAAAATCAGTTGTAAAAACATTATTAACACATAAATCACATATATGATTGACCATAGACATCATACATATAAATCTACTATGTGACAATTTATGAATGTATAATTGCACATCAGGACTGGCAAATGATTTAAAATGTATTCTGACAGTGTCTGTTTCATGATATCTTGTGCATTGTTTACAGGTACTTTTGTACTTGATTTGATATTGAGATACAAAATGCATACCATCATACCACCACATAACAGTCAAATGTGTGACCATGTAAAGGAAAAATATTTCCCTTCTGACATTAATACAAGTTTTAAAGTATTTGTCTTTTTTCCCTTCTGTGTATTAGCAGGGATCTTCTTCAAAGGTGTAGGCAACGCTAGATACCTCACTTTATCATTGATCTGTAGCATTCGTCTAAACACCAAGTGAATAACTAGCTTACATACACTGAGCCTAGTATCATATTTATCCGCTTCTTCTCCTCTCTTGATCTTCTCTGAGTTTTCAGCGGATCGTGATCTCTCTCTTCCAGACATGTTGTTTTCTGTATACTGTTGCCCAGGAAACCGACACCACAGTGGGTGGAGCATGTGTGTTCACGCGCGCCTTGAAGTGAAACTCGAATCGCATGCGTTTGGAAATTTCATTCGATTAATTTAAATAAAACGCCGCCCTTAAGGACTGTGTAATTTTTTCTTCTTTTGTGAAACAAAAGTTAAATGTGTCCAATAGTTATCATATTTTAGGTGACAATGACATAAATTGTAAACCATGTATAAAAAAATGTCCAGAGTTTTCATGTTAATTTAACAAAACTTAAAATTGCACCAAGGGGGCGTTTTGCCCCACAAGTGGGGTAAAATGCCCCCAGTCTTAAAAAGCAATTTGCCTTATAGCCTACATTTACAGCAAAATCAGAGTACAGGAAGTTTTAGCTTAAAATGAAAAAAGAATATATTCAATTATTATGAATTACAAAATTATATTTAAAAAATGTTAGCTGATGCTAACTGAATAGCTAACTAGCTACTTGATGCTAACTTGAGGTCATTTTTAAAAAATAAAGTCCAAATATTTGTATTCAACCAACTAGTTAGAGTAGGCCTACATTTGACGGAAAAACAAAAAGGGTTTGATGTTCAGAACAGAGTAACTACAGTAATTAAGCTATGCCCCCTGGGGGTGTTTTACCCCACAGACTAGGTTTACCAAATAAATTCTGAAAATATAATTAGCCTATATTTTTATTAAATAATATGTACTCTCTTATCTACAGGCCTTACTATTCTCATGTCATTATAACTGTGATGTTTACAAAACAACAAGCTTTAAAACATTTTTTTTTTCTTACTGCTGAAAATTAGATCACTTATAACTATACTGTGAAACCCGTTTTACCCCAAGGGAGCGTTTTCACCCACTCTACCCTGTAAAAAGTCGGAATTGACCGTTAGCAAAGAGCTTGATTGACAGGCGATCTGACCAATCAGAACGCGGATATTATGTGCTGCAGCTGCTATCCGCCTTCTTGCCCGACGGCTTCGGCCTGTCTCCATAGAAATATATGTTAAAACGGGGTCAAAAAAAAGATTGACTAAATTTAAACTTTCAATATATTTTTTTGTTAAATGACATTTCCATAGAATGACCCCAATATATTTTAAGCTATAACTATGTGGCTATGTTACAGCTCCCCTTTGAAGCTCTTGTGTTTTTCTCCTTTTCCATCTCTCCAATCTTATTCTGCTCACAGGTGATTGGAGAAGAGTTTTGTTCCCACTTTGATGCAGTTTGCTGATTTTTGTAAAATAGCTTATGTTCTTGCTTTTCCGATAAAAGAGTGGTTTCAGTGTAATATGTTGCAGGCTCATTTATTGGTAATAAGCAATTGATAATAAATAATATTGATGATAATAAATCATCAAAAAAAATATTGGGCTTGTTTTTGAAGCTACGGTTGCTTATTTGTCTCGCGAGAGTTGGCAACAGTGGTCATGAGACCTTGTTTCATGTCAGAAGTAACCATAGTCTTGTCTGTCGGTGTGTTGTTAGTTTCCTCTTTGCTCTGCGATGTATTTTTCACTGTGTGGGAACATGATTTATAGTGTGAGAGCGGCATTGTTTGTCGGTCATGCCAAGTAACTAATGAGGGCGGGTCTTTAATTGCGAACGGTCAGTTAAGATAAAAAGTTAGAACCCTCAAATTATATAATTTTGATTAAAACTCACATTTCCAGATTTTTTTTATTTGTAGCTACTTCACAATTCTAAATAAATGTAACGTCTGTTAGGCTATATGATGTTTTCAAGTGTTAGGGACAGGGGGAAATGACTCAAAATTGTCCATCTTGATAGTAAACCTAATAAAAATTCTGTTCAGTTAGGCTACAAATTGTTTTTGACAGTCACTTCTTGTGATGCAAGGTTTGTGTTTTTGTGTGTGTGTGAGTGTGTGGGTGTGTTTACATTTAATATATTCATTTCATTAGAAAAACCCGTTCTGAGTTTTATGGGAAACAACATGTTTCAACACGTTTTCAACAACTCACAGATTCACAAAGCTATCGCTGATAATTGAATGGTTCACGATTCTTTTCGATCAAATCGTTCAAATCAATCTGATTAACCATTTGGACCTCATTGCACCTTACAGTTTATTCTTGAAAATAAAATACTGACAAAGTAATATTTTATTATTGAGCCTCTGCAAAACTTTAAGTCAAATTGTACACTATAACAAAGCATAGGCTACCCTAATCACTGAAACGTATAGGTTACCAGCACATAATTTAAACAATTCCTGTGGATAGATCGAAATACTTTGTATTTCTCTTTCTCAGAGGGGAAATAAATAATAAATAATAGCATGGTTAGGTATTCAAAACAGCAGTCCCGCCCAAATGAAAGGTGGGAAGAAAAAAACCCCGTAAACTTTCGTTTATTCAGACTCGAGAGGAGCACAGAGTAAAAGCTACCACTTTCCTTGCTTCATTAATCAGCCTAAAACTCTGAAAGACATCATGCTTGTCAAATTTATCTGCGCTGTAGTCACCAGAGCGTTGTTTATTTTAGTATCTCTCGTTGGTGTATGGAGGGTGACATGGGTAAAAAATAATAATTTATACTGGTTTCTGACTATCCTCTATCTACCTCTCGTGGCTGAAATGATTTTAACTCTGAGAAGAAGAAAGGGGAAGGATTACAAATGGTAAGTCATCAACATTTATTTTTGCAAACATAAGATTTTCGAGAGCCAAAACTGAACCTTCTCTGGGGTCAACATCCTAAATATCATCTAGTGTAAATTAAATACTTGTGTGAAATTTGACAGTGCAAGATATGGTGACATATTGCTGAGTGACTCAAGCTCTTGATCTTTAGGTTTTCTCCAGCAATCTTGTTTTTCCTCATCAGTATCATACCAACTATATGGATCCTTGAGTTGCACCATCAGAAAAACAAATCAAGTGATACTAAGGTAATAGTAAATGAAATTAATGGTAGATTAATTAGCTATAGCCTGAATCTTTCAGAAATACATTTTAGATTCTCTCTTCTGAGCAAACACATTTCATGCTGTCCTGAAAACATAAGACCAAAGCCAATGCCTAACGCATTATATTTCAGAATCAATATCTTATATAGCCTAACAAAAATGCTGATTATTGCAGTGTACTAATCTGGATTCATCTGAAAGCATCCAAGCATTTCTTGATGAATGGAGAAATGCGACCAATGGAAGCATGAGTGAACAGGTACTGCCTCTTTGCATACTGGTTACAGACGTTTTCCATGGACGTATAGACTACAGTAATCTCTAAAAGAAGACCCGAGCCTTTCAGATATAGTTTATTCACTCTGTTTTGCCTCTAAAAACAACGCCTAGCTCGGGCAGTTTGTAAATACAAATGTTGGTTCAGCCCTCAGTACAAACAAGACCTGCGTTCATGCATGGTTCATTACTACTGTTATTTTTTCAGAAGTTACCACACCTTCCCATACTGTAAGATTTACAGGACACGCTTTATGTAAGTGTGACCTCAGTTCTTCCAGAGAGCAACACTTCATAGCTGAATACTTACTTTGTGGTGGTATTTTAGGCCCCTCTGAAATTTCTGTCATCGGTTTGTGCCAATGACTGGATCCTGGCCCTTCAGCAAATCGTCCTGATCCTGCTGATAGTGGGGAAGTGGCTGCTACCGATCGCTGGAGGGGTCACCAGAGATGAAATATCCCAGTTGTTACTCATCTTTGTAGGCACAGCTGCTGATATCCTCGAGTTCATCAGTGAGACGCTCGCTGATGTGGAGTAAGTGTTGTTTGAGACTTAAAAAAAGCCTCACATAGTCTACTTTTTCACATTTATTTCAATTCTCAGCAGTGTTACTGTTAAGTACACTGTAAAAAAAATTCCGTAAAATTTACGGTAAAAAAACGGCAGCTGTGGTTGCCAGAATTCTACCATAAGAAATACGGTCACAACATTTTAGGTTTTAAGTTAAATTTACAGATACAGTTCATTAACTGATATACCAACCTATTAAAGTACTGAAATCTGTTTTGTACCTTTGAAATACACTGATAACCACCAAATGCAGGTGGTGATGAGAAAGTCACATGATGAACCAAAGCCCATTACAGGCAGCTTTTAAATAATAACATATATAGAAAGTGCACCGTGTCATTCACACAAGCACTAAACACCATCATGGTGAGACTCATTCAACTTAAATATGCAAAAAACATTAATTTAACAACATCAGATGTAACATACAACCCTAACAAACATAACTGATAAGAAAAAACTGAGAAGCAGCATAGTTATTTTAAAGAAAAAAAGTCAAATTCAAACAAAACTTGAAATGCAATGAATTCTGGGAACGTCAATTTACGTTTTTTCCCTGTACATTTTACAGGAACTTACCGTTAACCATTTAACAGGTTTTTAGTGTAGCATTTTCACAGGTTTTTACCATTAAAATCACAGTCATTTTTTACAGTGTAAGAGTTATTAACCCTATAAATCCTACTGTATCATGTAGTTTCTCTCTTGCCTAATTGATAGTTAATAGTTTTTAGCAAGTTAAAGGCTTTTTAGTATAATTAATACTCAAATAATCCCCCTTCAGGGCGTGGTGTGCATGTCATTATGCTATGAAATCTTCACTGATTCTGATAAAGTAAACATAAGAATATATTTTTATCATCGGTATATTTTCAAGATGAACATTTACTGAACTGAAGCAACTTGGTTTACTCGATTATTTTTGGTAGTGCTGTCAAACGATTAATCACATCCAAAATAAAAAAATGTTGTTTATGTAATATATTTATTATGTATATTGTGACGGGAGGAGCCAACGACAGACACAGTGGGTGTGGCGTCAGGCCTCGGAGAGGCTTTTATTAACAAAATTGATAAAATAAAGTGTCCAGGGGAAGAAGTGTCCAAAATAAACGGGGGGATCTGGTGTCCCCGTTGTGCTGCGGGGCTTGTGTAGGAGGGCAGTGTTCCAGGAGGGGAAGGGTCCAGGGAAGGGGCGGAGTCCGGCGGCCGCACGCGCTCCCACTCGGGTCCGGGGCGCGAGGGCGGCGGCTTCATCACAGCGGCGGCTCTTACACGTCATCCACGGCCTTTGGCAGGACTTGTACGGCCCGACGGCCGTAATACGGGTGCGGCTTTCGTCCGGACCGCGGGTTCGGCAGCTCACATCTCCGGTGGCGCGATGTCCCTCTACGCACCCTTCCTGGACCCACGAGGACACCAGCGTGCATGCACGGGGGAAGAGACCGGTCTCTCGAGGAGAGGCGCGCTGGGCATTTAACAGCGGCGGTGATGAGGCTTCATTCAGTCCAGCTGTGCCTCATCACACGCCGCCAGCCCGCGTTGATCCCACGCCCCTCCTCTCATCCACCCACTCCAGTCGGGAGCCTGGTGAAGGGCGGCAAATAAGGGACGGGGTGGTGATGATGATGGGGGAGGGCCACCGATCCGTCACAATATATATAAATACACACACACATACATAATATATTTAGAAAGTATTTACATGTATATATTAATATTTATATAATTGATATTTAAATATATTTAATATAGAAATATAACATTTTTCTTAAATGTATACATGCATGTGTGTGTCTTTATATATACATAATAAATATACACAGTACACACACGTATTATGTAAACAAAAACTTTTATTTTGGATGCGATTAATCATTTGACAGCACTAATTTTTTGTTTATGTATTTATTTATTTATTTAATTTTTTTAAGAAAAATCATATTAAAATGTGAGCATCATATATGATTCATCAGGCTTTTGAAGAATGTTTATGTTCATCCTTCAATCATCATTGTATTGCATTTCATTTTATCTTTTGCCCTACTCAATAAAAACTACATAGCTTTGATCACAAGCTAAGCATTTAAAAGCCATCTTACTTCCATCTACTTCCAAATTTAGGTGATAAAAAAATGTCTGTGTGGTATTACAATAATAATATTTCATTATATTCTGTTCTTTGTTCTAGGGAGGACAGTATACAGTTTGTGTGCATTATTCTTGCAGTCTGGACATTGAGCATGCTACAGTTTCCTTTGCATTTCTCAGGTCTGTACTCTTCCATAATTGTTGTTTTATACACAAAAATATAAAATCAATTACGACATTAATTATAGATGCAGAACCTGAAGTATGCATAACCATAACCAAGAACACCGATATAATTTTAGTCATTGTTGTAAAGTTCTTTCCTGTTTTTTATTGGCATCTCTCAGTGGTGAACACCAAACCTGAGGATTTCTGCGAAAGCCAGGATGACTCTCTCATTGCCAAGTACAGGACAGATATGTGGGACATTGCGGGAACCATTTTTCTTCAAGATGGCCCCTTCTTTGTTGTCCGACTTGCGGTTATAATTTCTTTCTCTGATTTTCATCAAATGCTGGTCTTCTTTACCATTAAGAACTTCCTAGTAGTGTTGATTAACATCTACAGGCTGTGGGTCATTTGGATAGATAACACACCTTGACATGTACAAACAGGATCTTGTTCAGTCAATCAACTGCAGTGATGATTCACTGGCATGAACGTTATTTTGAGAACTGGCACTGTGCCAGTCACAGTGAAACGTCTGATTGTGCTAATCATTTTGATTCATTGTAACAGGACAGCTTATTAATAATGTATGCATGTACAACATGTTATATTATTAATGAAGGCTGTCAAAGTAAGCATGAGAATAATGAAATTTGGTGCTATTTGTGCTGCTGTGTTATTTTTAAGGCAGTTAATGGATGAATTCAATAAACTTTTTCATTCTGCTGTGATTTCTAAAACTAAACCTTACCACAGTACCACAGCAGACAACACGTTTAGTAAATGATGCACAACTGATGCACAGAAATTTTAAATTGTGATTTATTTGAAAACAAAATCGATGAAAATTATAACAATTACAGATGATAATAATAATGAAAAATTTAAGAAAAAGAATAAAAATGGGTACAACTGAGTGTATTCTTCTACAAATTTCTAAGAGAGTAATCTAATCTAAGTATAATAATCTTCAGCAGTCAAAAGACAAATGTAATACTCTCCTGACTTAACAATATATGTGAGAGACAGAGACAATTAAGAGTTAGTGGTTGCCCAAGCTTTGTTGTCTTTAATAAACATTGTATCCCACACTTTGAATCAAAAGTAATACATAGATACTTAAATCAAATAACAGTAAATAAATAACCATTCACAAAAATGTTCTAATTCTTCCACACGTCTGGATTTACTTTTTTAAATATCTCAGATAAACAACTCAGGTAAGTATTTCAGGTAATACAGCCAGGTAATACACAAATGTGACCCTGGACCACAAAACCAGTCTTAAGTCGCTGGGGTATATTTGAAGAGTTTGCTTCCAAAACGCTATAAATCCATTTTGATTCATTTGAGTAAAAATGTGTTTTCTTTACCAAGAAAGTGGCAAGATGAAAACCACTATTTTCTGTTTCAAACTTTCACATAGCATCTTAAGGTTATAATAACATTAAAAATTCAAATCCAGATTTTGATTTTCAAAGATTTATTATAAAAACTGATTATTTCTTCCCCAAAATGCAATAAATCCATGAGGTTTTTTTTGTTTGTTTGTTTTTCAAAAATGCAATAAGTCCATTAAAAAATCAATATAAAAGTTATTTTTCATATTGAAATTTTTGAAAATATACAACAAAGTAAGTTGATCCACATATGACAGCCTCTGAACTTGGTCAATAATAATCTTATATACATATATAGCCTATTCAATCAGTCATTGCCCCTGTAGCATTTCGACCAATCAGACACACAATTTTTCTTTTGAATACACATACTGGGTGCCAGTATGTCTGTGGATGACTCCAGGCCCACGGTTCCTTGGCAACCAGTCTGATAACACTAGTTTTATTGATCAAAGGAATGCGGGCAGAGCAATACGCACCTTATTTTCCCTTAGGAAAATGACTTTATGCCATAAAAATGGACTCTAATTAATTCATAGAAAAACCTTTCTTTGAATGAACACACATATCTTCAGGTCATTGTGTATATTATTACTGTTCTTGTATATGTTCTTGTGTATTGTATCCTGTTTTATGCATGCTTATAATAGATCACTAGTTAATGTTACCTCACCATGTTTGGTCTCTATCAATTTGTCTTCGGATGATCTAATTGAGAGTGTATATTATATGTTCATACCTATGCAACATATTAGAGTTCTAAGAATCTTTAATAGTTTGTATATCAACTTCCAATCCAGTTCATATGCAAATTACCATGTTCAGAGACAAAGAGTCGTAAAACTTTCCCTCCAAAAGTTCAAGACACCATTGGCTCTTTGACAAGAAGTGTGACCTCTATATCAGATAAAGCTCTCACATCAGTGACGCCTCCCCAGTCTACGAATCTTTTAGATTCTGAGAAGATGAGGATGTGAGCTAGAACTCTTCTGGACCCTTAAGTTTTTGTGCCAGGCCTTGCGGCCTTGACTTTCCATTCAACCAAATGCCCTCGGACCTCAGATGATCTCTTTCTTAGCTCTTTTTCACTTTCTACCTGGGAAGAAACTCCCAATCACCATCGAGTCAGGACATCTTTGGAATTCATCACTCTTCAACGTGAAAAGAAAAGAATGTGATCGCAAGTCCAAACCTTGAAACCATCAAGACTTTCATCCGAGACTGCATCTGGACACTCGTCAACGACCAAGGCAATGCAAGTATCGTACATTTAACGAAATGAAAAAAAGAGGATTAGTATAAGCTATAGACCCCGTTATAAATGGCGCTGATGGTTTTACTCAGGTGGTTAACTGACTCTTTTTATAACTGCATTCTCTGGTTTCTCTAATGGCTTCATTCATCCACTTTAGCTCCCCTTTGTATGTACGCGTGAGTGTATGTTTATTCATTTGTTTGTTTAGATTAGTTATGTGTGTTAGCATTTAGTTAATAAAAGTTGTGTGCACAAATTACATGAGTTTCTGGTTCTGCATCGCAAATGAATGTCCCTTTACGATTTTGACCCTTGCTACATGCTCTAATGCATTAATTGGAAAGTATTTTCTGTGGCCACGAAAATATCCTTTCTTAGAGTTGATATGAACTGATATGCAGTGTTGTTTGTTTGTTGATCACAAAGTACAAAGTAGATGAGGAAAACTAGGATGCCGGGTGTATTCATTCAAAGCGCCGTGGAATGGTGCGCTGTGATTGGTTGAGCGGATTTATCGCATTCTGCAGAGAAGGGAGACTGACGTTTGTCGCGGTTTGGGAAAAAAAAGGGAGAAAACGTGACAGAATAACACGGCATATATCGCATTTTGCGTAAAATTGAAAATGGACTTTTCAATAAAGACCAGAAACAATACTGATTTTGGCGAAAACTCTTTTTGTTTTTTTTAAATGGTGTTTATTGCATTTTGGAACCAAACTCTTCATTTGTAGCAATAGCCAAAAATACATTGTATGGGTCAAAATGATTGATTTTTCTTTTATGCCAAAAATCATTAGGATATTAAGGATTAGGATCATGTTCCATGAAGATATTTTGTAAATTTCCTGCCGTAAATATATCAAAACTTCATTTTTGATTAGTAATATGCATTGATAAGTACTTCATTTAGACAACTTTAAAGGTGATTTTCTCAATATTTAGATTTTGTTGCACCCTCAGATTCCAGATTTTCAAATAGTTGTATCTTGGCCAAATATTGTCCTATCATTACAAACCATACATCAATGGAAAGCGTATTTATTCAGCTTTCATATATGATGTATAAATCTCAGTTTTGAAAAACTGACCCTTATGACTGGTTTTGTGGTCCAGGGTCACAAATGACTCGGATAAATGATACATGAATGGACTTCACTATGACATAAGAATATTAAAATGACACAATTTCACAAATTGAAACAAATTATTTGAATATTAAAGAATTTAAATTATAGTTTGGCATGAATTTTAATAAATTTAACTAACCTTAACAATAAATGAAAGAGTTAGTGGTTGCCCAAGCGGTCCACTTTGTTATCTGAGGATGCTCCGCAGTTGTCACGGTAACTCTACTCTCTCAGCTGCCGCCCAGAATTTGGAAAATGCAGCTGGACTGTTCAGTGCAAACTCATTAAATAATTTAAATGAAACTTATATATACATGTAAATAAAAATACACATACATAGATACAAAACAAAATATATACAAATAATTTCATACTTTTGTGACCCAAACTCTATGCAGGGTGGTCACACAAAGGTTTCTGAAGCATGTGATGCGAGCCACATGATGAAAATATGTCACTTTGACCGCAAATGACTGAAATGACTGCAAATCTTGATAAACGGATACATAAGCTGATTGGTGCTTTCCTCTTTAGACTGGATGAATTGCCAGAGGAATGCAAGTTAGATAAAGATGGTTCAGGCTCAGGTATAATCATAGCACACAGTAGCTGAGAGACCAAGAGCGGTGAGCTGCAGGATGTGTTCATCTATATGTTCTGTCTTCTCCTGCCAGGCTAATTGGATGAGAGGAAGTCATGTGTGATAACGCTGTTCATTTCCTTCCCTTTAGCGTTTGTTCTCATTATTTTCTTCTTTCTGGCTGAAAGCTGTTCTGTGTTTTTTTTTTTTTTTTGAATGAATGAATGAATACATGTAACAAAAATGGCATGTAAGAGTGAAATATTTTTAGAATGGTACTTTCACAAACCCTTAACATATGAAATTTTTCTTGATGACCAAATCAATAAAATTGCTATTTTATATTTCATTTTATGTACTGTATACATTTGATTACTTGTCATTTGTGCCTCTAACATCAGAGATCCACCAGAGGGCATCATGTGATAAACAGGAAGAGCAACAGAAGCAGAATGTTTATATCCAACAAACAAGATCACATTTTTAGTTTCATTTGATTTGAGTTTCATTTTAAACTTAAGTTATTTATACCCTAATTCCTAATTAAATTATGTGTTGATGGTTCCAAGTAATCAAAAAAAAAAAAAAAAAAATTCAATTTCATGCAACAGATTAGCAAAGATTTGTTTTTTAAAGTCTAATTGCTGGATCATCTAGGCTAATCTGCCTGGCTGCGTATATGAATATTAAAAATGAAATAAATTATGTTATGCAGCTATGGGAACAACACAGTGACATGACTTTAGCTGATCGTTTCTGTTGAATTTATTGTTATAAATGTGTAATTTATAAATATAACAAATAATTCTAATAAATTACAAGAAATTTAATAATGCATTTATAATAAATATATCATTTATAAACATTCCAGTGATATGATTTTATCTGAATAAATGTATACTTTATAAATATAATAAATAATTCAGTTACACTTTATTTTAAGGTGTCCTTAATTAACTACATATATTATATGGTTAGGGTTAGGATTTTGTGTTAGGGTAACTTGCATGTAATTATGCATAATTTATTGTTATTATAATAGTAAGTACATGTAACGTGTGAAAAGGACACCTTAAAATAAAGTCTTTCCGATAATTCTAATAGATGTAATAATAATATTTAATTTAGTAATAAATGTATAATTTAAAACATAAATTTATCATTTATTATAATAAATTCAACAGAATCAATCAACTCGTGTTATTTTCATAGCTGGATAGTCATATTACTGTTTAACAGCGACAATAATATGAATTGCTAAAGATGAGCTAAAGACAAAAAGTAACATTGATAATCTATATTATTGTGTTACCAAGCCTCTTATATTAGAAACAAAGAAAACAGATCCTGAATCTGAGAATATAGCATTATCTATGAATAGCCAGCAGTATAAGTATCTATTGATTGTTCTGGTGTGACAGTAACTAAATATTCCAGGATGTCATATACATTGCACTGACAAAAACCAGCTTCTGTAGAAATTTCCAAGGCTTAATGAGATTTCATTCATTTAAAACTTTAATATTGAGGTGCCCAGATGTTTAATACGAAGGCCCAAACATCAAACTTGATCAAGGGCCATGGCCTAAAAATTAATGTTGCATTATATCCAACAAAATTGTATTAAAATGTATTAAAATAAAATAAAAATAATTACAATTTAAAAAAAAGTTTTGGAAAACTTTAAATAATTTTGTAAACAGGTTCATTTCAATGCAATAATAAAATAACAGCAACAACAAAAAGTTAAAACAAAAACAAATCATTTTAGGTCATTTTAGTGCATGGGTCTGTCAGGTCGAGTACAGTTCAGTGGGAAAATCATACCCTTAAAAGTTTAAAAAAGGATTTGGACATCGTAAAATTGCCTGCATTAAAACTTGTACAGTTAACAATTTAGTACAGAAAACAACATAACACAGACTAAAAGATGAAGAAATGAGCAGAAACAATATCTGTTGAGTAGTTTCTATAGATCCTCATGCTTCCTGTCACTGATGAAAGATTAACTATAATCCTGAGTCTGCAAAGCTGTCAAATACTCAACCATATGGATCATTTGGTTAAGCTGTTTTAGATTAAATTGTGCATTTTATATAATTTTCTATATCAGTATTTCTATTAATTACATCAAAATTACTGTGCACATTTTTGACTTTTAGTTCGATTTAGTCCGTTTTTAATTTTGAGGAATTACTGCAATTTGATGCAAACAATGATCTCATATCATCATTGTATTTTTGTGAACTTTTCAATGCACACTGCTAATTTTGATATGTTTCGCTAACATCACAAGTTCACAATGTAGTAAAATTTTCACCTTTTGCTTTAAAACAAAATGTAAAAATATATTTGAATTGTATGTTTATATAGAATATTTTTGTTGTTGTTGTTTGTTTGTTTTTTTGCTCTCCAGCCAAATTATGAAAAGAGAATGAATTCATTGTTTCTGCTTATAGCCTCCACCTTCCATAATCACTTGTTTTTTTCCCCCTAGAACTTTAATTTCCTTTTGTTATTGGCGTATACAGTCCCTGTACAGTTTCCCAGTCAACGTCTCTAATGTGTGACTTGGCCAAGTGCTTGTACTCTTCCAGAAACGTGTCCTGACCTGTCACACGCTTTACCTGTAACCCACTCCTGAGACCTGAGCTCAACCCCTCTGTGGAAACGTCTCGCAGCAGCCTGCGATTACAGCTCTGTCGGCAGTTTAACTGCACTCACTGACAGTCAGCAGCATTAGCCGAATCCTAAACTGACACAGGAAGCCTCCACGCACGCCGTCTCCCTACAAGTCAAGTTATATAATCAGATTTTTACCCTCTCGCCAGGACGCCTGTGTGTCGGAGGAGGATTAGGTCGGGATCAAAGAGCCACATTATACAGGATGTCACTTTTTTTCTAAGGAATTATTGAAGCAACTCTGGGGCTTTATGTAATATTACTTTTGCTTATTATTTCAGTCAGATGTTATTGAGCGATACATTTAACCCCATGTTTCCTGGTGGTTTTCACTTCACTTCCTTCAATTTTCCCATGCAACTTGACTTTTAATCAACAAGTGCCGAGGTGTTTTCCCAGCAGAATAACCACAGGTGTAGTTCATCACCTTAACTAGAACATGAGCCACTAATGTTTGACAGCTATTAAAGTGTCACATTACTCTTTGCGTATATATATATATATATAAAGATGTTTACCAAGATGTTGGTGAGCATCTTTCTTCATCTGAACAGATTCGGAGAAATGTAGCATCACTCGCTCACCAATGGATCCTCTGCAGTAAATGGGTGCCGTCAGAATGAGAGTCCAAACAGCAAGAGGTGGACAAAGTCCACAAGTCACACACCTGTGTTTTGTTATGCACAACAGTTGTTCTGTGGCTTTATAGGTAATATATTTGTTTACACAATTTTGCAAAATCAATACAATATTGTGTCTAATATACACCACGATATTAATTCTCTTCTTATTATTGAATTGCTGTAAATAAATATCACATTTGCAACTGGCCAGTATTGAAAAAATGGGAAATCACTTCACGTAACCCTAGAAGAGTGATTACTGATAGATTGTCAAAAGAATCACGTTTAAAGAAGAAAAAAATCACTTTCAAAGCTGTTATAGTAACGACTTTCTACTTCGAGGACCTTGATAGAAATGTAGTGGAGTTAAAGTCAGAGGTTTCCAGAAAAAAACAATACTCAAGTAAAGTACAGATACTGAAAATGTGTACTTAAAGGGATAGTTCACCCAAAAATGAAAATTTGATGTTTATCTGCTTACCCCCAGGGCATCCAAGATGTAGTCACAAGATGTAGGTGACTTTGTTTCTTCAGTAGAACACAAACAAAGATTTTGAACTCAAACCGTTGCAGTCTGTCAGTCCTATAATGCCAGGCAATGGGCACACGATCTTTGAGAGTTAAAAAAACATGCACAGACAAATCCAAATTAAACCCTGCAGCTCGTGACGATGCATTGATGTCCTAAGACACGAAACAATCGGTTTGTGCGAGAAACTGAACAGTATTTTTATTATTTTTTACCTCTAATACACCACTATGTCCAACTGCCCTGGCGTAGTTTACGCAAGCGCCGGAAGCGATCTGTCGCGCGTATACGTCACTCATTGTTTACACAGTGCACAGAGATTGTGGGTATGACAGCTAATCAGAATGGTAATTACTTGCGCTTATCCTGATTGTTCAAACCGACTTAAACCTAAAAGATTACATTTGCTCGCGCGAACTCATCCGGGAGTGTAAACGATGAGTAAACTACGCCAGAGCACATACAGACGTCACTCACCGGATGCCGTGCACGCGCTCAGGGCAGTTGGACATAGTGGTGTATTAGAGGTAAAAAATTATAAAAATACTGTTCAGTTTCTCGCACAAACGATCGTTTCGTGTCTTAGGACATCAATGTATCGTCACGAGCCGCAGGGTTTAATTTGGATTTGTCTGTGCAGGTTTTTTTTTTACTCTCAAAGATTGTGTGCCCATTGACTTGCATTATAGGACTGACAGACTGCAACGGTTTGAGTTCAAAACCTTCGTTTATGTTCTACTGAAGAAACAAAGTCACCTACATCTTGGATGCCCTGGGGGTAATCAGATAAACATCAAATTTAAATTTTTGGGTGAACTATCCCTTTAAGTACAATACTCGAGTAAATATACTTCATTACTGTCCACCTCTGCAAACAGCTGATAAAAACATCACAATAATCCACACGTAATCCACACCACTCCAGACGATCAATTAACTTCTTGTGAATTGAAATGTTTTTTTTAGCTTTAATTCCAAAATCTGACCAAAACATCAGTCCGTAGTCCATAATAACGCTTCCTCCAGTGGAAAAAAGTCCCTTCCTTGTTGTCTCTCACATCAAAATCCACCAACATATCGGTTTAGAACTGTTTTTATTTGTAAACATTGCTTGATCTGTGCATATTTTTCTCCTTATTCAGGCAAGATGACTTTTTCACTGTAATATTTCACTTTAACATTATGGATAAAGGACTCGTGTTTTAGCTGTAAGTAATAGTTTCAATCTTAATGATAGATTCATGTATTATGAACACAACTTTTCGCTTCACAAGACATTCATTTATGGACTGGATTCTTGTGGGTTAGTTATGGAGTATTGTGATGTTTTTATTCTGATGGCACCCATTCGCTACAGAGGATCCACTGGTGAGCAAGTGATATAATGCTACATTTCTACAAATCAAATAACGATAATAAAGAAACTAATTCATCTACATCTTGGATGGTCTAAGGGTGAACAACGTAACTGATATTTATTTTCGGAAGTCATAGAAATGCTTTTGTGGAATTTTTTTTTCTTTGGCTGTTGGGGCAAATGGGAACACAAAAATGATATATGTTGTAGCTTCCGTTCACTATATGGAATTTTACCCAAGCTTCTGAAAATCTTGGAAATGTGAAAAGGGTCCATAGTGTGACAAACTAAAACTTTGCATATATGATCATAAAATGTAATCATGAATATTTATTAATCAATGGATTTATGACCAAGTTAATTAATTAATACATTGCTACAGTTTGAAATTTCAAGTCACCTATCCAATTATCAAGCCATTAGCATTGAATTAAACTAATGTAATTGTACAAGAGAAATCAATTACTCCATACCAAGTAAAATCAATAATTTATTCAACAATTTTCCATTTTTTAAAAAATAAATTAATGAAATACATAAATAAACAAACAAACAACCAACATTAAAGATAATGACCAGCAAGATCAAAGGCATTTAGACAGCAAGAACCAAATGAACCAGCCATTTGGTTTTCAGCAGCTAATAATAGTTAACAACAATTTCGCCAATACCACCGAAAAAGAACAATCATGGTATCTTATGCATGTGATCATCTATATATTGCTTTGGTAAACTAAAGATAACCTACACTATAATGACTAAACACTATTATTTTTCTTCAAGTATGAACGTTCCTCCTTTATCAATAGGCATTTACATTGTTCGTCCGGTTTCATTTGCGATACATCGGCACTTACCCTGTGTTTCGTTACGCAAAACCCTTCACCGTCTTTATCATACGCAGTACATTCTTTACCTGTAAAATCCTACCATGAAACATTTACATACATTAATTATTCATTATAGGACACAGCTGAGGAAATCGTTTTAGCTTTCACAACTATGACAATCTCAGATGTGTAAATAAAGTTACAATCCACTACAGTACATATGTAACTTCTAGCACAACAATGGTGGAATTCATGTATTATATGTACTATATGTGAGTAGTGGTTACATTATTATTATTTATTTTTTGTTAGTTAAGGTTTGCCCTGAACTAAGCTGTGTTTCTAAGCCCTTCTAATTATAAGTGAATGTGTAGTTTGTCAGTAAAGGCTAACATTATGCTACAACACATGGAAGAGACTCGGTAGTTGGAGGTGATTTTGTTTATCTGCTCCTGAATTATTATTATTCTTTTTCCATCTGGACAGAGCTGGATCATTCCTATTATGCAGTATGCATATGAAGTTCTCTTCATATTTAATATTAGATAAAACATTTTTAAAGACACTATTAAAAGAAACTAATTCGTTTTCTTTGATCATAATATCACGATTAAGATAACACATTGTCATGATTTCATGTACTAAAATTCCACAATTAAACAGGCAATTTATTAAGAAAATATCTGTTTTTTTTTTTTCATTGGGAATGTTGCTTTAATTTATAGTAATTTTGGGTTTTGATGTGTCCTCAATATTCCACTCTGTTATTTATTTATTTTTTGTAAATTCCCTTTAATAAGGTAGGCTATAGTTGACATCATCATGCAGGAAGTGACATCATTTTGGTGAGAAAACAAAAATTCAAACAATAGTACAGCAAAAGGATTCATAAGCAATGACGAACTGTTATTTCTGTTGGGGTTTTTTTGGGGGTAGTTGGTTTGTTACCCTCTTACAGAAATCAGTATATCAAGAAAATAGTCTTCCTACTAAATTTCATGTTTAATGAGATTTTAATTCATGTTTAATTTCACATTTAATTCAGTTCAATTAAAGCTACTTGTTTGTAAAATTTACTAGCAATTTCTAAAAGAAAAGTAAAAGATTCAAAGTAAAAGTTTTTCGGTGTATGTTGGAATTTGTTTTGGGGTTTTAGCAAGCAAATATAAAGAGGACCGCAAAACTTTTGCAAATTTCATGGGGGAATGCAAACGTTTTATGAGCAAACGCGAAGCTTTGAAATATGCATTTTGCTCCTATCTCATATTTTTTTCCACCATGACCTTTTAAAGGTTCCATATCATCCTGTAACCTATTTCCTGATTTTTGATGTTGTGTAAATCACAAAGTTATAATTCATACATTTTAAGTGCCTGAGTTTTACCAGAACATATTTCAGAAAGTCTAGCATATCCTCTTATAGAAATGCAATCATGCATTTTTGAGAAAGCTTAAATGTACTGCATAAGAAGAATGACCCATCTACTGCGTTCCTGTCCCTGATGTTCACATATAGGGCTGAATGCTGTAAGCTCTTACAATCACAATGATCAAACTACATCCATTATATTACAATCAACAGCGAGCCCAAACCTCAAGCGTTCTTAGTGTTTGGTCACAAGTTGTCCAATAAACAGGCTTACAACATTACCCGAAATTTGCCTGAATGCAGAATTGTACAATGCAAATTTTGCAAATCAATGCATGTGCTCAGAATTAGTGGCATAATGAGCATTTTCCACTTAGATGACTTCATTAAACAGTTTAAAATGTGATAATGCAAATATACAGTATATAGCACCTAAGTGAAAAGGAAAGACAAGAAAAAACACTCCCTAATCCTCTTAGTGTTTTAAGATTCTTATGCTTCTAACACAGTCAGATCACAACCAAGTCCAACACAGCAGCTTGATTATTAAAACATATATTACACCTTAACGAACAGGCCTACGTCACCTCCATAGATTCGATGGCCAGCATTGATTGGACATTGTGCTTCAAACAGAATGCTCATTTAGAGTGGCCTGTTTCATCTTAGCAGAATAGAAAAAAAAAGGAAAATAAGAGCTTTAAAAATAAAACAAGAGGGTACGGACTCAAGCAACAGCAGGGGACGTGCTCCAGAAACACCAGCGCCATCGTGAGTGATGTTTATTCAACACCACATCCTCCTTCTCTCTCTCCTTCTTCACCCGCTGATAGTGATCTTCCTCTTTCAGATACCAGACCGGAGGCCAGCGGTGCTTCTCAAAATATTCCTGGTTTTCTGCTCACATTACAACACAAGTCCAGAATGATATCAAGGGTGAGTGGTATGCAATAGAGCCTATGAAGCAATATGTGTCCTCTTAAAGGAATAGTTCACCTAAAATGAAAAATTATGTGACTTCGCGGAGGCATAATTCAAAATCGTTGACTATCCCTTACTTGTGTGATGAGGGTACAGTGAACCAGTGTTGCCAGGGTAGTGGCACAAGTGGGCTATTTTGAAAATACAGTCACGGGAAAAATTACAGAGTCGTGGGTTGCGTTTTTTGGGCTATTTTTATAATGTACCACGGCCGCCCAAAGTGTATATAGACAAATAAAAATTAAAATAGATCCTTTTACTAATGTGTATTATACTTGGAATGTATCCCTGGCAACTTAAGAACGGAGAGGCGGTTGTAGCATCAAACAACGTGAGTTTCAGCAGAGCATACATGTTAAGGCTTTTACACAGCAGAAATAAACATGACAACAGCCACTATAGATTATATAAGATAATAAACACAAGATTACAATAGGATATGGTTTGTATGTGATTTTCTTGAGTTAAATGTGTACATCTGAAATGCTAATTTGTGCAGCGATATAAAAGGCTATAAATAGCATATTTTAACAACAGTAAACGACCAAATTCCACATGTGATCACAAAAGGAAATTATTACAAACACTCGATGGTGGTTTGAAGTGAGTTCTGAGTAAAAGTGCACTATTAATCTCATAAATTGTGTTATGAAGCATGATGCTAATATTAGCTCTAATGCACCTGCAGAACAGGTCCAATTCTTCTTCATAATGCATTTTGTCATAATACTTCACGTAAGGTCGCAAGAAAATGTTTTGTTGTATTTATTTAGAAATACTTTTGATAATAGTTGGGTAAATGTATACTGGGATTGAAGCGATGTGGCTTGGTAAACGTTTTATTGCCAGTATAAAGGCTGATAATGGTTGAATAAACACAAAAGAATAATAAGGATTATGTCTCATACCTGGCGGAAGTGTGAAAGGTTCTGTTTCCTTAAACTAGTTTGTCATGCATTTCTTTATTTCAACACATTTACAGGTAAATCCTAGTATTTTAAATTTGTGATTAATCATGATTAATCACAGCCCATGACTGTGATTAACACGATTATATTATTAATACATTTTATTTTATGTAGTTTTTATTAACTTGTATTTTGTTTTATTTATTTATTTATTAAAATGAATAACTAACAGCATATGGATTTGGTGGATTTAATTTTCAGGTGAACTATCTCTTCAAAAGGACACTCTTAAAGACTCATATGTACTCATATAGCTACTTCTACGTAATGAAGCAAAGTTAAATGTTACTGCAGATGCTTTAAATCATGCAGTTCCTATGGTGATGCTTTGCATCTGTCTCATAATTGTTCAGGAAATGCTCTTACCTGCAGATTTCGACTTGATCTCTTTGCGGTAATTGGCACATATCCTGTTGTAATGGGTGCAGATGTGGTGTAAACACCAGGCAGCGAGTTGATTAGCATTATGGAACTGTCATCAAAACAAGAGAATAAAAAACAAGACGTTAACGTTTGTATGTATTTAGTCTAAATATTGGAATATGATCACTGTAAACAAAGGCTGCCATCTTGTATTCTGAACTGATATATTGTATTACACTATGAATTTTCACAGCTACTGTCAAATCTTTGAAGGTTGTTGTACAGTAGGCTCAAAGAAAAATTAATGGCATCAACATATAGTGACACTCACGGTTGCTTCAAGAAAACCAAAACTGCAATAGGTTTATTGTAAGTAGCTTTGTATGAAGGCATCAGATAAATTGCATATTCTAATTACAGTCATACAGAATGCCAGATATACAGATAGTGGTATTACTGCTGTTTAATATCTGCTGTATTATTCATCTGAAAAGTCATGTAGAGACACTGGATGTTTACAGGAAACATCCTGTGTTTTTGAATGCTGTTAAATTACAGTTTAAATCATTGAGCCTGGTTCTGTTTGTTTACAGTATTCTATTTACAACTAATGTTGCCAGTCATTTCTTTAAGTGTATGTTTAAAAAAAAATCTATATTTACTAGGGCTAGGAAAAATAACACACACACACACACACACACACACACACAGAGACAAATCTTGAGATTATTTATTTAATTAAAATGGAATGATGAACATTTTAAGAAGAATTATCACAATTATTGAAATATCTATTTTTATTTCACGAGGCTACGCTAATGTTTTTAGCATGAACATATTATGCTAGTTACGTGGCCTTCATCCTACAAAACAGCTTTCTCAGGTACCAATCCCAAATAAAAGGCTATAATTACTACTTTTATCATCAGAGTTGAAAAAAAAAAATGTATAGAGTTACTGATATTGGACATTACTCAGCAAAAAGATGCCATTAAACAAATAATATTAAAATAGATTTCCTCTATGCTGATTCAAATTAATTTCATTACTTTGAAAAATATCCTTTTCAAGCATGATCTGGCCAAGAGGGCAGCAATAAATAACATAAATATACAAAATATTACAACATCAAACACAATACACCATAATCATGAATCATAACAACTATTTACCAGGGAAAATTGTAATTTAATTTGTGTATTTAGTAGAGATATTTACGATAACAAGTTTTAACGTTAGGAGCGATTAATCGGCACTCACCACATTAAACCTACGTGATTAAATAGCACTAATGTTTACATTACAATATTAACACTAATATTTACATTTACACATTTAGCTAACACTTCTATCCACAATCAGTTATCCACTTTAATAACGAAAGATAGATTTACCTGAGCAAGCTCTAGATAGGTGAGTACCTCCCCATCGATATCCTGTCCATCTTTAGATGCTTTTACTAACTCGCTCACAGCGTATTGCTCTGAGGAGAGAAAACATCTGTTAAACAGAAGGCACATTTAGATGAGCTGAAAAAATGATGCTAGTAAAAAATTGCTAGTAAATTTCACAAGTAGTTACAAAGAAACAGCAAGAAACACCAAATTAAACATGACATTTTGAAGTAGAAAGACTGAAATAGTATTTTCTAATTTTATTTACATCAAACTTCAAAACAAATTCAAGTTATTTACACTGAGTAAAATTTTGTGATGCTTTCCTTCTCTTGCAGACTGTAAATAAACTGATGCACAAAAAAATAAAATGTTTATTCCTCCGGGGCGGCCCAGGCTACGCAAAACCTGAGGTAAATAGCTGCATCTGGAGTCACAGATAAATTTCAGCCTGTCACCACCACGTCATTAGATGACGTCCGCCGGACAGATTGTAGTGTGTGCCACACAAAGCTCTGCCGAGACGTTCTCTTTTATTTGGCACCTTGACATCGCTCGTTGCTAAGCAACACAGAATGAAAGGGCTAAAAGGCCTGTTTGCTTTAGATCCGAGGTGGCCGAGCAGCTCTGCCCTGTGCTTGAGGAACGTGTGTGTTGTTTTGTGTGTCATTGGCACAGAGCTCACCTGTCAGGGCGATGAGCCGTGGAAGGCACAGTCTGTTGGCCAGGGCGATTAGCTCCATTGGGTCCAGGTCTGCCATGGGCGACAGCTGATTGGTGTAGAGATACTCCAGCACTGCCTGCATACATACCCTGCTGGTGTTGGGGAATGAGACCTGGCAACACACGTGTACACACCTCATTATTCTTCAAACAATCAATTTTGTCAATTTCATCTGATGCCACTAAGTCAGCGTGAAATAGCGTTTACAAGCCATTTACTTCTGAAATGGAAATCGGTGGGATAAAATGTAGAACACGACTTGACTTTGTCCTTCGAGGATTGATTTCATGGGCGCCTCTATATGACAGGTTGTTGGAGAGGTTGAAAAATAAGAGGACTGGGGGATCTATCAACAAGGAAAATCAGTTAAGAAGCAGAGCAAGTTATAAGTTGCACAAAAAAACCTGTTGTAACCTGCAGATGTTAGCCCAAAGATTTGTTTTTACTCAGTATAAACCAATTTGTCAGCTTGATTTAGTCAGACTACTGTACATAACAGTGTGACCTCAGTAAAACCAGTTTTATTACCATTACCGGTCAAACATTTGGTCAAAAGTTGAAAGATTTTTTTATTTTATTATTATTATTAATAATAATAATAATAAAATAATAATTATATATTTTTAAAGCCTCTTAAGTACGGAAGAGGATTAGGCCCAAGCAATAATAAAAAAAATAAAACCATCTCGAGATTAAAGTCGTTTAAACAATAATTGTATTTCAAATAAATGCTGTTCACTGAACTCTCTATTCATAAAAGAATCCTGAAAAAAAAAAATCATGGTTTCCACATAAATATTAAGCAGCAAAGACTGTTTTTTTGCAAAGACTGACAGCACTGATAATAATAAGAACCATTATTAATAGCTGAGCACCAAATCAGCATATTTAATAAAATGATTTTTGAAGGATCACGTGACCCTGAAGACTGGAGTAATGGCTGTTGAAAATTCAGCTTTGCATCACAATAAATCAAATTTAAAAATATATTTAAATAGAAAATAATTTTAAATTATAATGATATTTCACAACATAACTGTTTTTTTTACTGTATTTTTAATCTTGGTTTTTACAAATATTGTATATAATATTGTTGTTGTTATAACATTTTTTAGAGAGAAACATTATTTTTTTAATGAAACATTACACATACAAACCTTTTTTGTAATAACATGCACGGATGATTACATGTTGACTTTCATAGGATTTATAGGTGATTACTAAAGAAGTGTAAAACTCAAATTATTAATCATGATATATTTTAAATCAGCCATTATATATATTGTGTATTTAACAGACTCTGGTCAGCTGACCTCTGGAGATGAGACTATTTGGTCTTTAATCTCTATGAAAACCGATGGCCGGCTCACCAGCAGTCCAGCATTACTAAGCACATTTGGGCAGCACACGCAGATAGATGCTGCTACGTAACTCATTACATAATACTCTTCAAGGGCAAGCACGGTAGATTGCTGTGTTTTGCCAGGGTAGTCTAACCACTCCAAAAGAGTGTGCAAAGAAAAAGAGGCATGCTCTCATGGATTTCAGCAAGCACTGTGGACTTAAGTCTGAAAGTAGGACGCTGTCTAAAATATATCTGTCCCAATTGTTACACTGGCATGAAATGTCAGAGCACTAAGGCAAAAAACAAAAAAAACAAAAATGGCCATCATGCATTGAGTCCCTTGTGCAAAGATTAACCGTAGAGGAAAACAGATCACTGTCTCTGAATGACGTCTGCTTTTCCTCCTTAGGGAGGAAACTCAGTTGGCTTTATTCCACCTGTTAAGGAGGAAATTAATGAACAGTGCCACAGATGAAAGCATCTATTTGGACGGTGGAAACAGGATTAAGTGTGCATGTGGCAGCTGTGGAATGAGCAAAAAGCATAGTGTTTGCTTCAAACAGCAGGAAGTATCCATATTGATTCTGCATCTCAGCTCATCAATTATGCATGTAAATGGCTATAAATGGAAAAGTATGAGGCTAACTGTACTATAAATTTGTTATTTATACATTAATAAAAATGATTACAAAGACAAAAATATTTTTTTAAATATCGTAAAAAATTAATATTTCAAAAATAAATAAACGTGCACTAAAATATAGATTAAAAACTCCATAAATCTCAATATAGGAAAAATTAAACTAAATCCAATGCGGAAACAAAATAAAAATGAAAGCAGTTTCCCAAATTCCTAAATAAAGTCCTGAATGAACAATTACTACAGATAAACGGAAATAAAAAAAATCAATGCTAAACAAAATACAAATGAATGACACAAAAATGACATTTACCTGCATAACCCTGCTATATTGTGAATAAAATGTCTTGTAAGACAAACACCATGCACTCCAAAAAGGTCATGAGAACTGACACATCATTCATGTCTGCAGAAATAGATTTTCAAAACGTCACTTAGAGACACCAGGATGAGACTATTTTAGTTATTCAAGAATTTGATGCATTTTGTTGGCAAGCCAGTGTCTGTAAAATGTGTCAGTGCGCATCTATTTGAGTATGTAAGCGCATGTAAATGTCTGAGCGGTGTGACCTTGTACCATCTGCTTGAGAACTGGCAGACTCATTAATGCTTCGGACGAAATAAAGATGTTCTGTAGACTTGTCAGTGCCCTAACTGGAGATTATTAAACATTGTTTTCATACTCACCTCGTCATTTGCACTCTCCATGAAAGAGCCCCCGAATAAGGCAGCCATCCAGTCACAGCTAGAGATCAGCAGTGGTTTGTGGGCGTTAATGGTGCCATCATCCAACCTGAACACCACATCTGCAAAGAGAGTCCAAAACTGATGAGAAACTGCATTTTACGAAGATATCTTTCAACTAGAATAAGCATATTTCAGGAGGCTATTGCAGCAAATAATTAAAAATAATTTTAAAGAGACTGTGTTTCTTTCTCATTCAAAGGTAAAATAAACACATCTTGGTTCCTGAATACCTGTGAAGTTATTCTTGGCGAGACACTCTTTGATTCGGTTGGCCTTTCTCACATGGAACGCTTTTGTGATCTCTTGATTCATGAAGCCCTCATTGTTCATGATGTTCTCCACCATCATCCTAAGATCAAACACTTCTAGGATCTCTGCGATCTGGGCGATCTTCATCAGGTCCTTCTCCTTCTCATCCAGCTCACCAGTGTAGAGGAAGCGTAGGACAGCACTGAATGGTCCATGGTGGATGGAATGATCCATCTTGACGACAGTCATAAGAGCTGGTGCACCTGTGACCGGATTGATCACGTTCTCCTTGTGGATGCTGTGGAAGGCCTTGCTCCAAGAGGCCAGAGACAGTTTGGTGCGCCGGTGCATCCCACTGAAACTCATCATCTTGAGGGTTCCGTCACTCTTGGATGCCCTGAGCGAGCAAGGTGAAAGATTGGGGAGGACAGTCACGTCCTCTTCCGTGTCCAGGCTTAGTGTGCGCATCAGTTGATCCCGCCCGTGACGCTCAGTTACCACCAAGCACTGGGACTCATCTGAGAAGTCCATCTGAAAGAGGTCGAAGAATTTGGAGGATGAGGTAGACAGGTAGATCCTGTGGGCAAATAAGTGGATGTGTTCCTGAACGATGAACATAACATCAGCACACAGGGGGCTCTCAAGAAGCTGCTTCGGCCCATCCCGGTTTTTGGCTGGGCACTCAGGGATCTTAATAAGTGGTGGAGGGGCTTTGGGTGGCAAAAATGGTGCCTGCAACAGTGGCTTTTGGACCTTCCTCAGGTGGGACTTCCAGAATTGTAGGTGGCGTCTGGAAATGAGGGCTGCTCGGATGGCATTATCAAAGATATCCTTGATGCCAAATTGATCGAAAACGCTTGTCTCATAGTATGGGATGCCAAGCTCTTTGGCGACCTCCCTTCCACTCTCTGGAGGCAAAATATCTCCGGGTTTAATGGGCCTGCGAGAGACAAATAAATACAATCAGATCTTGAGGTAATATGACTGCGCAACTGGCAAGAGCATATGCAAATTCATGAGAAGCGGTTGCATGGGAATTGTAAAGGAATATCCAAGTTCCAGCTTATTGGATTCAGAAGAACAGGGGCTTTAGTTACCAGTACCTTGATAATGGTCGCCTAGCTCGATTGACTGCCTCCAGGTCAGCGTAGCGCAAGTCCAGCTGGCAACCGACCAAGATGACAGGTGTGCGAGGACAGAAGTGCTTGATCTCGAGGTACCACATGGTTTTAACATGGTGTAGGGAGTTGGGGTTGGCAATGGAAAAGCAGAGAACCACGACGTCAGACCTTCGAAAGTAAAAGTTGAGAAGTAAATCGAGTAACTGTCCAATGAAAACTCATCTGTTTAACAACACAGGGCAAGACACCACATAACATGCATGCTAACGGGATTTTAAGCCAAAAGTGTCGAATGTGACAGGTGCCAAGCAGTATCCGTAGCAAACCCACAGTCCTTCAGTGTTTGGTGGACATGCAAAACCTGCGATCTCAATGCCAGCCTGACATTGACCCGTTGACAGCACGCAAAAAGATTGCCTTTAGTTTATACAAGTCTGATGCCAGAGACCACAAACTCCTTCGGCAATGCTTTTTTGTTTGGCTGCCTCTGTGAGGACTAGAACAAACATGATCAACAAAACAGACAAAACAAAAGCACAAAAAGGATGACATGCAGACATTCTGGCACACTGCTGGCATACCTTCCTGTAGCAAAATTAGTACAAAGTCTATCCTGGGGAGGGGGGCAACACCTGTCACCACACGAGTAAGTGAATAATGTACGATCACCCGTTTGCCATCGTCCACAAAAGGAATCGTGCATTTCTTGCTGACTGGGCAAGCAAAGGTCTCAGCTACCACACCACACAGTTGGCAATGCAGAGAATTGCTAGCAGGCTTGAGGACTTACAGTGTCCCTCTTATGTTTCACGGGCTTGCATAAAGATCATAGGAACCCTAAAAACAAAAAGAGGCATAGAACAATGCTACATAATAATTGCCTTTGTAGTCAACAACAGTTCAGGGAAATCTATCTGAAGGAGAACAACATTGCAGCCAGAGTCTGTAATGACAATATAAGTCCAAAGGGACAGTAAACCAGAGTTTGATATCAAACAGCTTTTAAAGTAAAGATATGCTTTGATATGGCACTGCATGGTCCCAATAATTGCTAGGCTAAAGCCTATCCTGTCCTCAGTAATGGTATGCTGAAAACTAAACATCTCCGGTCAAAATAGGGTTCTTGGCAGATCACCCTAGAGCTCTAGAGAAAAGCCTGTTTGATGTTAAGCCAGAATCAATGCACTTCTGGTAAAACATGTAGCATTTATTTGGGCTTCAGAATCTCTTGGAGAGCCAGCGTGGTTGCAATTGCCGTCTCAATAACTCAACAATACCTCCCCCAAACTGAATAAATGAGAGCAAATCAGCATCTAAACAGCAATCATCTTTATTAACCTTACATCAATCCAGGGAGTAGAACACTCAACATGTCATTAATTCGCAATTAAAGAAAACACACTATCAGAAGGAGTCATTTGTCAAATTGCTACCATCCAAAAAAGTCTTTGTCTCCATTACGTAAACTCACATAGACTGATCGCAGTGAAGGTTGTATTTTCTCAACGTCAAGAATGTCAGCTAATCACCCAGATTTATGACTTCTGTTTTGCGGAGCTGTTTCTTCTCGTTCATCACTAAATGAACCAGTCACTCTCAGCAAGGGCTGGGAGATATGAGAGTACGTTTAAGTAATAGAGATGTTGCTATTGTGTTTCTATTAGTGGACAGGACTGCTTCAACTGTAAAAACATGCGCACTACTGTCCCAAACAAGCCAAGATGAGGAATAGCTTCTTAATCAGGGGTGTTTGTTAGGACACTTCAAGCAGAGTTGTTGTATATTTGGTTTGGCTATTTGACTCTAAACTCTGGATGAGACACTCTAAGCCTATGCTCATAAAGCAGAACACACAGCTTACTCTTCTATTTGGTAAGTACAGGTTCAGAGAGGCGCAGTACCTTGGAATCTCATTCCTGTAAAATTATGGATTACTTCTAAAGGCAATAGAGTACACCAGTCACACATCGAAGCCCTGAGTAAGATGCCTAGCGAACATTTAGAGGTCATTCTTTGAGTCCGAGCCAAGCTTTATGACTCCAGACCTCAGTGCACTGGTTTTATTTTTAGGATGCAATAAAGCAGGGAGGACTAAAAATATAATTCTATTGAACAAGGCTGACCCAAAGTCAAGGAGCAAGGCATGCTTTGCCGACAGGTCAGGTTTATCTGATTGAAATAGTCTAGTGCATCTGGATTGGGACTGGTCTAGCGCTAAACCACTAAATATTCTTTCACGTAGGGTAAATATGCAGACAACCCCTCTTTAGGTTTCTAAAATCTCCTTCCAGACTGTCAGAGGGAAGAATTGGGTCATTCTTATGCTGTTAAACACCATCTGTTAAAGAACTTCAAAAGGACACTGCAGGAATATCATTTCTTCAAACAGGGATTCTTGGAGCGTGTCACATTCCCCTCCCTAGCTAGTGTGAATCGTGAACATGAATTTGGTTGCTAACAATCCATTAAGCATTGGAACACTGATGACTAAATTACCTTTGACATGACAAAAAAACATTGCTGTATAACAAGCCATGAGCAATATTCTTCTGATATTAATTCTGGCCACATTAAGTAAATATTATCATCAGCTGATGCTCTTTTTTTATGGTGCGTTCTGGGAATTTTTAGGGAGTAAACGTTTCAGTGCATTTTAATGAATTTAACTCACTAGACAGTGCACTACTAGTGAAGTAGGGAGTAGATTGAAACAGCCTAGATTTTTAACATTATAAATCAAGATGCTTCTACCATCTATTTCTAAAAATTATGAAAAAAATCTTAAAATAAAAAAGTGAATTGGGTTTGGCATATTATGCATGACTAATAACACCAAGCAAACTCTTTCGGTAAAACTGGCCAGTAATTGACCTTGAATGAAGTAGCAACAATACAAACATGAATGCTGCATGCTATGCATTCTAAATTTCTTGTAAATACATCTGTGAACATAACATAATTGAGGTTAATTATGTTACCGCCAGTACAAACTGGCCAACATGTTTTGTTTATCCTGCACTGAAAATGTCAGAAAAGAAAACATAAAGGCAGTGAGAATGTGATGAACGCAAAGAAAGACCTCATTAACCAAGTGCTTGACACAAAATGGCCATGAGTTAACATAACAGTGTTCAGCTGTCATGTTCGGCCTGCATTCAGTTGCAAATAGCTCAGTCTCTGATGTCAGAGCAAATGATGAAAGCATCTGATGGCAGGATGCTTCCTGTCTTTCTGTTCAGTAAAGTGGTGGCATTTGTGAACTGAAGAACCAATTAAGATTTTCTCTGGTAATTTGTTAAGATATTTTCCAGATAGCACTGTGAAATTTTCTCATGCATACCCTTATATTTATGTTATTTTCAACATCGTAGTTTAATCTGAATCACACTGATTGCCATAATAAATAAATGAATATAACGCACCCCTAATGCAATTAATTTCATTCGAAAAGGAATTAAAGGCATAGCTCACCCAAAAATTATTTTTTGAGGAACACAAAAGAAGACGTTTAGAATAATGTTCACACTCCTCTTTTCTATACAATGAAAGTGAATGGTGACCAACAAAAGTATCATAAAAATCAATACGACTTATGTGCTGTAAGACTTTGCAAATGCACATATTAAAATTAGTAAGTCGTGATTGGTCATGAACACAAAGTACACAGACCCTTCTTGTGTGTCACAACTAGTGAAAGCAGAAAAATTTGAAAACGCTACATTTTTCATTAATCAATTAAGAAAAGGATTTGACTTGAAAATGTATAAACAGCTTGAATTTTCAATACATTATTATTGAATATTCGGTGACAGTTATTCTGTTGCACAGAACTGAAAAAGAACTGATGTTGGTATACGAATTGATCATCACCTATCAGTGAAAAGGGACATTTTATGCTGGCCCACATTTGGAAAATGATCTGAAAGTTATTTATCCATTTTCTACCCTTGAATGGAAAAATGAAAATCAATCAATCTTCTTTTATATCAAAAAGGACATTTTCACAATTTTATGCTTTCAATTTTAAATAAAAAACGAATAAACCCAATGTACATGGACTATACAAAGACATACATGGTCCAAGAAACATTAAGTTTAAAAACAATATATTTGATATTGATTTTCTGAGTGATTTAATTGTATTGTATGACTTTTTGAGACTTAGACTGCATTTTGCCTTTTTAGCTTAGTCACCTTTGGTCATCATTTACTTCCATTATATGGAAAAGAGCAGCTTGAACATTTTGCTTTACACTTTTCTTTTCGAGTTCCCAGGAAGAAAGTCCTATGGGTTTCGAATGACGAGGGTGGATTAATAACCAAATTTTTATTTTTGGGGGAACTATTGTTTAATCTTGCACCACTATTACACAGAAATTGCAAATCAAACAGAATCTGTTCATACCTCCCGTAGGCGAAGCGTCTGTCTTTGTGATGGTCTCCAAAGGTGTCCCATAGCCGGAGGGATACGCTTACGTCATCCACAACGTCTCTGGAACGTTCTAAGACCTGTGAGGAGTCGTAGCATTAATTCGGCTTTTAAAGCAGCACCTCTGCCCCAGAGCAAAGAAGACCACAAGCTTATTTGATCTTTTTCTGTAATCTGTTTCCCTTCCGTCGGCTGAAATTTAAATGAATCCTGACGGAAACAAATCTGGGTATCATGCGCTCATTATCTCTAGCCTTGGGCCTGACGTAATGCCATGATAATGGCAAGGTAAATTTAATTGAGGGAAGATTTACCTCTTGACAGACTCTGTACTGGTCGATGGCCCAGACGGTGGGTACATGGGTGGCCAACAGCTGGTACTGGGTCAGGGTA
The DNA here is from genome assembly GCF_012432095.1 of Onychostoma macrolepis. Classification (NCBI taxonomy): domain Eukaryota; kingdom Metazoa; phylum Chordata; class Actinopteri; order Cypriniformes; family Cyprinidae; genus Onychostoma; species Onychostoma macrolepis. The sequence continues at coordinate 24,697,512 of NC_081166.1, forward strand.
GTGTTGCAGGCCCGGGCACAAATAAGGCGAGTCTTCCCCACGGCATTGTCTCCAACAACAACACACTTGATGGTCTCTACATTGGGTCTTTCGTAGTCCATATTTAACTTGAGTACCCTACGACAAAAGGAATTATTTTACGAGAATTCATAAAGGCGCACATACATACTGACCAAAGGAGGGATTTCATTTCAGATCTATTAAATCAGAAGCTACACAGAGCATTGACCTTGCTGTGGGTCAATGAAGCCTCAATATAATACAGGACTTCTTGTTTTCACATTCCTAAAATAGTTGCCCTATATTATAGCCACATCTTGTTCCTGCTGAGCTGGACAAAACCCAACCCATATGACTTTCTTGTCAGATGCAGTGTGTATGACTGCAAAAAAAAAAAAAAAAAGATTTTTAATTTTTTTTTTTTTAATTTATTAATTTATGTAAAGAAAATAAAAATGTTTTTAAAAAAAGTGTATTTCAAAATGGTTGTGTGTGTAATAGCTCTGGCTGTTAACTTGGCATCTAATATAATCATAGAATAATAACACAACAGTAAAGTTCATCCATGTAATTTTATTACTTAATATTAAAATCATACAATTATTTTTCACGTCTTAACTCCAAGGGAACATTTTATTACATAATACAATATTAAATTACAGATATGGCCTTTAATCACTCCAATTAGTGAAACAACTGGAGAGACACAAATAAAGGGAATTATGCAAAATGCAGCATCATCTCTAGTTTTCACCTTCACAACTTCAATTCATCTTCAGCTGGATCTTTTTTTAAACGTGAGGTTAAAAAAAATTCTCTGAAAAACATCTTAATACACACTAAGACCTACGTTTCTAAACCTAAAAATTCAGTTTCAACATTATGTTAATCAGCATGTCAGCTATATGTAAACTTATGGTTTAAACACTGGAATAAGGCATCCATTCATGCACCTCTATTCATAACATCTCTAGACTCTAGGCACTCTATAACCAACACAGTCTTATCCACTCATCTTTTATGTTGAAATCTCTTTATATACAGTGTAATGACAGACTAATTGGCATTTTTTAGGGTCTGTTCCAATGTAATTTAAAGTCTAGGACATTGTAATCAAATTATGAATTTTAGCTGGAATCAGTTCAAATACTGAGCAACACATGCACACACACAAAACTCACTAAATTGAAAACTTAATTGCTGTCTTAAATGATTTAAACCAAAGTGGTGCCAAGGTTGAGTGCACTTTTTCCCCAGCCACTTCCAATTGCAGATGAATCCAAGTTAAAACAAAGTGGAAACGCATAAAATCAAGTAGAAACGGACAAGGTAAATGTAGCATACTTTAAGAAACAAAGATAGGCTATGTCATAACATAATGATTTTTATTTAGAGCACATAAACTGGAGTGTCTGTTGCACTGAAGTTTGAACTTGGAGCACAGTCATACTAAATTAGAGATATGACGGTGCATAAGTCATATAAATAGGAATGTAAATTTACACATTTATGCATGCATGCATGCAAGACATTATTTCTAGCTCATCTGACACAAGGTTGATTCTTTATTATTATTATTACTATTATTAATATAAATAAAACCAGGTAATTTAGATGCTACCACAAGAAGCAGAATTATAGATCAAATATTTTCAGCGCTGAAAATGCAAACAGGAAGGTAGCCTATATGAACTTACAAAGCAATATTTTTTTTTATCTATTTATTTTTATCACAGATGTAATGCATAGAGAATAATGACATTACTCCACGAATTGTAATTTTGATAAATAATTTCATAATAAACAAAAATTTAGACATACATATATATATATAAAAAACGACACATCGTTGTCTCTTTGTAAGAAGTTGATCAACTGTCCTACTAGGGTGCATGATGAATTACATAAAGGCACCACCCTGCAAACAAAAACCATGACACAGTGGACACAAGCATACGTACCGTGTCTTTGTGAGGCGTGTGTTTATTGTTGTCAGAAGTCAATTCAGTATACAGTGACTGCAGCTTGCTGATGTTATGAAAGAACAAACGCTCGTCGCTAGCTGGGCAAATGCTGCAAAACCATCTCCTAACCGCCACTACGTCCCCGTCTGTGAGCAAAAAAAGTTAATTCCTATATATCTGCAAGCGTACAGACTGATAAATATGCGGGGATAGTGTGTCCTTCCCGATCGCGAGGCTCTTTGAGAGAATCATCATCTGTCGCGAGTCAGATGCGGCTTCCATTGTGACGTCATAGAGCCGGTGCTATTAATAGCGCGCGCGTACGATTTCATTCAGGAAAACAAGGTGCCTCATATGTGCTGTGAGCCAAAGAAGAGCATCAGCCAGCGTCTTGGACGCTTAATTTCAGTGAAACCCAAAGCAAAACGCGTTCATTTAAAACAAGAAGGTGTCTTAAAATGCAATTACTCCTTTGACTTGACATGTGACTGCATAAGTGTCAGTCACTGTCAAGGCTGGCAGCCATTTAAGATCTGGCTAATCTAATTCTGTATAACAAGACACTGATGCTGTAAATTTGGAAATGTATATCAACTCATGTTACAAGCACAGTCAGATGTGCACACTTCATTTCCTTACAACCTGATTAGATGCTAAGTGACTGACATCTCTGTGGTCTACTACATCATTTTAATCCAAATAAGTAGATTACCATCGACTCATTTCCGATATTATCTTCTGCATATATTGGATGAGCAAAAACCTGAATGGCCGATTAGTTCTGTTTCATAACAGCATAGTCCCAGTGTACATCAAAATAGCGCGGACCTGTGAATCCAGTAGAAGAACAGACTGTCCTAATTCTAGCAATTTCCTAGTCCTTTTTACTTGCTCGGAGAAACACAGCTCAAATTATGAATGAAACCAGGGCGGCGGAGCCAGACGCACATCAAGAGATACTTCAGGGCCCCGTCTCACGCCTAAGCCCAGAGGATGTTTTTGAATCATGCATGAAGTGTGTGATGTAGATATATTTATAACTGCTAGGAGCCTGATCCCTAGGTTTGCTGGAGGCAGTAAATGAATGAAGGCAAAGTTGAGTGGGACACATCCTGTAAACAGGATTATTCGGCTTCAGTCCTGGGATGCCTTAGCATGCCTGCTTGTCAAGTAGGTGATATCATGTGGAGCGTAACATATAAATTATTTTTTTCCAATTTGTAATCTGTAATCCTTTGAATTCATTCAAACAGTTCATGTAAAATTCCTGCTATGACCCAGCTGTCAGACTCATATTTTCATATTTTTCTGTGCATAACCAATGATAGCTCACAATTGGTTTAAACTTTTTAAATGAAGGTTCTAAAAATGCACATTATTTCCACTTCATATCAAGCATCATAAATAAATCAGTAATTTGCCATATTTTGATTGCGAATGCCAATATTATGATAATTTACCTTGTGCTTCATAAGACAAAAATTCATTTTACATTTAAATTTGGTGCTACGTGACAAAGTGGAGCCTTTTTCCATATCCTGATCCTGTGGTTAATCAAGATAACCAGGACTAGTGATGTGGGAATCCTTTTAATCTACTAAAGCCGTTGATGTGCAGACAGAGTTGGCAGGTGAGTGTGCTAATCAGTCTTTAGCCAGTGGCACAGTTATGTCTGTGTTTATGGCTTCAGGAAGAAGGATCATTTTGAAAATAATTGCTCTGTGTGTGTGTCATTTATACTCATGTCAGTTCTGAGAGGTGGTCATGAATACATACAGTGGGTTCCAAAATTCTGGGCTTCTTTTTTGCATTCTTTTTGATTTTAATCCATTGTTTTAACTGTAATTTATACAATCATCATAACAGTTTGAGTGCAGATTGAAACTGAACTGCAGATGTGAATGAATTTAAGATGTATAATATATATAATTAAGCTATTATTATTATTATTAATATCTCATAATGTTTTATATATTTTTATTATACTTATACACTGTAAAAAAAAATAAAAAGTTGAGAAAACTAAAAAGTTTAAGGCAACCAGCTTCAGCAGATTTTTGAGTTTTCTCAACTTGTTTTCGGTTTACACAAAAAGTTGAGAAAACTCAAAACTCGCGGATGGTGGTTGCCTCAGCGAAGTGCATTCAAATCGTTTAACGCACAGCTAGCCGTTGATTATCCCGTTTATGCCATGGTCATTTGCCAGCATTCACATATTAATGATGTTAATAATATTCGCGCTGCAATATTTGACCGGAACGATAAAAATGACAGTTAATTTCGTCTGTATTACTATTGAACTGTAACTATATGTTACTTGTTACCAATGTTTATAGGAAGCGCATTAATATAGAACACGATTAAACTGACCTGGAACTACCTGTGCAGTTCAACGAATTTAATCAACACCTGCCAGCCAATCAGAATCCAGTATTCAGACAGACCGTGGCATAATTATCTTTGATTTGTAAAATGTCCAGCGACTGAAAATGGTTTTCATAAGAACCTACAACTTCAGTTTGACTGCACCGAGCCATTCTCTGCAGACTTATTTAAATATTGCGTGGGAAAGACAGATCCCATCTGTTATCCAGATAAAGATTTCAGATGATGTTGCCAAGTGTAAACGCGCCGTGTTCTGATTGACTAGTGATGATCCGATCTGCTTGATCGGATCGCATTGCCAAGTGTAAACGCAGCCAAAGAAACGCAACTAACACAGGTAGGTCATGTGACAGTATAACAACATATGCACTACCGGCACATCCGGGAACTTAACTGTCAATTTCGTTACCGCCCCTTTTTGGGGGAAAACAAACTAGACTTCCCATAGGCTTCAATACAAAATAGCGGCAAAAAACGTCTGTACACAGCCGACAGACGTGAATAACTTAAGTAATCACTAGGATTAATCATGTCAAGTAATTATATGTCCACCCTGCCTGCCATAGAGCGTGAAAGATACATCCACAAACTTAATTTGGTCAATTTAAACTCATTTAAATTGTTAAATTTAAATTTAAACTCATGGCAGGTAGCCTGGGCTAAATTTGGGTTTTTACAAAAATTATTGGTGCACCCGACCACACAACAACTCTTTGGCATGTTGTAAGTTAGTCCACTTCCTCGATCCGATGCTGTATACGCACTACCGGCACATCCGGGAACTTAACTGTCAATTTCGTTACCGCCCCTTTTTGGGGGAAAACAAACTAGACTTCCCATAGGCTTCAATACAAAATAGCGGCAAAAAGCAAAGTCCATACACAGCCGACAGACGTGAATAACTTAAGTAATCACTAGGATTAATCATGTCAAGTAATTATATGTCCACCCTGCCTGCCATAGAGCGTGAAAGATACATCCATAAACTTAATTTGGTCAATTTAAAAACTCATTATCCCAGCGTCAAATTGGTGTAACAACCCCACCCAGTGGCCAGAGGTGTCTTGCCGGACATTTACTCGTACCTAATCTAATCACCAGGTAAACCAGTGAATGATTTTACTTCCTTTGAAAGTAAACATCTTTAAATGTATATATTATGTCCTTATATTTAGAGTACTGAGTGCACTTTTCTGTCCAGCCATACAACTAGCCTGGCTTCGCTTTCGAATAGCATCATCCGTAATACATAATATTTCCATAACAGCAAGATATGGATGATGGTGGCAGGTAGCCTGGGCTAAATTTGGGTTTTTACAAACATTATTGGTGCACCCAACCACACAACAACTCTTTGGCATGTTGTAAGGTTAGTCCACTTCCTCGATCCGATGCTGTATGGCGGTTTGTTTTCCCCTAGAAGTGGGCGTGAACCTGTTCAGAGACATTCTATGACGTTGCGCCGGTTGTGAGTATAGACGGTTTCAACGGCAACAACATAAACAAACGTTACTGCGCATGCGCGCTTTTGTGGCCCTTACTTAGCTTCTGGTAGACGTCCAAATACAATCAGTAACAACAGTCCCTCTAGAGTAGATTATGTTTTGATAACAAGCAAAATATGTTTGCTGCGTAAATCAGACAGACTGAGATGCAGCGATTAACTACTTGGACGGACTTATTAAAAATGCAAATTCATTCTCTGCCAGCAGGAGGCGCTTTAAAGCGGGAGAACTAGAGGTTTCCCCGGAAACGGCTGTTGGGCTGTACATTACACAAAGCAGCGCTGAGCTCACAAACGCTGCTTTATCAGGCATATAACTTGCTAGATGAAATGAAAATGACATCGAACATCGACAGTTGTCCTTCAGAAATATAGTGATATAAAAACACCCGCGCCTCGTTTTGATTTTTAAACGTGCATTACGTCATGTTTATTCAACGAAGCCATTTGGAAAATCGGTCCGTTTTGATATCGTGGCGGGTCGCCACAAATAAATAAATGTATGTGAAACACATCCCACAGCACAACAACCTGAGCCCAACTTAATTACTTATCACTTTAACTTTAACTGTGTTTGTAGCCGGAGCCCTTAACAAGACTGATAAACAAACACAGACCGGAAGTTAACATAGGTCCAGGCGCGTGCGTCCGATGAAACCGTCTATAGCGGATGTAGTACGTACGAATTTCATTCATACTGCTACCCATATTCGTTCTATTTTTTTTTTTTTTTAACATATGCAATTTTAAATTAAATTCGAATGTACCTACTCAGACAGTACGCGATTTTGCACGAGTGGGGGAGTAGATCATAGATTTACATATCTATGGAGTATAGTGTGGGTTGTCATAGTGATGCGCTGTGTTTACTTCAGACACTGATGAGCTGCGACTGAGGAAAGCAACACAATTTGCTTATCCTCTTGATAACTCAGGTATGTGTTAACAAAAGTGAAAGATATAAGTCAATTTCCATGTCAAAACATTTAAGCTCACATTTGTTATGTCTTTGTAGTCAAACAACTTGTTGGGATGAGAAAAATAATCGAGATGAGTTTTTCACGGTTAACGTTAACGTTAGTTGGTAGAGCGACGGTTGGTCTGTTTTATGATTTCGGCCACCGATCTAACTGTAAATGGTAAAAGTACCTCAGAATGTGATTATTCTTGAAAATATGCATATATTTAAGGACTATATATCTGTTTAACAAGAGTATAATAACTTGTGTAATGCGTGACCGTTACAATTTGAATGATGCTAGTGTATTGCTGTGTGATGATGACCTATGAGTTACAGAGTATCATTAATTCAAATGGTTATATAACTGTTCACACAGAAGACATAAGGGCGTATTAAATGGATTTGAATGTGTACTTTTCAATATACTGATGAAATGTGTTTTGTATTATTCATATTATTCTGTATTATTCATATTCTCATTTACATCCATTTATAGACATTTTCATTTTTAATATATTTAATTTATTTTATTCCCCTTACATTTTTAGTTTGCTGCTGCTGTCCAAAATGTCATTATATTTATATTTCTGTTCCTGGTTTATAATCGATGCCCTCAGACTGTTATCCACATCATGATTATTCAGTTTTATTTGTTAAACATTCAACCAACTGGACAGAATTCAACCAAATGATCAATTCAGAGCTAGGAGCATCAGTCTTAGAAGTAACAAACTGATACGCTCTTCTGTTCACACCATAGACTGCTCTGATGGAATACAAGCAGCCTTTAAACTGCAATGATCAATGTCAAAGGGGTAAACAGATGGCAAAAGCCAAGCCACGTTTGATTGTGCCCCTGCAAAATCTGTCCAGAGACGTGTTACGTAAGGCTGATGTGCAAGTAGCCATGTTTACAAACCTCCCTAGATTTATCCTGTATTCACACTCCGTGCTGTCCCATCTGGATACGGGATGTATAATTCCTTGGCCTAGGCAGTGGCCAACAGTAGCCACGTGTCCCAGGACAGGCTTTTTACTGGCGTGTCTTCCTCTTTAAATGGCAGCCTAGGTAAGACAAACAAATCATGACATGAAGTCATAACGTTTATTCATGTATAAAATGTAATTTTGCTTTTATGCGAGTCAAGTGCAATTAAGGCATAATGCATGCGTTTAAACGATTTATGCAAGTGCATGAGATTTGCTTGACATTTGCAATGCAAGGGGTTTTGGAGAGATTAGACAATTTGCTGTTTTTGTGCTGACGTATCTTGTTCATTAAAATCTTGTCAACGGTACTTTAGGAAATTGTCTGGATAAACATATTTCTTTTCATCTATTCTGTGTTCTCTGTAGTATTTAGGGTTTTTCATTTGAGTATCTGCAGACCCCTGGAGGTCAATGAAGGTACTGCAGGTCATATGGGTTATGTGTCTTAATTAATTAAACGTGGGTAAACAGTCTATGTATGTATTAAAGCTTGTGGAATAATAATAAAAAAAAAAAGTGACCTTATTTCACAATTCTGACTTTTTTTCTCACAATTTGAGTTTATATCTGACAATTCCGACATTTTTTTTTTGTCTCAGTTCTGATTTGTGAGATAAACAGAATTGCAATGGACTTTTTTTCACAGTTATAATAAGTTTACATATCATAATTGACTTATCGGTAAGCCCCTCCCCTCGAACGCAGACTAGCCAATGGCAGTCGAGTATCAGTTGCACGGGGAGCGGAACTCGGACATCTTTAGGTTTCAGCGCCACAGAGAAACGTTGGAAGATCTGAAGCTGGCATCGGTTTTATGGGGTTTATGCTTCAAAAATGGAAAAACGATGTGCCTGGGGTACTTGTAAAACTGATTCCAGGCATCCTGGGAGGATTGGCAATATAATTTATTTTATTACATTCCCTGAATCCAAACAAAACAGAGCAAAATGTCCCTAAGTATTCAACCCCAATACAAATGAAGACAGAAACATTCATTTTCTGGTTGTCATACACTCATTAAGTTACAATTTTCATCTGCTCAAACAGAACGTTAATGTTATCTTGTGCTTTAGCAAGGTATCTCTGGCTAAAACTTGCTAATGTTAAAGTTAGTGAGTCCATGCTAATGTACAACCTAAATAGCGGACTGTTCTCGCGTCTTGTACAGTGTAGGTCAAAAACACATAAACGAAGGTCTACATTTCAGTGCCTCTCCATATTAAACTGGTTAAATATACATTAATTTAATCGTACCCTGCGATACATGAACCTGCAAAGTTAATATTTCACAGTTGCCTTTTTTTCTCTGAATTCTAAATTTACATCTAGCATTTCTGATATTTTACTCAGAATTCTGAGCTTTATCTTGCAATTCTGACTTGTTTTCTCTGAATTCTCAGTTTGCAACTTTGCATCTCGCAATTCTGTTTATTTTTTGAAACCTGCCATGGAAGGTTATTGCAACTTTTATATCACAGTTCTAATGTTTTTCTCACCTCACAATTGTGAGTTTATATCTCACAATTCTGACTTTTCTTTTCACAATTTCAAGTAAAATCTCAATTATTGTACATTTTATTCTTATTATTTTTTAATTCTATGGTGAAAATTGGCTTTAATGTGATATTAATGTTTATTTAATATTAATAAGTAAAATGTAATGTTTATTAATGAAAAATATACAGTATTGTTGAAAATGTCCAGCATTTTTATATTGGGGGAGTCAGGGTGATTGCAGTGATTGTCATGCTTGGTCTCCTCTGCAGACATGAAGACTGCTTCACTGTAATTCAACACCTTTAAGACTGAGCTGCCATGAATGTCTTCTATTGCTGGAACATTCCTGGTATTTTAAAGGCAATTTGCCTATGGAACAAACACCATTCCAATAGAGGATCAGAGGTCTCAGTATTCACTCTGCACTGACCAAACAATGTTTCCTTTTTACTTTTATGTACTTAAAGTTTAAGCTATACTGATAAATGTCTTACAACACTCAGTAAACAGAAACTCACATTACTACTATGTGTAACTAAAAGCAACTGGGAAACACCAAACATTATTCAACATCAAAAATGCATAAAAAGCAATATAAAAATATTTAGCCTAAAGAATTTCTAAGTAATCTGTACTACAACATATGTGACAATTTGCCCCAATATAAAATATACCAATATACCTTCACAGAAATGTACATTGTACATAATAGTTTAACCTAATGTGTCCGTTGTGTTCTTGTTGCTTACCCATATTAAATGTATGACTAAATAAAAAAATGTATATTAAACACACACACACTCACACATGTTGGTATTTGTGGTTTACGGGGACTCTCCATAGGCATAATGGTTTTTATACTGTACAAACTGTATGTGCTATTGCCCTACACCTAAACCTACCCCTTACAGGAAACTTTGTGCATTTTTAGATTTTCAAAAAAACAAAACACCATTTAGTATGTTTTTTAAGCCTTTTGAATTACAGGGACATAGGCAGTGTCCTCATAAGCCACCTTCAAATTGTAATACCTCTGTCATACCCATTTCATTAAACAAATGTGTGTCCCCGTAAACCACAAATACCAACACACACACACACACACACACATGTTTACTTAGCTATCTAAATGGGGACATTCCATAGGTGTAATGGTTTTTATACTGTACAAACCGTATTTTCTATTAACCTACACCAACCTTACACCTAAACCTACCCCTTACAGGAGACTTTCTGCATTTTTACAATTTCAAAAAAAACGTTGTTTACTTTATTTTTAAACCAGTTTTACAAATGAGGACGTCCCCAAAGGGAGGTTTTTGGAGATTTTGTCAGGTTTAGCTCACTTTTGGGTACAAATTTGTCCCCAAAATATGGTTAAGTAGGTACACACACACACACACACACACACACACACACACATTTGTCTAACTAGACCCAAACCTCAGTTTCTGAGAAGCATCCTTTGTGACAACTAGCCTCAGTCTCCCCCACATTGATACAGCAGAAGAGTCGATGTAATGTCAAGAACTGGAAATATGAAACAATAGCGCCATCTAGTGTTCTTTAAACAACAACGATAACTCAAATCCCTTAACTTCAATCGAAAAACTTTTCCCGGATGGTAGTTTATTACCTTTGCAAAAGTAATCTATTAACCTTGTAAAAATACATATACAATAATTCTACAGAATGACTTTTGGAGATGATATTGGCTTATGCCCTGCTCAGTGTGAACAAAACACAACAGCATAAACATTATGGAAGACAAATGTGGAAACATGGCTTAGTCAATACAAAACTGCTTACTGATGTAAGATGTGCTTAATGATAATGTTTTTATATTGAAGGGTTCGTATCACTCTGTTAAGTATTGCACTTCAGTAGCCACCCTATAGCCATCAATTCAGAGCTTCGGAACATAATAAAGTAATAACAACTTTAATAACATAATAACTTTAACACGCTGCCAAATCTTATAATGTATAGCCTATAATATATTTCCATAAACGTTTCTCGAAAGCACTCGCTATATGTAACAGTAAAGTTTTTCGAGAGTTATTACATGCTGGGATACATATTTTTCAGGAACAGAGCCAATGGACAGAGCAGGAAGTTGCTGCACACTGGGGCACATATTTCAATGTGTACAGTTGCTTTGGGATCTACTTCAACATGGCCACCGTCGGCACAGGTGAAAGCGAGCCTGCACAGGTGAGAGGACATCACACCTGACCTCTTCTCTTCACTCTCCACTCTCTTCTTCTGACATAAAAAGCGTCATTACTGCAGATATGAGTACTTCTGATACCTTAGACTGTGTGACAGCTGTGAAAGTCATGGTAAGGTTCATCTCTAGACTGTCAGTGTCGATATTGTTATTTGTCAAATGTTTTCATAAGTACGTTTCTACGCATGCAGGTTTATCTGAGCTAAATAAATGTGAAGTGTATCTTTAAAAAGGTGAGCGCGTTTGCATATTTCGCGGGAATTTTCTGACGCGTGCTCTGCGATTGACAGTTTCGGTTTTGAAGGCGTTTTATTCGAACCTGAACGTATCTGTGTTGATGTTGTTGTCACGGTGTGAAATATGTTTGGATTTGGATGACAGATGTTTTTTTCTCTCTTTTTTTTTTTAATCACATAATGATCAACATGTTCGTATAATAATAATAATAATAATAATCATATTACCTCTATTTTTACATTTTCTGTACAAGTGAATCGTGCTTGCATTCAAAACTCACTGACAACTTTATTAGTATTGGTTACGATGTTTAAAAAAAAAAAAAAAATTCAAGGCATTGTAAGGGTGTTCTGGGTATAGCTGCTAAGTTGATTCAGTGTGTTTGCTAAGGTGTTTTGGATGGGTTACTGCACCTTGTCACAAGAGCCCACTCTCAAATCTCTGTGATGCTCTTATCATCAATAGTAATTGTAATAAGAAGAATATTATTACTAACAATAAGGCAAACTTGCACTAATAAGCCAACAAATAAAGCCAACACTTTCACTTTCATTAATAATGCATTAATTAGTTTTGATTAATAAGACATCACCAAACCAATTATGTGGTGCTTAACATCAATAGATGCACATTCAAATATGAACATATAAATGTGAAATTTTCATGGAATGTCCATTTACAAGTAATTATATAATGCTTAAATATAACTAATTGGACAAATAGATGATAATGCTATTAAACAATGTAGTTATCAAAGTTATTAATACAATGTAACCGAAGTGAAAATCTTGTAAGGTACATTGACATATTAAAATAATGAATGCTGCCACGATTTGGGCTTGGTGAAATTTTGTAGTATTATTAAATAACATTAATAACAATGGTAATATTATTAAATATTCTTATAATTTGAAATGATTGGTTTCTATTTTTCAGTGTTTTATTCCTGAGATGGCAAAGCTGAATTCTTTGCATCATTACTGCAGTCACTTCAGTGTCACATGATCTTTCAGAAATCAATCTAATATGCTGCTTTGCTGCTCAAGAAACGTTTATTATCATCAATGCTGAAAACAGTTGCTGCTTAATATTTATTTTATTTTATTTTTTTCAGAATTCTTTCTTCTGAATAGAAAGCAGGAAGCAAACCAAAAAAAAAAAAAAAACCTTTAACAGTTGTGTATCTCAGTGCATGGATGCATGCGGTGAACAAATACATAACTGTAGGTTTTTAAAAAATTTTTATTCAAATTCAAATTTGCATTCCTATGTGGTTTGTTGGTGCATTGTGCTTGAAAGTTTTTACACAGTGATTGATTGATTACTAGGTCATGAACTATTGTGTTTTGTGCAGACAACGTGGCTGATATGTGGGAAACATTCATTCTCTGTAGCAGCAGTACAAAGTTAATGGTTCATTATTACAGTGTGGGTAAACTATGAGGTGGAACAAGGAAATGCGGGTTATTCAGATGTCCGGAGTGGGTTGGATAAAGAAATCCTGCCCCTGAGAGGCTGAACAACATGCATTTACTGTTTCCATCCCATGTATGGAGATCATCTCTGTGTAAACCTAAACGGCTAAATGTGTGTCTGTTTCTCGGTCAGCAGTCTGTCTTCCATGCTTGCTTACTTTCTTAATATGATCAGTTGTGTGCATTTACTTGCATTTTTATGCAATTGGCACTTGTCCACCTTTCAATGCCACCACAACAAAAACAAAGCCTGTGTGATACAGTTATTACATGCTCTGTTGAACCCTATAAGGAAGATCTGAATGCAGCACATTCAAGTTGTCTATTCTCCAGGCTTCTTCTGGAGATAAACAAATGAGCCAGTGATGCGTTGATGATGCAAATGTTACAAGTGCTGGCCCGTGACTCAAAGGGCCGTTGGTTTGTTTGACTGACACAGCTGGCAATGATACAGAGATGGTGAATGAGACCTTCTTTTAGAGGCGACCCCGAGCAATGGGGGTGACAGAAAGGCTACCTTAGGTACGTATGACTCCAGCTGACCGGCTGACTGACCATTGCATCATGCGGTTGGATGAGCACAGCGAAAATCAAGACAAAAGGTCATTTCACATGTCTTATGATGACCGTTTAACCCCTCGGTGTCAGAACTTGTCCTCTAAACCGAGAGGATTTTTTAAAAAACATTTAGAGGCCAAAAACCCCTGAATATGATGAGAGATCCCCTTCTTGAAATATAAAGGCAAATCTATGTAAAAAAAAATCAATAAATAAATACAGTGAAGAAAAAAAATACAAAAATTTATTTTATTTTTTACTTATTAATTTATAATTTTTTTTTTTTTGTACAAAACTAGGCCTATATGCAGATTCACTTTTTTTCCCCTTACATTTAAAAACTGGTGCTGTCAATAGTGCTTTCAGAATACAATATAAACTCATATGTCCAGTCTTAAGAAGAATGAAATTGTAATATTATCTAATTTGATGTAAGTAAATAAGTTAAACTTGTTTTTTAATATAAAAATGCACAAAATACATTTTGTAAAATGTTATTTTATGAACCTTTACAAACAGGAACATTTTTTTTGTCTTTTGATTAGGGTACAAAGTATTGTCTGAAACTTTAAAATGGTGTCGAATAGGTTTCTTGACACAATTATTGCTTCCAGTGGTGCAGAAATTACACACTTCAAGTTTGCCCTTAATTGCCAAGTAGGAAACTTGTCTTGCAAAGAAAGATAACAGTTATTTTGCAATATTTTGTGTAATATTCCGAACTAATTTCTTGTAGCACCACAAATACAGTCAGAATTATAATGCATAACTCATAAAAAGCATAGCTAATAAAATAAGCCCTATGTATTGTTTGCACATTATTACAGAATGTTCTCTTATATAAAATGGTGATGAAAACATGTCAGTTAGGGTAAAGAAGGGGCTGTTTCATTCTTACCTTAATAGTATGGAAAAATAATAGTAAGCCCTTTTTAGTGCAAATGTGAGCTCTTACATACATCTGTATAATAGGGGCCTTTTTTAAATACACAATGGATCTACAACATACTGTACAGTTTTACTTCCCAGAAAAGACAGATGAAATGCGCCTGAACTCTAGTTTACTAAATGCAGTCAGTTTTTTGGAATCTTAGTCTGTAATGAGTGTCAAACAGCCTCTTGGCACAAGAGACTGAGAGTGCATTTCAGAAGGTATATTAAATCACAAGGCATTGCCATGTTTTGAAAACTATTTGTTTTACAACCAAGACTGTTAACATGTTATAAATGGAGACAGAATGGGTGATTTTCGTGGCATCTGAAGGTGAACTATCTGTGAAATGTGAGACAAAGCTGTAATTAAATTTGTCTAAAAGTATAGAAAAGTCCAGAGTGCTAAGGGGATCTTTCTGAGCAGAGGCGTACCTTTGGACTCTAGTAATCTATTGTGTCTGCTTACATCTTGGTAACTTGAGTCACTGTGGTAGTATCCATAAAAGTTTATGGAGCTGAGTTAAGAGCTTTTTAAAGCAGTCAGAAAGACCTTCAGTGGCATAAACTGAAACTGACATGGCTTACAAGACGTTGCAGTATTGAGGGATGAATTCACTTTTTGCTCCGTGGTTGCAAACACACTTCATTTTTATGTAGAATTGGCTCATAATAGATTGTGCCTTAATCACAAAAGGCAGCAATATTTGCCTGCTGTAATTAACGTCATGCTATTGCCACCCATAGAAAGCAGGTGAGATGTTTGTGTACATTTTCTATTGATTATGGGAGCTGTAATTCATCAAAAGATAATAAAATGGAAGGAGAAGAGCATTACATTACAATTGTACAGTGCAAATTGCTGTCAGGGTGTCTTTGTACAGGGTGTTCGCGGGTCCTTAAAAAGTCTTAAAATGTTTGATGGGTCTTAAATATTTTTGGTCACATTACCGCTAAAATATCTTCAGTCTGACGGACCTAATGACTGTTTACAATCATTGGACAGACCGAAGACCCACCCCCCACCCCTGCGGTAGTTACTGCGTCATCAGACAGAATCGCAGTAACGCTAGCAGAATGCAGGTCGAACTACCTTCTTTGTGAATATAATGTTCTCAATAATAATAATAAATTTAGGTTGAGCTATAGCTAGCTGACCACCAGCCTTCTAACTAGTTTAAAATGTTTTTGGCTTTTTTATTTGCCCGACTGGACAAACATCCTGATTAAAACTTAAGTGACAAAAAAATAACCAGCGAAGCATCGAAACGAAAGAATGATACTTCTGATTTTAATACATTCAACGTAACCAGCGATTGATAATGGAATGGTATTTCTGGTATCAAGGTCGGGCTGCCTATCTCTTTGTGAGAGACTTCAAAACAAATGAGCATAACAGCACACATAAAGAAACTCTGAAGAAACATATTCAAAATATGTTGTTTATTTAGACTATAATATGATATAGTTAAGTAACTGTAAAGTGGGGTTTTGGGTTTTGTTTGATGTTCATGTTTTCATGTCTGTTATTTTGGAGTTTAGTTATGGTCCCTGTTTGTTTCATGCTTCCCTTGCCCTCATGTATTCATGCTATTGGTTGTCTTGTTCATTGTGTCATGTTCTGATTGGTAGTCTTAGTCACGTGTCTTGTCTCTCATTGGTTGGTTCTTGTCATGTGACCTGTATTGTTTGCTATAAGTAGCCATCATGTTGCCTTTGTCTCTGGTAATGTATTGAAGTTGTGCTCGGCTCGGCTCGGCTCGGCTCGGCAAGGCAAGGCAAGGCCACATGGGTTCTTCACTACACTCAGCTCCAGTGGACTGATTGGTACAAAATACACGGCCACAGACAACGGCATCATGATGGCTACTTATAGCAAACAATACAGGTTTCAAGGTCAGCAAGTCTCTTAAAAGACAGTTTGACATAATTTGATAAATTAAGATAATTTGACATTTTATGACTAGTACATTTAGTTCAAAAATGTAACTTGGTATGATTTACCAAAAATGCATGTATTAATGCATGATATTTGTATAAAACATTTTCCCTGAAGAATATATTTTAAAATTATTTTTAAATTATTAAAATGTGTACACTCACATATATTCAAGGTGTGTGGATTTATTTATTTTTAACTTTGTTGAAAATGGTATTAGTTTTTCAGAATCACTTTTGCCTGTTAGGCTGTACCGTTTTTAGCACTTAACTTCCCATGAGATTTTCAGGAAATGTAGTCACTCTCAATAATTGCTGTCAGTAATTAGAAGTATTTTTTGTTTGTTTAAAAGAAGCAATTTGTGGTGTACTTGGAATGTTGTCCAAATTATGTTGCAATGCAGTGACGATCAGCCATTCAATCTGCTTTTCATCAGTTATATATTGTGACGGGAGGAGCCAACGACAGACACAGTGGGTGTGGCGTCAGGCCTCGGAGAGGCTTTTATTAACAAAATAAAGTGTCCAGGGGAAGAAGTGTCCAAAATAAACAGGGGGTCTGGTGTCCTCGTCGTGCTGCGGGGCTTGTGCAGGAGGGCAGTGTTCCAAGAGGGGAAGGGTCCAGGGAAGGGGCGGAGTCCGGCGGCCGCACGCGCTCCCACTCGGGTCCGGGGCGCGAGGGCGGCGGCTTCATCACAGCGGCGGCTCTTACACGTCGTCCACGGCCTTTGGCAGGACTTGTACGGCCCGACATCCTGGTCCGACGGCCGTAATACGGGTGCGGCAGCTCACGTCTTCGGTGGCGCGATGTCCCTCTACGCACCCTTCCTGGACCCACGAGGACACCAGCGTGCATGCACGGGGGAAGAGACCGGTCTCTCGAGGAGAGGCGCGCTGGGCATTTAACAGCGGCGGTGATGAGGCTTCATTCAGTCCAGCTGTGCCTCATCACACGCCGCCAGCCCGCGTTGATCCCACGCCCCTCCTCTCTCGCACACCCACTCCAGTCGGGAGCCTGGTGAAGGGCGGCAAATAAGGGACGGGGTGGTGATGATGATGAGGGGGAGGGCCACCGATCCGTCACAATATTTAGCAGAAATAGCAAAATTTCAGTCAGTCAGTGTGTCCTGAAGTTGGTCCAGGTGTTGTGCACCATTTAGTTTGTTACAAACAAATTGCATAACAGCTAAGCAACGTCCCTTCGGGGGAAAGTATGATATAAGGTGGTAAACTATGTCTAGAGGACCACAGGGCAATGATATTCTTTCGACTTTTGCTATGCAACCACTTGAGAGGCTAAAACATGTCTTTTGTGGGCCAAGAGCAGAGACTATAAATTCTAGAAGAGAAAAAGCAGCCTTTTGAAATGATGTTTAGGTCTGCAGTTCTTTATGTGCTGGTGTGTCACATTCTTCTTTCTTTCTGAGTTGTGGTTGTTATTTATGTTGGGGAACTGTGAGTTAAGCTGTATGTTTCTTATAGTATATCCTGTTTAGTTGTCTTTTTTTTTTTTTCTTTTCTTCTTCCTGCTCTCACGGTATGTGGCTCTGACTGTTTGCGTGGTCCTGTTAGTTTCTACAGCCAGTGTGGAACAGCTGTGATGGTGTATTTTGAAAATACTAAAGAAATGCATTAATGTGAAGATGGTAAAGATAAGCTGATCAATCTTCACATATGGTATCTTCAAAGGGAATGTTTACACACAAATTTTCCCTTTTTAGTTGAAAACGGTGTTATGTGTTTGGCCATTTGCTTACAGTACACGACAACAGCGTTTGGGGCCTGAAAACACAGACTTTTGAAAACGGGTTTCAAAGTGCAAGGTTTTGAAAACAATACTGTTGTCAACTCTGTGTAAACTACAAAAACGCAAATTTGCCTAAATTGCTTACTAAGCCGTTTCTAGTCATTTACTTGGATCCTTGTGAATGGGATCGTCACTTTACTCAAAACTTTTCAAAAACACACAGGAAAACTTTTTCGTTTTGTATGTAGTTTTTTCAGTTATGCCACTCATATTGCAATTTGATGCCACAGAAAAGAATCGCATGTCGCAAACATAATTAAACATGAAACAAGTTTTGTGTTCATTTTATAATGCTTTAATGATGGTAATATGTAAAAAATACAGAATAAAGTCATAATCTTAGCTTAATGATACTTTTATATACTATAGGCCTATATACTTTATTTTTATATATATTTACCGGTCAAAAATTTGAAATATGTAAGATTTTTTTGAAAGAATTCTCTTATGCTCAGAAAGACTGTTTTTAGTTTATTTATTATACAGTAATAATGTGAAATATTATTACAATTTAAAATAACTGTTTTCTATTTTAAAATGTAAATTCCTGTGATGCAAAGCTGAATTGTCAGTATCATTACTCCAGTCTTCAGTGTCACATGATCCTTTAGAAATCATTCTAATATGCTTTTGAATTGTAATAAAATGTGATCGCACAATGTTACTATTTTATGGTATTTTTGATTAACTAAATGCAGGGTGACCATAAGAGACTTCTTGCATTATTATTTGTCTACAGTAAACAAAGAAATTTGTCAGATTTGTTTGGATGTTTAATGTGTGGAAGACAAAAACAGTCTTTGTTCTTCAGTTTTGTGTTTTCTGCTCACATTCGTATCCCTGTGGTGCTTTGGTTGCCATGGAGAATCCGGCTGTTGTGTTGGTTACCATGGGGACTGTCTTCCATCGTGTGCCCCAGGCATTCAAGCAAGTGCATTACATGTTATGAAGGCCTGCTGATATTTTAGCTCATAGCGTCTGCAAAAATCCCAGTTAGACCTTCCTGACAAGCCATTTTATTTGCAGTTTGTTTTCTTGATGTCAGAATTGTGAAATAATATTAGAATTAGAAAATGACTATTTTCTTTTTTAATATATTTTAAAATGCAGTTTATTCCTGCGATGCAAAATTACTCCAGCCTTCAGTGTCACATGATCCTTCAGAAATCATTCTAATATGCTGAGTTGCTCCTCAATTATTATTGGTGCTAATAATGGTTATTAATAATAAATGTTAAAAACAGTTTTTCCTGCTTAATATTTTGTGGAAGGACCATGTGACACTGAAGACTGGAGTAATGATGCTGAAAATTCAGCTTTGCTAAATAAATATATTTAAATATGTTACAATAGAAAACATACTTCATTAAAACATGAAAAACATTAAAAACTCCTATGTATTCATATATATTGTTTTCAAACAAAAACCTGAATGAAATTAGAGGAACACTTGACATTCCCTCGAGTCTTGTGAACACGTACTTGTTTCTAATTTGCTGGACTTTACTGACAACACCCATAAAGAAAGTGTTTGCCTGACATCTGATACCTCATATAACCTCACCTCAGGATGGCTTAAATATTTGGCTAGTTACCAATGGATTGCCACATATAGCAAACAGACAAGTCTCTTTGGGCTTCTCATAGACGTTTTCTATATAAACAACATAGGTAAAAACACCAGATTGTGTGGAATGTGTTTCTGTCATAACCTGCTCTAGGGAAGAATGGTTGCATCATTGCTCAAGGCAGTCACAGATAGGGAGAACACACTCTAAGTATAATGCAAGACAAATTCAATATCCTTTCATGTCATATAAACATGCACAGCTACTGCTTTCAATAAATGATACAGTCATGAATATCGCAGAGTAATCAAAATTCACAAGATGTAGACTAATACACTTGCATTAAGGCTTAAATATACTAAAAAATGCTAATAAGAAGAACATATGTGCAAGTACACATGTTAAGGTTTGGTCCTGTTGGCTGATAGATCCATAACTACATCTGGCCGTCATTTACAAGTATCTATGTAAAACAAAAACAAGCAAACAAACAAACAAAAAATTATAAAATTAAATAAATAAATAAATTCATGTAATTTAAGAAATATTACATCATAAAATAAAATGAAATATAATAAAATAAATAATAAATATCTAAATCAACAATTTAAAACAATTGTTTTCACAGTGAAGTTATAGCTATAATGTCACAGACAAGGGCAGTCACTAGTGGAAGGTTTAGATAAAGAAAGATTTCAAAATGTGATTGTATTAAATAGCCAAATATGCTGTTACTTTATTTAAACAAAACCTCTGTACATTTTACAGAGATTGAATTCCACGAAACTGGAAAAATTTAAACACATTTTATCAGCCTGGAGCAAATCTGAATCTTGCTGAGCATGTTAATTAAAGTTTTGACAAGTTAAAACTTTCAACATGTTTATAGCTAGCTACCTTAGCATGTCTAGTGTAATTGCACAGATATTTGTGGGTAACTCTGTTGCAATCTTGAGTACTGAAGTTTGTTGCTTATAAAGTAACACTAGAGCTCATGTTATAGCTGATGAATGTATGTGGCCTTATTGTGTCCAGGATCAACAGCTTATCAGCTGCTTTCCAATACTGTGAACAGGTTTGTGA
This sequence comes from Onychostoma macrolepis, assembly GCF_012432095.1. Classification (NCBI taxonomy): domain Eukaryota; kingdom Metazoa; phylum Chordata; class Actinopteri; order Cypriniformes; family Cyprinidae; genus Onychostoma; species Onychostoma macrolepis. The sequence continues at coordinate 24,718,639 of NC_081166.1, forward strand.
GCTGGAATCCTGTTTGTCCTGAATGCAAACTCTCTTATCTGTCCTTATTTTGTATAAAAGGAAGGACTTGACCTGGATGTATTATTCACTTTAGTTGTGCACGCCTGTAACACGCTCACAATCACTGTTAAACGCTTCACTGCTCCCATCAGGTGTCTAAGGCTGTGATCTGATCTCATTTGAGCTTAAGAGAGTCAGAGCCGGAGTCTTTAGCACTTATTTACACTAATCAGCGTTCCTGTGAGCAGGAAGAATCCGGCTGGCACTGGACACTGGAGGTCTGCGATGAGAGCAGATCTGACAGACAGTGTGTCTGTGATGTGATGGCTTCAGTTGTGCCTGCATCACTGCGCGTCAGCTTGTGGAGTTGAGGACAGTTTGGCACGTCTGCTAAGATCATCGTTGAAGCCATCGTTAGGCCTTCCATGTTTTCACATTCTAATTTTGGTGATTTATGTAAGTCATAAGAAAAACAACAACTAAAAAATTGCTATTTTAAGGCCACAGTGTTGCTTCTGCACCATAATAATAATAATAATAATTACTGCTACAACTACTGCTGCTACTACTATTATTTTTAGTAGTGTTAGCATTATTAATATTATTATTTATTACTTTATTTTACTTTACTACTATATTATTTTGTTGGTTTTGTTTTGTGTGTGTGTATGTATGTATGTATGTATGTATATGTGTGTATATATATATATAGTAGTTGTAATATTATAGTAGTATAGTATAGTATCATACAATATAGTAGTGTTGTCAAAAGACCCGGTACTTCGGTACCAAGTCGGTACTAAAAAAATGAAAATGTCACGGTACCAGGTTTTTTTAAGTACCGGTGGTACCGAGTACCCGGTCAACCCGGTTCTTGACGCATACGGCCCGATGATTTCCGCGATGCAGAAAACGCGGACGGAATCTCGGAATCCAGTTATAAAAAAGGAATTTACAGTTTAGCACGGAATACCACGGAATTTGTCAAAGTTTGGATGAATTAATCAAAAGTAGGTCATTACACTTAAATCAAATCGCGACATGGACTAGTAAATATTAAGCCGCAAAAGTCGATTCAGATATGAATCCCGCATGTTCTGCGAGTCTCTGTGTGAATGAATGAATGGCAGAGACGCGCGTTTTTTTGTTTTTTTCTTTTTTTCTTTACTACACACACTGAAGTGCGCGTGACGCTTGCCGTGATTTCAGCATCTGCCGTCTCAATGAGGACATAAATACATAAACAACATCTCCAGAACTGCTCTGAGAGTCACTTCACGAGCATTTTACCGTTTCATTGAGTAAAACCAGCGTCATATCATATAGCTACACACAGAAATAAAAGGTATTCAGGGCAACCCGTGAAAATAAACGTTTATCTTAAAGACATTGTGCCAGAAATATATTACTATTATTTAGTAGAATGTATGTGATACTATTACTACTATTGAAAAAAGTTAATATTTATTTTTAAAGAAATAATCATACAATATTTCTTCCATATCCCCTTTATTTACCAAAAAAATAAAATGTGTTTAAATTTCACTATTTAAAAGACAAATTAAATCTGGGTGAAACTTTACTGCTTACTGTTTTTCATACTTTTATTAATTGCGGAAAAACTTGAAACAATTTAAATAAGTATAAAGAATGGCATTGATTTTTGTACATTTTATTTTGTTTGACTTTATTATTAAAAATAGTGTGTTTTTTAATTAGCATGTGGTACCGAAATTGGTACCGAGAACCGTGGATTTTCATTGGAATACTGAAATTTTGGTACCGTGACAACACTACAATATAGTATAGTATCGTAGTATTATAGTAGTAGTACTAGTTGTATAAATTAATAATAATAATAATGATAATATTTGTTGTTACTATTATTATTTTCATTATTAGTAGTAGTATAGTTAGTTTTGGAAGTATTATAAAATTAAGGCAGCAGCTAAGTGCAAATAGCGATGGATTCTATTTACACTATGTTAAAATAACAAGATTTTCTGCTATTTATAGGCTACTAGGCTACTTATTGCAAATAGTGGCAACTGACCTATCGGTAAGCCCCGCCCCCCCTTAGTTACTGTTGCTCCCTCGGACAAACAAAAGGAGTTGCTCACTGTCTTTCAATGACAGCTGCAGTGTGAAAACCTTGTCCCACGATGTTTTTGCACAATTTTGGACACAGAAGGCCACCAAATGGGAATTAAATATTCCATGGAGGGATTTATAAAATATTTAAAAATAAATACAGTGGGTAACTCGAAGCGAGGGTTTACAGAACACAATGCAAGCGGGAGAAGTCTCATATTATGGTCGGTCATCAACATGCAGGATCATTTAACCAGTTTAATATGCAGAGGCACTGAAATATAGACCTTTGTTTATGTGTTTTTGACCTACACTGTAGTGTACAAGACGCGAGAACAGTCCGCTATTTAGGTTGTACATTAGCATGGACTCACTAACTTTAACGTTAGCAAGTTTTAGCCAGAGAGACCTTGCAAAAGCACAAAATAACATTAACGTTCTGCTTGAGCAGATGAAAATTGTAACTTAATGAGTGTATGACAACCAGAAAATGAATGTTTTTGTCTTCATTTGTATTGGGGTTGAATACTTAGGGACATTTTGCTCTGTTTTGTTTGGATTCAGGAAATGTAATAAAATAAATTATATTGCCCATCCTCCCAGGATGCCTGGAATCAGTGTTACAAGTACCCCAGGCACATCGTTTTAAGCATAAACCCCATAAAACTGATGCCAGCTTCGGATCTTCCAATGTTTCTCTGTGACGCTGAAACCTAAAGATGTCTGAGTTCCGCTCCCCGTGCAACTGATACTCGACTGCCATTGGCTAGTCTGCATTCGAGGGGAGGGGCTTACCGATAGGTCAGTTATCTGCACCTCAGTATTGTAGTACATTATAAAACAGTACGCAATAATAACGCAATGAGTGTAAATTATAATTTTCATTCAAATTATTAAATGGATGCCACCTTATTGGAATAATAAAGCCCTCCCTACACCTACCCTAACCCTACCCGATACTTTATTTTCAACTTTCTGATTATTTCCTTTATTTTTATTGAAAATAAATGCCTTTCCAATGTGATATGGGATTTGAAAAGGGAGAAAAAAAGTTTGGCAAAAGGCGGGTTCAATTGCGTCAAAAAATGCACGCTTACCATCTACGCCATTGGAGCTGATGTTTAACAAATGTCTTCTTTTTTTCAGTTTTGGCAAGAATTTTCAATTTATTGTCTTGTGCTGACATATCACTAATGCTTCTGTTGAACTTGCCCCACAATGTTTGTGCTCTTTACAAGGTCCTTTGTATCTGCCAAGAACATAGATGGGCTGTTCTGTTGATTGACATATTCATGGCAACAGAGAGTCATCTTATTGTAATTGAATTTCCCACGTAATTTGTGCACTGCACATTGCAGTTAGCCAATGCTAATAAGCCAAATGTCAGCTTTGATAAGTGTGTTATATAAATTCATTAGCAACTCGAGCACTTCGTAACATACAACCCCTCAGACAAACAGATCATAAACACCTTCATTCAGTTGAGTACCGTTTGTTTTCATAAGTCTTCAAATTATGTTTCTATTGTACAGTGGTTTTAGATCTAAACTTAATATTTGCGTTATCATTCTTTCAGAAAGTCAATCCATGGGAAGGGCAGGTTCATGCAGGCAGAATGAGGTGGAGTTTTACTGGCAGATGTGTGTTAATGACAAAACAGCATCTTCATACCTCACAGCCTTCTGCCATTACACAGTTCTGTTTTCACTTCATAACAGATGGATCAAATGCAGCTAATGTGTTGAAGCATTTGCACTTGGTGCTAATTAGCCAGAATTTTTTTTTTTTTTTTTTTTAACATATCCACACATTCAAGTGGAAAACAAAATAAAAATATGAATTAAAAAAATGTAAATATTAATTAAGAACTCTGAGAAATAGCATGTTATTGTTGCCTGTAACCCCCAAAAACGTATGATGCGACTCTGGAAGTATAATATATATTTGAACCTTGAGGTAAGGTGGTTCTTAACCAGAAATATAGTTTTGCTGCAGAAGCTTTATCACTATTTTTTAATTATATACTAATTCAATACAAACTAAGTATACAGTCAACATTCACATTTAAATCTAAATTATGACCAAGACTAATTTGCTTACACAGCAAGGCTTTAATTTACATTACCAACTCCGTCTAAATGTTGGTGTTTCCCACTGGTACAATAATTACAGTACAACATTGTGGCAACATTCAAGTGCTCTCTCAGCTTGTAAATACAATCATGGACTCATAAAGATTGTGATTTTCATCATAAATCTTTTGTATATATTAATTATTAGATTTTAACTTTTAAATGATTTAAGTGATTACACTTTGGCTTGGATCAGCTTGCATAAAAAAAAATATATTCTGTGTTTTCATTTAAATTTTTAATAAAGTTTTAGTCACTTTTTATCAGTGTGTTTTTGCTATTTTTAGTATTTTTTTAATCGTTTTTTATTAATTCTATTTAAGTTTTTGATTTAGTATTTTTTAGCAAAAATAAAACTAAATAAAGCAATATTTTTATGTGTAATATATATTTATTGTATACATGATATATAATTAATGTTCAGTAAAATTAAAAAATCAGAATCACTAATAGTTTGCATTTAAAAAAAAAACATTCACATAAAATCTTTATGCATTAGATTAATTGCTGCTTATTTGAATGTAAATACATGCTGTTTGTACATTACAATGATTTTTTTCTGGTAAAATTCATCAAAATATATATTATAATTATTAATGCATTAGTTTTGTGTTATCAAGAAAACATCAACACTAACTAATATGTTCCTAATTTATGTCTCTATAATAGTAGCCTAATGATGGGAAATTATTATGCAATAGGTCTTTTATTATTACTACGTCTATTATTTTGTCTCTTGTAGACAGTTTTGTGTGACAGCGACGTTAAGCCCCATTCACACTACAAGCGACACGCAGCGACAAAGCGACACGATCCCATTCATTTCAATGGAGAGTTGGCGATTTCCAGCGACACGAGCGACAGCGAGCGATAGCGACCGTTGGCGACCAGATGGGGCGTGTCCAGCGACGCGACAAAGTTCAGAATCCTTCAACTTTTATATTTATATAATATTTATTCAGTCTAAATGATATTTAGTCTTTTGCCTCCAAAAATGTTTGTACTTAGCAGCAAGAAACCTGATTCGTTGTCAAGGCAACCAGTAGTGGGAACGCCCACTAGCGACCACATTAACATGCAGTTGCTGCTAGTGTGAATGGGGCTTAAGAACCTTTGCTAGATGCTTTGAAGTGTTAAAAAAGCGTGTGCAATATAGCTTTCCAATTGTCACGTCTAATCTCTTTTCCCATAAATCTTCATGCTTCAGTGTGAGCCGCCCAGACCTCAGAGGTGTGGCCATAATAAGCAGATTAGGGTGTTGATAGTGGAAGCCAAAAGCTTGAAGCAGCGGTGTGGCTGGGCTTGATGTGACCTCAGGGGACAGAGGTGCATTTTTTGGAGTTCAGCCTACATGTACAGTCATATGAGTACATGGCTAGAAGGCACATTACAAACCTGACACACCTTCAGTGAGGCGACTGCTTGCTTTTGTAATACTCTATTTAATCCTTGTCTGAATTAAAAAAGGCCGGTGTTGTATGGCCATACATCCATTTTAATTGTGGTAAATTAAGTCTTTAGATGTCTCAGAATTACTGCATCTTGTGTGAGTTGATGTATTTGTTTTTTTTTTTATGGACAACAAATGTATTTTTCCACCACAGGCAGGGTATACAGTGACAGCACCGCTTTGACATCATCAACAACATGAGAAATGTTCAATTACTTGCTGTCACGACTGATGGCAGAGGTTACTGTACATTATGAGGTCATGCGTTAAGTAATGCCTGAACTGATGACCTCAGTATCACAACATCTTTGTTGAAACTCAAACGTGGTGTCACATTTCTTCCTCTTTCAGAATAGTCCATTGTACAGCGAAAAACAATACTTGAGTGCTGGTCAACGTTAAAGTTATTACTTTTATCAAGCACCGTTTTAACAATTATTCACACTGGTTGAACATTTGGAATTTGGATTTTTTTAAAAATGTTTACAGAACCTATCGCCTTCCATATTATTGTTTTTTCCCCCTCCATACTATGGAAGTTAATAGCTGGGTTTGCATCATAAGTTGGGAATTTAACTTGTGCACAGAATTGGAGTATCACATAAAACATTTGCGAATAAGCACCGTTTCCATCCATCGAGTCAAAGAGAACAAAATCATCACTTCCTGATAACTGGTACTAAATATCACTAAGAAAAGGAGGAGAAACCACTGAATATAATAATTTTCAAAAGTAATAAATTACTTGCGCCTCAGAGCGAGCAGATGAAACACAATAAATGTGGTCAGTGCTTTCGGAGGTGAATGCCAGCTGTTTGGGAACACAGTTGTGTAAGACCGTTCTGGGAGGCAATTATACAGAAATACTTTGACGAAAGACTTTGCTCAGGCATTTCAGAATGACCGTAACAACATTTCAGATGCTGTTCACATGACTTTTTTAAAAGCTCATGCAGAATTTATTCGCAAAATGTGTTTCCATCTCATATTATTTGCATTAACCCTTTTTCACACAAGTAAAAAACCACCTCAAGCTAGCGTAAAAACGTTTTTGCCAATTAAGGGATTTCTCTTCGAAATTTGGCATTTCTATCACTCGTTTCTGATGCGATGCTTCAAAATGCGCATAAAAAGAGGGTGATGGAAACACAGCTAATGGCTATGTCAACTTTTTGGTTACCGACATTCTTCAAAATATCTCCTTTTGTGTTCAACAGCTGAAAAAAAATCGTAAAGTTTTGGAAACAACTTGGGGATGAGTAAATGAGGATAGAATTTTCATTTTTGAGTAAACTGTCTCTAAAAAATATTAATGATTCCAAACTTTTGACTGGTATACTCAGATTAACATTTTTTTTTGTGTGTGTGCAAATTTGAACTCACAGACTATTGAGTAAATCTTACGGTTATGGAATCATGTTGCTGTATCATCTGAAACACTTTCAGAGATAAAAGATAAGGCACGGCCGGTTTAATAAAGTTTTAGCCCTCAATATAATGGCTGTTATCTCACTTTACAGCTCCAAGATGCAATTACATTTCTGAGAGATGAGTGGAAATCCTGTTTCACAGTTACACCTGGATGCGGCGCGGCACAACAACTGTCGCGTCCAGAGTAGACACAGTGTTAAAGCTGCAGTTCGTAACTTTTGGCACTCTAGCGGAAGTAATAAACAGAACTGCATGTGTCTTGGGGATGAATATTGTAGCCGGAGCTATTTCTCTGTGTTTATGTCTATGATGAGTCACACAGGTACTGGGCTACTTCGCAGCAGTTCCTACCAGAACCAGTCTAAAATAGTCAGATTATAAAAACTTATTATACAGTAGGTGTACTCAAATGATGCACTCACTTATTATATAAGTTTTGTAAATTATGAACACAAAAAAAAGTTATGGACTGTAGCTTTAAATAGGCCAATCACATTTTTCAAAAACTTTCAGCTGTTTTAATCCTGACTTGAAATGTATTGAATGTAAAACATACTACTGACAAACTGTTTTCAGTCTTCCCTCATTCAAGCTGGTAGGAGCTGTACTTTCATGACTGGAAAAGGGACTTTGATATTTTTTTTTTCGAATAGCACAGGCATGAGAACTGAATCCTTGCTGCCTTTATTGTGCAACAACAAGTTTATTTATTTTTTTGCAATATGAGATATCCATCACACTTGTAATTTGCCCATCCTCCCAGGATACAACAACAACAACGACGAGAATAAAAATGAGCCTTGTGCATGCTTAGGAAAACCAAAAATAGCTCAGTTAAATTTAATGACAACAATATGAACGTTTCTTCATTATTTAGTTAATATATTTAACTAACTTATTTAGTACAGAAAGTGTGGTATGTTTTCTGCTGATTTTACTGAACTACAAAATCTTTCACTGTACTGTAATGTATAAATCTGGCTAGTCATGAGATAAAAGCCTAAATATAATTCATGAAGACATAATAAGTCACTGTAGATTGATGAATGCAAATCAGTTAATGTGAAGATAGGCAGTTTGTATGACATATGATTCTCCTCGGCGCCAGCCGGTGAAATCAAATTCTCTTCCCTTTAGTCTGATCTGATTATATATGACGCAGCATGTCATTTTCTGATTTCCTGAGCTGCTGCAAAGACATTCTGAAATCCTGTTGTTTAATGTTGTGTAAGCTCTCTTCCTTAATACAAACTGCAGGTATTAATAACAAAATATAAAACAAAATCAAGTAATTTTTGAAGCATGGGAACCGACTCTTGCCAAACTCCTTCTGGCTGTCTAACTCACTGATTCTTGTTTGTGTTACACACCTTACACAAACACTGTGGCTTTAATCCAAACCATAACTATGTAACGTCTACAAGGTCACTAACCTTCTAGGGAAGGTTATAATAATAATAAAATTTCACAATTCTCTATACCAGTTTCTACACCTGCAAAAATAAACATGCTATTGTACATACTTCTTAGATTGAAAAGTTATACTCCAGGTAATATTTACTACTTCTGTTGCATATTTACAGATTTCTAATTGAAGTTAATCCTCAACTCAGATATTTGTAGTGAGGTGTGGAGAGTGTAATTAAACAGATCAAAGATTTCTGATAGCTGTGATAGAAAAAAGTGTTCCCAGAGGACTGTGGGAGATGGTGAACTGCTAATGACAGATAGCACAGACATGTTTAGTCATGCACAGGACATTGGGATTTTTGCTTATCAGTAGCTTTATTTCAAAGCATAATGGCATGTTGTTATGCAGTTACCTTGTCAAAACAAATTACGCGATTAACGGCTTTGCTTGTCACTTCGATGATTCATTCCAGAGTTTTAGCTGCACACACACTTCAAATACTTGTAGCCTAGTGCAGTGTTTCTAGAGCTCAGCTCAAATCTGCCTTGGATTTGTTGATTTTTGTTGTGTTTTTTTGTTAAGTACGATCAAAAATCCTGACTTTCACTACTGGATAATGCAGGATTTTGTTAGTTTGCAGCTGGGATGTGACATTCCACATAGAAACGTGTGGAATTTGACATGTGAGGAGCTGCAAACTGTCCAGCACTCCTCTGTTTTGTTAGGTAAAGCTTTGAGCTCGGCACGTTCAATATGTTGCTCTAGTTTTTTATGGAGTTCAAGGTTTTCCGGCACGATAAGAGGTGTGTGATCAACACTCAACACAGATCACTCACTCCACACCCTGGAGGAACGTGTAGCTGAAAGAAAAATCATGAATGGAAGCTCTTAAATCTCAATTGTTTTTGCTTTTACTCTTCAGTGAATTCATGTGTCTTTTCTAGAGTTTCAGAAGAGTTCTCAACAACATGAGTTCTCAGTAAATATTTCTCATCCAATTCTTCTCAAACCAAATTATCTGAGCTACTATCCACATTCATTTTAAACTTATTAATCATTCTTTTTGACTTAAAGTTTTAGTTCACCAAAAAATTGTTATTTTAGTCTCATCATTTTATAATATATAGTTTAGTTTTATTTTATAATATTACAGTATAGTTCTAAATCACATTTTATATATATATAATAATAATAATAATAATAATAATAATTATTATTTTTTAAAGTATTTTATTTAATTTCATTTAATGTATATTTCAAACTGTTTTATGTGGCCTTATAGTTTTAGTTTAATAAATGATAATAACCCTGAGTCATGCAGTTTTGGAACAACACAAGGGTGATTAAATGATGACAGATTTTTGATTTTTGGGTGAACTTTAAGGTGAAACGTGAAGCAATATTTAAATGAAAACATACTTGAGAAAAAAAGTCAACAAACTTGATCCAAACTGCATCAGTGTCTGAAATACAATTAATCTACGGTTACTTTAATCCGAGTGGTCAGATCTGATTAGTACCATTTTTTTCCAATCAGATATTGACTACACTGCCTGAAAAAAAAAAAATCAGATTGAATTAGTTGTACAATTATAGTAAAATGACAGTGCAAAATAATTTATTTGCAAGCGTGAACAAAAGCTTAATGCTGTCCTGTCATTTGATTTGATTTGCTGCATTTGTTTGCACAGTCAGACAAGAAGTTTTATACTGTATGCTCAAAAACTGTAATAGCTGGAAAAATCAGTCAGACAAAGCTTTTAGCAAAAGAGCTGCTTCATTCATTTTTTCAAGCGCTGCCTTCAGTGATTTGCTAGTTTCTTGCTTATTTAAAGGTGCAATAGGTTTGTCTTCAGAAACATTTTTTGTTATGCTGGTTGAAAGTCTCTTCACATCCCGATAGCAATCATTATGTTAAGTGGTCTAAATGTAATTATCTGTATTAATATATTCTGTGGAAGGGGTAGGACCAAGAAATGTTCGTCCAATCAAAACGCTCGGTCCGAGCGTTTTAATTGGCTTCCCTACCTGCCTGTCAACGTATGTATTTGCATACCTCTGCGCACCCTGTTCGCGCAGACAGGATACGTCATCAGCGCGTTCACGTACGCTATTGCAGACAGCGAGAATGGCAGACAAACATCAACAACCCGATCTTCCTGGGCGGAGAGAGAGAAATTGGAAGCTCGTAGACAGGAGTGTGTTCGACCAAAGTCCCTTTCTCAGCAATGCACAGACCGATCACTGTATGACATCAAAGCACTGCGAGAGCTACAGAGAGCAGATGGCTCCACATGCTTTCGAATCGCTCTCGCGGTACTTTGATGTCCGATTGGACTGCGCGGTGCTGCCTCAAATCGAACACACCTCATCTCACAGATGGTCCGTTTTGACGGCACACTACACTCACATCCGCATATAAACATGTCGTTGGTGTGGAATTTCTTCATTGTGAGTTAAGCTGACACAAAGTTCATAAAGACAGTAGTCACTTGCCTCGTTTTTAAATGAACCAGCCGTTTGAATGAAGGACTAATGACTCGCTCATTAAAACAGTAATTTACCGCCATCTTCTGGTGGTACTTGTGTGTTCAAAAATATTTAAAACATTAATCTTATAAAATTATTTATGCATTTGAAATTTTGTGATGTAAGCATTTATGGCACCTCAGCTTCATCAAACAGTCTGTGTAAATACATCTAATGCCACTTCAGATGCATCTTCTGTTTCCTCTGCAATGAAAAGATGGAGTTTGTTGATAGTATGCGCACTCTAATGTGAACATTAAAATTTGCAAAAATAAATTACTCCACTGCTCACAAAGAGAAGTATGAACACCAATGACAAGAGAGTTGCACTGTCCAAAAAGTTTGTGGTATAAATGTGCTTTTTTCCTTGAAGCATATGTTGTCTTTTTCCTTTATTTTGTTGTCAGAGTGCACCAGAACGCTTCATTTACATGTTAAATTGTCAAAAATTTGTTTCTGGGGGGGATGCCCCCAGACCCGCCTACAAGGTTTACATTCCGAACTATGTCACCTTTTTGACCTCTTGTGAGTTTGCAGGTATGTGAATCAGATAACCAGCTCGTTAGAAGAGAGCTACGTGCATGAACTGTGTTCGATTGACATGCTCCCTGCACAGGGTTTATTGCTCCCTACTCCCTGAGCAGGGAAAATCCATTGAAGTTTATTTCACTTCGGAACATTCACTCACGGATTTGCACTGCGCAACGTCTTCACACACAGACGAAACTGTGACATAATATACCTCTGTAAATAAATACAATTTAAATTCATGTCTCGCACACTTTAATGCCCTTTGTATGGAACATATACGCTCGCTTTTAACTGGAATCATGGCGGAATATCTGGTGATGTCCACTTCGCAGGGCACTTATGACTTACGGTTGAATAGAACAAACGTTGGACGTGATAAGATATACATATAAAATGTGCAGAGCAGGGAGGGTGCGAGGACTGTAATTGGAAATCGTTGATGTAGTAATTTAATGTTGTCTCTGATATTCTGCTTTTTGAGCGTATGTGCGTTCAGGGGGTGTGGCTTTGGACGGTGATTGCAGGGAGGGTGGGATGTTCGCTTTCAGTGCTATCAGGCTAAAGTTAGCATTTTCCGAGATCTCCTACTGCACCTTTAATAAATTGTCACTGATCTTACAGGTGATGTAGTTTACAAGAGTATTGCATCAGGACAAAAATACTTTTCTAGAAAGCAGTTTCATATGTCGGTAGAACCAAGTTCACAGAGTGGTGCGATATATAAAAACACTACTACAATAAATGAAGACCAAAACAGGGAGATTGACACTTTTTCTGTTAACATAGCGCTGAACATTGACGAGCCTTTTTTATGTTTATTTTTTTTCTCCATCATAATGTCATGATATGCAGTTTTATGTGGCTCATATCTTTTTGTCAGCTTTTGCCTTTTGTAAGTGTACATGTCAGGATGTTGGTGGTGTACAGTGTTTTTTTTAGCATTGAATTTTTAATGTACCGTGTAATTTAAGAAACACATCTTGAGATCCCTCCTGTACGTTTGTTTCATTCCGTTGCGCTCTATCTAGCTTGAATGCAATAACATGTCCTGTGTGAATGATAGTGATTTGGAATGTTCAAGAATTCAAAACAAGTTTAATCTATGCACATCATCTTTGACATTCTGTTGATTACTGCTCAACCCTGAATCCATATAATGCTCTTTCACTGGAAGTCAAGGGTGCAAATGATCCTGAGATTTTAAAGCTGAACTTTTTTTTGCTACAACACTATTAAAGGAAAAGAAAATTATCTGCAAATTTATTCGCCCATCCAAAATGTAGTTTGTTTCTTCATCAGAATATCACAATAATCCACAAGTAATTCAAATGAAGTAAAAGGCTACATGTTTGTAATAAACAAATCCATCATTAAGATGTTTTTAACTTTAAACCATTGCTTCCAGCATTCCTTTCTCCAAAATATAGCTTTCTCTAATGAAACTGATCATCTAGTCTGAATAAGTAGAGAAATATGCACAGATCAAGCATTGTTTACAAGCAAAAAGAGTTCTAAACAAAGATGTAAAGAAATATGGATCACTTGGATTGGATTGTGGATTGTGATGTTTTTGTTTTTTTTATCAGTTGTTTGAAGTTTCATTCTGACGGCACCCATTCACTGACTTTCATCTTAAAAATAACTTGTGTTGGTGTAACCTTATCTAGTCACATTAAATGGAACTTTTTAACTTGAATAAAAACAGCTTTAAGATTTTAGGTTCAAATTAAACACTAGGGATGCACTAATTATTGCTGATACCATTACCAACAAGATAATTGTTATGACAGATAACCGATAGATGACCAAGATTAAAATTCTTTGGCATTTTTCATAAATAAACTAAAATCAGTCATTTTAAATGTAAATTTAGGTATCACAACTGTAACGTAGGAGTTGCGACACCGGAGTTGTGGATCTGAATGCTAGCTTTATTTTTAAAAAATGTCGTGGTCAGATCACCAGCAAACAATAACATCCATGGATAATCCAAGAGAGTAATCCAACAAACAGGCGTATGGTCAGGGTAGGCAGCAAACAATCAAAACACAGAAACAGTCCAAGATCAAACACACGTAGGCAAGGCAAGGAAACAAGGGAACACGGAAACTGGGAAAACATTACAGGCTTAAAGGTGCTGTATGTAGGATTTTGACTCTACTGAAGCATAAAAATACCATAATATGTTTGCAGATATTTAAGAAACATGCTAAGTTAACATACTTGTTTATCTGAAAAACAATGCTACAGTCAGTTATTCTCCTTTGAAAATATGCATTCCAGCCCAGAATGTCTGTGTTTGTTATGGTTTGTGAAACCCGCCCACTGCCAGTTTACCCAATTGTATTTTGGCACCCCGGGTTGCCAGTTGGCGGAAAACACAGCGTATTTAATTGTATTCATCGTTATGTGCGCCCGTTTCTGTTGGTGTCGTTAATCAGGCAACCTGCTTGTGCATCAAGTCTGAGGAGGAGGGGCCGGATGAAAAAAACCGTCTCCAATATTTTGAATTTGGACTGCAATATCTAGTTCAACCGCTAGGTGTCAATCCTACATACAGCACCTTTAAAATCAACAGCAGTGTGTGTGTGTGTGTGTGTGTGTGTGTGTGTGTGTGTGTGTGTGTGTGTGTGTGTGTGTGTGTGTGTGTGTGTGTGTGTGTGTGTGTGTGTGTGTGTGTGTGTGTGTGTGTGTGTGTGTGTGTGTGTGTGTGTGTGTGTGTGTGTGTGTGTGTGTGTGTGTGTGTGTGTGTGTGTGTGTGTGTGTGTGTGTGTGTGTGTGTGTGTGCCATTCTTATATTGAGACTAATGAGGTAATGAGAGACAGGTGACAGCAATTGATGATGAGTGCAGATGAGTCCAGGCAAAGAATTATGGGAAATGGAGTCCTGGGTGAATGATAAAATTCAGGGATGGAGTGCCCACTGGTGGAGCACTCCATGGGCACTCCAGCTGGTGATCGTGACAACAACATTAATGCACTGTATGAAAAATGTATTCATCTTGAGATTTGCTTAAGATTATGTTTAACATTGTGTTAAATTATTATTTTTGAGCATCAGACGGCAAAGGTTATCTAAATGTTAAAACAGAAAACAATGAGCATGCACAATTGAATATCCAACACATCAATAAAGTAATAAATCTCTAATATTAATAATTATAATTACCTGATATGGTAACTGATATATTGTTTATTTTGAAACTGTATGAATTTTAGAGTTTATACTAGTGGCATTCTCTGCACTGATGAACTGAAATGATTGTTAGTATTAACTGTTGGCATGTCACACACTGTCAGTAGAGTGTAACCTGTTTTGAACCTTGAACATTCCTTTTAGCATATAATGGTTTATCTCTAATAACCTGTTTATTATCCTTTCAGCAATCATTTTATTATAAGATTCATGTAATGGAAGCTCATGTCCTATTGAAACAGTATAAAAGGAGGTTAGCAGGGTTCAGTAAGTCTGGGTTTTGCCGCCTTGTGTTAGGTGTGAAGCTGTGCTTCTGCTGCCAGATTGAATTAAGGCACTGCACTGCACTAGCCTGGTAGCCTCGTAGACAGAGTCTGGAAGGGCATAATTGACAAGCGTTTACTTTCTCGTGGGCGGGCGCTTGTCTGAAGTTTAAAATCATTGGTGTACCCGTAAGCCAATCACATAACGGTTGGTTATGACGTATATTATTAGCCGGCTCAGCCACCTCGAACGTCCGCTGTAAACACAGGTATGCGGTGAAAACAAAACCATCGAGCGAAATACCGGAGTGAAGATGGCTGTGAACGACTTTTGCAGATTATGTGAAGTAAATCTACGCATCCACAATTATCGCCTTGCCGAACTTTGGCCTCCCCAGTTTCTTGCTGACGATCGGTAACAGTTGATAAATTAAACTTTTCCCAAAACCTGTCGGGAGTAGGGCCACATCACCTCCGTTCAAAATGTGAACCAAACACTCTTCTTGTTCGGGCTTCAGTTGGCAAATGCCGGGAATATTCTCCACAACAGAGCGAATAGCATCCCGTGTCTCCATGTCTGCTGTCGTTTTAGATTTCCCTCACCTAAACTACAATCTTAAATTCGGCGCTTAGCGTCTACGTCACGGCTCTCAGCCCGCCCTCTGTTCGTTGATTGGCCCGGCTGCTGCGGAGCCGGAGATAAACTGGGAGATGGTCTGCTATATCAGACAGAGTACAGAAGCGAACTGAAATTGAGCGGAAGTGCGAAGTCTGACATAGTCAGGCTAGCACTGCACTGCAGCTACTAGTACAGCTGCAAGTTAGTGAGACTCCGTAGGTTTGGCGGCTGCTTATTTGCTTCTATTTTTGATGATGAATTAATTCTTTTTGAATTCATTGAATGCATGAATTGTACTTCGGTAGCTTTCCTTTTCTTTATATGATGACATACGTACATATCAAACAATAAATGACAGAAGTGGGTTTTTAAATTCAATATCATGATGCCAAATATAATGCAGACACACATTTGATCCTAACAGAAGGATCTCAATATATCTCTGTTCTCTGTGTAAAGAACAGGGTGGTATTGTTTATGTCACGACACTCATTGGCCAGCAGAGGACAGACTAGAGAGGCTTCTGTTTGATATACCTGTTTTCATTTTAAACCATAATGGACATACAGCTACATAACCACTCAGCTCTCAGTTAATATTAATAGAAATGGGGACCACAAACCAGAAAGAGCAGACAGTTGCTGTAGCGCCCTGTTGCAATCTCACTCCCAGAGAATGAATCCATTGTTATTGGTTCAGAACACATTTGTGGTGTTGGTGAATAGTAAATGGCACTGCACTCAGAGGAGACACAGTGACGACGAGTAGGTAATTGTACAGCATTGTTCAAATGACTGTGACTGTTTTTTTTTTTTTTTTAAAGTGCACCAGCATTTTGATAATGTAAGTGATGTTGAAGCATAATGTTGAGCCATGTAAACAACCCACAATGTACTTTCTCCACATCTCCATATTTTTTAACTTCTTATCACATGCTGTGCAACTGGAAAATTGGATCTCATCATGCTTTAGTAGCTTCTATGCTGGTTCCTCTCTGGAGGTTGAGTAAACTCTCCAGTTTATTGTTCTCTGGCCAGAGGCATTGCACAGACTCTCCAACCAAGTGCTTTCCTTCATTCACTGAATCACTGCTGGTGTTAATACAGCACAACAGTTGGGGTCCGAAAGTAAAAATCCCAGTTATTTTTCTATAGAGAAATCTGACCTTAGACTCAGAGGTTATGGAGCAATAATCAATGCATCTGTAGAAGCCACAAGTCAGTGTGATTTCAACATTTTTTTTTACATAATCTTTAATCTACCAATATTATTATTGTGAAAAGTAAAATGGGACAAACAATCAAAGAAAAAAAACAAAAAACATTGCTGTCAGTCAGTTTTATATTAAGGATGCACAATATATTGGTTGTGGTTAACTAAAATAAAAACCGTAAAAAAGAAGTTCATTACTTGAAATCAACTTTAACTGAAATAAAATAAAATACAAAAAACATTAAATCTATCTTATTTCAGCTAGTCCACAAGGCAGCATTTCTCATTTTCATTTAGTTGAACTTGATATATTAGCTAAAATTAAAAAAAGAAAATAAATAAATAAAAACTATATAGACAAAACTAAAAATGTAACAAAAATAAAATGAAAACAAAATTTAAAAACATTTAACAGTACCTCAGTGGTACTAAAATAACATTATTGGTCGATATTAGTGGTTTAATTTTTTAACGTTGATATTGGATATTTATTCATGGTTGCTCATTTTTTATTATTTTTTACATTTTTACTTTTTACTCATGCTGCCATCTAGTTAGTCTTTAATACTACTAATATTTTACTACTAATATTTTACTAATAACTGCCTGTAGAAGAAAACGTATGTCTCAGAATTAACATTTATTTTTCATATATTTTTTTATAATGTTATAATGCCTAGGATTTAAAACTATTAATTCCTTAATATTAATAATGAATTCATATTTAATTAATAATTTATATTAACTTATTATTTTTAAAAAAAAATTCTTTTTTGTTTCAAAATATACATTTTCATATTGTACATTATGTTTTGATGCCTAAATGTTGTAGCATTTACTGTAAAATTCTAAAAACAAAAATCATTTGTTTATTCAGAATTGTATTATCGACCATTTATGTCAGTTATCACCCAGAATGTCTAAATAATTATCAGCCGGATAATTACAGTCTTATATAGTAATTCTAGTTCTGATTACATCATGGCTTACAGCATGGATTACATCATATCATTACAGCTCTTTATTGAGAATTAAAAAAAAAATAACTTTATGGAGAAAACGAATGGGAAAATTACTTGCGTTCCCAAGGCCGGTGAAAAGGTGGATGGTCACTTTTTGTTACATCTCGGCGAGAAGCTGCGTGAAGTAAAAGAGATCATCTACTGACCAGTAACCCGACCCTGGTAGGTTTCGTCTGTGAACTCTTCTTATACTGGCATTTCACTAATGGCCACGCTCAGAGCCAGTGGGTGTGCAGTTTCTATCAGCAGGCGTTAATCAACCATTAATTAACCATTTCTTCCAGCCTATGTTCAGTTCACCCCTCTTATTTGTAGAGGGGGGTTTCTCCATGGCAATTGCTTCATCTTTGCGCTCCTTCTCCACCGCCCTCTTTCTCCACTCCACTCCAATCCCCCCCCTCTCTCTCTCTCTCTCTCCCTCCCTCTCGATGTTTGGCTGCTAGGGAAGAGTCTGTGTCTCCATCACCACCATTTAGTCTGTGCGAGGAGCACCAGTGAATCAGTAGACCCAACTGTGTTGGTCAGGGAGAGGTGGGCAGCTGGGTCAGAAGAACCAGCCCACCGATCTCTCAACCCACTCCAATAAAAGCTCCAGTGATTTCTCCTCCCCCGTCTCCCTCACAGTGACCTGTAGCGTGTGTAGGAGCTGGCACCAACCAAACCACCCAAAGCGCTCAAGTGCTGTTTGGACCGAGTTCTTTGAGTGCGTGTTGACAATCGAAAACAGGAGGGCAGCAGGTATTAGAGCGACTCGCTTCTCATGGACTTTTCTGTAGTTCTCATCATCACTGCTCTCTCAATGTTGGATTAAATGAAAGGATCTTTTGTATAAGATGAGCGAAGACGCCAAGGAAAAAGGGACCGGCAAGCAAGCGCTACGCAAGAAGAAGGGCAAAAAGGTAACAAGAAAGCTTCTTAAACATACAGAGCTTTTCAGTTTAACGCTCAGGGCTTGTTTAAATCCTCCTTTTATGGCATTTGGAAGGGTTAATGGTGGTTGTTGATGTTGAAAAGCACTAGACGGGGATCTGGAGGAAGCTTCTCTTTTGTTCTAGAGCGTCTGAAGGGGTGTGTTCACAGGGTGGCATGGTTTTGTTTTGAAGGTGTTTGACAGTACACTTTCAGGGGGAAACCAACCTAGACGCTGATTATGGAGTTTTTTACAGGACTTGATTTTGATTATTGAAAAAAAATAAATGAAAAGTCATGCATATTTCATCAAATTATCTGTATATGCGCAACCATTGCTCCATAAAAAAGTGGAAAATGTCATTGTTTCTTACAAGAGCTGATCTGACCTGACCGTTTATAAAATGACTTTTTTTGTTTGTGTAACCTGATGTCATCATGTTGATTCTGCTATATTAAACAGTCATTTTAAGCTGATTATTTAGATTTTACACAACCTTTTTAAAATTTTATTTGTATTTATGTATTTTATATTTTTCTTTTATAATGACTAAGATATGAAGACTAGTGTTATACACATATTTCAATTCAGTTCCGTTCTTTTGTATACTTACTCTGCACAGATGTTTTCTCTGTCTGTCTCTCTCTCTTTCTCTTTCCCTCCACCCACTCCGTCTATTCTCTACACGAGCAGTATAATCTGCTTAATTGCAGCCATTCAGATGCATTGGCAGGAGCTGTATCTGAGTCAGCGCTGGGTGGTACTAGCTACGGGTCAGCTCTGCTGGCTTTACAAGTGTTTGCTTTAAATGTTTCGGAGAATTTGAGGAATTCCCTTTCGTCCAGTGTAACAGGTGCAGTCGCTGCTTTCACATAGTGATTCAAAGGCAGCATTTAATAAATTCAAAGAAAGTCATTCTAAAGTCATTCTAATCAGAAGTGAAATGTGTGTGTGTGTGTGTGTGTGTGTGTGTGAATGTTTGGCAATCGCACTGACAGAGCCGTCTCTCTTGGTCTCTTTATGCTGCCCCAACCTGTTGCTATGCACACTGGGAATGTAAAGAAAATGTATATATTTATATTTGTAAATATATATATTTGACCTTGTTTGTTACAGTACAATATGTTAGAATGCTCATTGGTTGTAGGAAATGTGAGTAAAATATTATTTTTATATTACATTATCACAGTATTCAATATTGGAAGTTCCTTGGAAATTAAACTGAAATAATATTTTGATATTTTTAAAGATTTAAATAACAATGTGGAAACTCATTATATGTGTATAATCCAGTATTTGTTTTTTTTGTTTTTTTGCAAATGAAAGATATATACATCTATTACTGCACTTTAGTTTCACTTCAGGCTTCGATATAACTAAACTAAACTAAAATAAACTCCCTTTAATAATGAGTTCTTCCTCTGCCTGACTTGTTTGGGACTCATCCTGCTTTGTATTGTTGTTTTACTTCATGTTTTCATCAATCTTACATATATAAACATGATATAAACATGGTATAAATGGTATAGCAAAATGTTTAATGGGATAGTGGAAAATTTTTGTCTTTATTTACTCTTGTATTTATCATATATCATTTATTTTGTCCACACAAAATAAATGTCAATGGAGTCCATTGCTTTTGAGCCCCATTGACTTTCACTGTGTAAAAATTACATTTAAAAACATCATTTCCATTTTATTGTTCTTTAAAACTTGGCGCCAACAGTGCAATAAAATTACAATTAACGCTTACAAATTAACACTTTTTTTATTATCCTATCCAATGGGGTTACCCAGAATCCCCAGAGCATATGGGGGTTGAATGGGTCCATTTAAAGATTAATTGGTGTTCAGGGCGACACAGAGGACATGAACCATCGCAGGGGTTTGTCTTTGTGTGTTGGTTGTATTGTTAGAGCTCAATAGAGCAGGAAATCAGACAGCGTGCAGGTTTGTCATAGCTCATTTTCTGGTTAGACTCGTCCCTGTCAATGACTATTATTCTTTACCACTGATTTGAAGAAACAAAAGATGAGAAAACAACAGTTAGAGATGTTTTGTCTTGATAAATGCCTTGCTAGAATACAAATACAGCAGCTTTGGATGGATAGTCTTCTGGGTAATGAGCTGAACCTGATCAGGAGAAAATAAAATCACATTTGTTCACATATTATATCGTTAGCAGCTTTGCTTTATCAGTTTCTGTTTGCCAATTTGAATGTAACATATATATAGACAACGCTGTCAAATCAGATTTCATCACTTGCATCATGACAGTGTGGATTTGAAAAATTGGATGTGCAATATGAACAAAGCCTTTGTCACTATCTTTCTCTGGCTATCAGTAACTGTAATTCAGATATAGCGATATCATTTTAATTTCAATTTCAGACAGTCAACATGGCTGGTCGCTCCTCCCCACATGTTGGTGGAGAGAAAATGGCCGTGCGGTACTGATCCAGATCATAATCAGAGGAACAGAGAGAGCCGGAGACAGGCTAAGAGAGTGTGTGTTAGATTAGTTGCTAGCTCACGTTATCCACGAGAGTTGAAAGATGCTTTCTTTAGTGGCCGATGGATTGAGACTTTCACGTGTCATTTCCTTTTCATTTCTCCCGAGTCAAGGAGACCCCAACAGTAAACCATGGGGGGAGTTTTTGGGTCAGTGGCTGTGAATAAGCATGCGTCTCGAGAGAGAGAGAGAGAGAGAGACAGAAAGCTGTCTGGGCACTAGGGAACCTGAATCATTGGCAGGTGTGTGTAATGGGTGTCGCCATGGCAACCGAAGGCCTGCTGAGGAACGGAGGAAGCTGCCGTTTAGATGACTGAGCTGGGAATCCCTACTGATCACACAAGGACCGTCTGTATTTTATATTTAGCATTTCCATTGCAAATGTTTGTGGCAGCATCACTGCTGTTGCTGTGCTGTACTTGTTGCCTTACTGTAATTTTAAATACTTGTTTAAATAACGGCTCTAGTGAGCTGACTTGCTGTGTACTGCCTACGTAGACAGCTGTCTTCTAAGGCAGCATCCTAACAGAAATGGAACCCTAAGTGATCAATTTTGAATGTGCAGGCAGCAGCAAAATTAAGCTTTTGTTGGAGCTATTAGTTGACATTATTTCAAACTATTTTTTTTTTTTTTAAAGAATCACGCTTTAACTTTTTGTCTTAAAACAAAAAGTCACCTAGTAGGTTGGTTTGGTTCATGGTTTGGTGTTAAACATTCCATCTAGAGGTATGTTTTCTATTCATGCACTAATTTTAATCAGTTTGAATGAATCCAGTCCCATTTTATTTTATATGAACAGAAATTTTGCAATCTGATTTACATCTTTGTTTATCTGTAGTTCAAACTACAGTATAAGTACATTAATTTCTATAAGTATCTCTATAAGTACAGTATTTTGCTGTTTTTTACATAAGTCAAGAGGTATTTAGTAAATACAAGTATTTAGTAAATAGGAAGTCTCCTCCACTGACCAGTTTGTAAGACCTGAGACATATATAAACATATGCACATTGGAATTACATAAACCATATGTAAACATACACATAATGAAAATGTGTGCAAGGTATTTTGGAATCTGATTAAGGAAATAGTCGGGTTCAGGCATTTAAATGCTTACATTTTTCCCGCTTTTGATTGGATTAATTCAGGTCTATTTCAAACCGGATGAAATTTTTATTTGGATACAGCTCAGTCGGATTGATTGAGGTGTTTACATGAAGGCTTTCAGTTCAATTGATACATCAATCCGATTATAAACCAATTATTTGGGTGCATGTAAATGTAGCTATATAGTGTATTATAGAAACAGTGCATCTCATATGTACTTCACTGGAGACTCCACTCACAATTGATTTTAGTAGAGTTTGGCTTTAGCACTTAGCCTTGGCGATACTGCCTTAGAATTTGGCCAGAAGAAGGAGTCATAGAAGGCAGCAAATTAGCCTTCGCATCAGGAGTGTGCCTTTGATGCCTTAATATCCTGCCTACATAGGAAGCTCAATGGTTTTGGAGCCAATATATCTCCTTTTGGTACCTGCATTTGTCGTTGACAGTAGCCCTGCAGCCTTCTGTGGTGAACATGCTCAATTTGCTGAGACCATCATAACTTTCAAAATATGGCTGAGGACACCTCTTCCACAGGCACTTAACTAATACATAACCATAAATCTAGTTTTCTCTCTTCTATTCTTATCTATCTATCTATCTATCTATCTATCTATCTATCTATCTATCTATCTGTCTGTCTGTCTGTCTGTCTATATAAAGGCGTTCTCCAATTCAATTCTGAATGACGCACTGCCCTGGTGCATGCAACATTCTGTAAAGTGCCACTGGAACATGATAAATCCTTGACCTCAACTCGTGTTACGCTTTCACGGTTATGGCAGCATATGTCAAATCAACACTCTCCAGAACAGCAGAACAAACTGACAGCAGGATTTGAACCCAGGAACTTTCACACCCAAAGCAAGAATCATAGACCAACAAGCCAACAGTGCCTGGCCCAGATATTTACCTTATTTATTCCAAAATCCACCAATAGCCTTGTCAATGGCTACATTATTCTTTAAAAAAATGAAATTCTGTAAAGAAAAAATAAGTCGGGACTTTAGAAGAACCAAACAGGAGAGGTTCTTCATTGTCAAAGTCATTTGATTTGATACCCTGTTTTCAGCATGGTGTTTGTAACTAAAGTCAGGGTCACTATTTTGAAATAAGATTGTCATTGCTGTGAAATGATCATTATGTCAAGATTGTGCTATTGGGCTACTGTAAACAGGACTCAAAAGAAACCCTTGGGGTTAAATGACTTCCTCTGAACCTCAACATGACCCCGTGCAAGGTTGACATTTACAGTGTAGCTGAAAGCTAATCTGGATCTTCCAATCTAATTGGAGAATCATTCAGGAAGTGAGCCTTGGCAAGTCCCAGCCATCCGGTGATACGGAAAGCACAGGAAGTGTTGGGCTTCCACAAATGCCACACATACTACACAGTCAAAGATGCCTGTCAAAGACTCTCACAACCCAAATTTAGTTGGAACAACAAGATTGATCAATGTCTTAATTGTCTTGAGAACACAGCATAACCTACTTTCTTATTGAGCAGTCTCAAAGAACTTCATACTTGATCTCGAGACATAATGGAAAATGCACCGTTATGCCAGCAGACCCAAAGAATGAGTCTCTTTATCTTCATGTTCTCAAATGCCGTGCATCTCTTCCTTTTAGTTCATCCTACAGAGGATGAATCATATTTCAACACTTTGGAAAATGAATTCTAATGGCAGATCCTCTGTAGCTCATATCTGCCATATCTGTCTTCTCTATTCACCATTGACTGTAGAGCTTCACATTTGAACACATTTCATGCTTTTAGTTGGATTTCCAGCTTGCATATGTAATATTAGCATAAAATGACAGTGAAGCTTTGCATCTGTCGGAAGTCATACATCTCTGAAAAGGGTAGCAGCTGTAAAGACTCTTTGAAAAGACTTTGAAAATAAGATTGACTTTGGAACAAGAGGTAATTCTTTTTTGAACTTGTAATGTAGTTCCTGTCACATCTGACTTTCAGACTAGAAACAAGCTGAATGTGCAGTGGCAGTAAATACGTATTCAGTCATCATTGCTTGAAATTATTCAGAGATTCTGCATTTTCAGGCACTAATCAGGATACATATTGGTATTTGAATCAGAAATGTAACTTGCTTACGAGGAGACACTTGTCCAACAATTGCTGTAGGGCTAAATCAAGAAAATAAAACTAACGTCCAAATCCTAAATCTACAGAGTCCAATTAGGTTAACTAGTACACATCATCTAGGCATCATCTAAGCACAAGATCTAGGCTTCATAACTTCATACATTTTTGGGTTATGCCATGTCCTCCAGATTTTGCCAGTGCTATTGCATAGAAAAGGAAATTTGATGTGTGTCATTGGAACAATACTTTGAACTTACCTGGCAAGTTTGGGACATAATTGAGGTCAGCAATAGTGCCAAATAGTTCCACCATTTTGAATTTTGTTAAAAGCATACCATTCCCTACAGAGTTCATCAGATCCTCTCCAAATGTGTGTGAGATAATCTTGAAACCTTGCTGGTCAAAAAATTTACTCAAAATTTCTTGGTAAATCAAACCATTTGGGAGTAGTAACACTGAAGATGCCAAAGATTCTTTGCATTTCTTGCAAATGAAATTTAGTAGATGACCAGGACAATGATGATGGTCAGTCTTAGAGTTGAGTTCTTCATGTCTTTAGACAGGATATTGCACTGGAAAATGACTTAACAATCGTTTGTATCTCGTCCCACCTGATACAGACAAAGGATGTCTTTGATGTTAATCGATGGCATATGACATAAATACGATGCAGAAGTTAATCATCTGATGCATTTTCAGACATTATTCTGGAGAGATGATCAATACCTGTCATTCAGGGCCCTCTTTCTGCCCCGGCAACAATGGAGGGTTCAGCCACAAAGCAGAATATGCAGTGTGTCTCACTGGGGGAAGTACTACCAACCTCTCGCTGTGGAGTATATCATAGGCGTCTTTGTCTGGAGTCATGCCTTTCTGAGGAATTACGTTACAAGCAGAATGGCAGGTAAAGACAATGGGAGAAAAAGTTGTGCCTTGATAACTTGGCAGCTGGTCCCACATTTCCAGCATTTCTGCACCTTCCAACCAGTATTTTACACTCTTTTGTTAGGGTAACGGTAAAACATCCCCAACAAACTGTGGCTTTCCAGATTTTGATCCTGTAATCCTAGTTGGAATGTCCAGCGGCAGGCACAACGGAACTTGGCCTCAAGCATTCAGTTTCCCAGGCTCTCTGATATCCGAGGAACCTGATACTTTCCTCACAGTTGAGAGACCAATGAGCATCTGGAGAAATACTAGAGAGTTTTAATGCGTTCTGGGTTTCCCAGGCTTATGGAAATGCAGTTTTCATAGCAAAGGTAACAGAAGACCTGTGGAAAACCACCTGAGACCTTAAAGGGATAGTTCACCCAAAAATGAAAAATCTGTCATTAATTATTCACCCTCATGTTGTTCCAAACCCATAAGACCTTTGTTCATCTTCGGAACACAAATGGAGATATATATATATTTTTTAAATCCAAGAGCCTCTCCATGACAAATCCATGACTCTCCATAGATAGCAAGGGTACTACGGTCAGAAAGCTCTCGGATTTCATCAAAAATATCTTAATTTGTGTTCGGAAGATGAATGAAGGTCATGCAGGTTTGGAACGACATGAGGGTGAGTAATTAATGACAGAATTTTCATTTTTGGGTGAACTATCGCTTTAACTAGAGGTAATTCAGCCCACCCAAACCATGTGCCCCTTTATCTTCTTGTGGTAATGCAGATTGTTTTGCATTTGATTCCCTTTATTTATTTATTTTATTTAAAATATATATATTCTGAATGATTTGACCAAAATATGGGAACTGATTAGCTTTGAATATTCTGTACATATTTCATATTTTTCTCACTGAGGGAATGTTGCAGTAAAATTAAAGTGATAATATCATCTCTTTAAGCCATAACTTTATATTTGAGAGTATCAAAGTTATTAAATACCTGGAGCAATAAAGTTATTGCATGAGTTATAGTCAGATTGCTCATTTTGTCAAACCATATTGAGTTCTGCTGAGGCCAACAGTGTTCCTAATGCTGAATTTGGCCAAGGATCATGGGAACAGAATGAAGCTGCAGTGTTTCTCTGGCCTGATCACTGAGTTAAATCAGCAGGTCCAAATTTCATAACAAATTTCTGCTATAACAGCAGACTTCACTGCCAAATGAATGCGTTCCACGGATGTTACTAAACTACTTAGATGGTGCAAGACTCATATTAAAGTATAGTGACTGTGATAGTTATTTGGTTATTTATTACCAAGACAGAAATCTTTTAAATTTGTTCGAGGTGAAAAAATATGTTAATGGTTTGAATTGTGTCTCATAGGCCACGTTCACACAGCAGCAGAATACGGTTGTCAGTCCTGTATTTGATTCCTTAATACGGTTACGTTCACACACAGTTCGGTTATTTACGGGTGTGACAACCGTATTCTGTAACCGAAGTCGCACCCATAAATTTTCAGGACTCATAACCGCATTCTCGGAACACATGCGCTGTGTGAACGGAACAGGACTGGACAACTAGTTGTCCGTCACGTCATACAGCGCGAGAGAGAGCCACTCTGCCGCACAAACGCACGTCTACCGTGTGTTTCGTGTTTTCATGTGTTTTCGGTAACTTACAGTGACGGAGAAATGAGCTGCGTGTCATCTGAATTTTTTAGATCCCGTCAATTTTCCTCCAGAGCTGCTCCCGTCAGTTTTGTGTTCTGCACGCGTCTGCGCGATTCAAATGCTCCGCTCTCCACCCAAATTTAAAAGCTGCCGTCAGTTAATGAAAATTTGACGAATGGACTCTTTGTCGTGTCAGAAAGTGATAAGACTTTCAGTTTTATGGCCGGCACCAACTTTGATTTTACTTTGGTCGTTTAATTTGCAAATTACGTTTAATTTGTTTCATTATGCGCTATTTTGTTCTATTATGCACTATATAGTAAGCGGACCGGATTTCGAGGGGGGACTCGATTTCTCATGACAGTAGTAATTAGTAGTAGTAGTTGTTCAAAACATACAAGCAAATATAAAGTAATAAAGTAATAAAGAGGGAAAAAGACCATTACAAGCGATAAACAATAAGTACTTTCAGTATCTGAGAGTGCTTTAAGTATCTGAAAGTTTACAGACAATCATAGTTGTGGGTTTTTCTTTTTTCCTCAGCATTATTGCTGTTTGATTATTGCATATCTAATATGTACTGCATTCCAAACAGCATAAATGAAAGCATATCTAAGTAAAACACTGAAATAACTGCGGACATAAGCACACACTGGCAAACAATGCACACATGTTTCACAGCGCATATCCTGTGCATATCAGAATCGATTCAGAATCATTGAAGAAAGAATCCTATGCATCGGAGAATTGATATTTTCTCCAACCCCAAGCAGTTACTAAAGTCTTCTGGCTTATTGATGGTTGGTAGGGTGTTCTTTGTTCGATGGTTTCATATGTAAGCATCTGCTAAAATGTTATGACTTCTTTATAGGTGGTTGATAGGGTGTTCTGGGTGGTTAATACAGTATGAATTTGTCTCTGTACCATTCTGCTCTCTAGTTATGACTTGGGTTCCTCCTTCAGTGTAAGCCTAAGATGCCAGAAGAAAATTGTTAATCTGCTCACTTAGTCTCAGCATGACTCAACATGATTTGAGCAATCATCCATGCCTATAGCACAAACTGTGCAAGATGAGTTATGTGCCAAAGGTTAACACAGCATTATGGGTTTGTTCTAATGGCTAACCCTAAATGCGAGTAATAATGATAGTGATGCTTGCCTTAGCAAACACCACCAACAATGGAGGACAGCCTGATTTTACCCTGTTTGTTCCTGTTTTACCTATTATCTCACATTTATGAGTTTGTGCCACTGTAAAGGTCAAGGGCTGGACGGCTGGCCTTCCCTTCTCCTCTCTTCTGGGAAAATCTGACCTTACAACCAAGTGCCATTTTGAAGAAACTCTCTTGGGAACGCTAACAGAGACTGGCACAGCTCTCTTTAGCTGCACATATGTGTGAGTGTGTGCCTGAATGTGAGGGCTAGACATGTCTGTCAGATTGCACTGGTCTCTGTGAGATGCTGTTATCTCTGCTCTCTTTGGCAGAAAATGAGAGGTTTTATTTAGCACTAAAATAAAGTAAATGCCAACAGAGCATTTTGTGCAAGTACGCTCAAGAGCATTGTTAAGATGCTGCCTTAAAACTGGGACACAATTGCTACTGTAAGGTGATTGTCAACACTTCCTTCTGCTGTGATGTTTTACAAAGTGTTAAATTAGAAATCATACACTACTGGTCGACTAAACTTGTTATATCACCAGTCGCTCATTTAACCTCAAATCACTCTCAGTGTGAAGCATGTTTATTTATCTTAGCAGTAGCATAGTTGGAAGTATATAGACACACACACAAGATTAATTTCAATCTTAATACACAACAGCCTTCAAGACACTGAAGCTCCAGGGCATCTAACAAAATTAGAAGCCTCTCCATACTAGTAAAGTGCTGTGTCTGTATCTGTGCGTGGCCTTTCAAATCAAGCTAATGCTAACTGACTAAGCATTAGTTCAGTGTGCTGGATGTGCAGAACGAGCCCCACACTACTTCTACACTGAAAGGGAACAACAAAACTAAAATGCTCCCAATATGGTTGTCATGATACCTGTCAGGGTTCTGGACTCTTTGTTGGTTGTTTTTCCCCTAGCCTTCCTGAGTTTCCTTATTTGGTTATTTTCCTGTTTTTGTTAAATTAATTTGATTTATTCCTTGATTACTCCTCATCTCATTCTGTTCTCCCTTATTACTTCCTATGTGTTTATAAGTCCAGAGTTCTCCCTGAGTCTTTGTCCGTTCACTCGTCATTTTATGTTGTGTTCCAGTCTATTTATTAAAACGAATATCATTTACTTCACCTGCTGTCTCCTGTGTCCTTCCACGCCACACAACCCGTGACAGATGAACGGACCCCTCTACAGTCAGTGGAGGCTGCTGGTCTTTCAAAGAGGGGAAGCTCATTTTCATACTTAATTAATGTGAATGAATGACTGGCTATTGTTATCCATGAAATGAACTAAACAAAACTCACCTTAGCACTGCACAGAAGCTGCATGAAGTGACATTTAGATGTGGCATTTATACATTTAGACTGTATTTATAATTGCATAAATAATGTTATGAGATTAATGTTTTAAATACTAAATTCTGAATATAGAAATATGTTAAAAAATAATGTAATATGCCTACTTTTAGACGGGAAACTTAAAAACCGCCAGCAGGTGGCAGAAGTTCGTGATTGAATCACTGGGTCATTCAAATAAATCTTTCAAAACGGCTGAATCCATCAGGAGCGAATCAAATGACTGTTTTTATGAATGGCTCAGTGAATCAGTGATTCGCACAAATCAATGCGGAGGATCGAACACAGAAACGAAACAAAAACAGTACTCTTGGTCGTGTCGTATTTCCTAAGTGTCAGGAGCATTTTTTGCTCGCATATCTTGAAATTTCCGAGTTACCAGCATGTATATTAAAACATAACATTATAAATTAAAAAAAACAAAAAACATAATGATTGATAAGAACCAAGTGCAAAGCCGCTATGCTGATTTGCATTCGTGATCGCAAAGACGCTTCCAGAAACGAACTACACCTGTTCTAGAAGTGGTCAAATGAATAAAACTGCGAGAATACTTTCTTGTAATATATTATGATGTTGAATAAGTGATGCTTGAGCTGATGTTTTTTAAAATGACATCAGATGGTCTGAATCAAACCCTTTCTTCTGAGTGCAGCTTCTCATTTGACTGAACTGAAGCATCGGGAAACACTCAATACCATATAACGCGTATACACAGACTATACTACACAGAGCACAGCAGAAAGACATTTGGCAATCAACTTGTAATGTTTCTGCTAGCATGTTCAAATGAACGTTTTAAACATTTAAAACATATCTTACGGTACCGTATGGACGATACTACCGTTTAAAAAATGCAATGGCACCGCGGGTATTTTTAAGCTTTAGTATCTCGATACTACTGTAGTACCGGTGTATCGTGCAACCCTAGTGTATAATTGTGTGAAATGTATGATGAAAATTGGCTAGCAATTTCACCAAGCAAATACCAAGAAATAGGTTGCAGCAGTTTGTCTTTCGACTACACCTGCAAAATCCGCTATGGGACTGAGCTCGAATAGCTTCAGTGTCAGCTACTTTTTATAGTACAAAATCGTTGTCAATCAAAAGGAGACAGACCCTCCAATCATCACGCAGAAGCCCGGAGTCCCCATTAATTTTTTGACATTATAGGGGAAGCCCAGCGTCTCCCCTTGCAGTCTTAAAGAAATCCCCATTGTCTACAGTAGGATGACTGTCGCTGAGGACGAGCTGTGGGGTTTGCGGCAGGCTGGTCGGAGGTTGGAATGGTATGTGGAGGATTTCCTCGAGCAAATTGATTACATCCTTTTTCACCCCACATCGAGAACCTCCACATACCGCACCAACGGCTTGGACCGCCTGCCCAACTCCAAACGCCCCCTCATCCTCCGAAGCTCCGCCAGCGTCCTCAGTCCCAGCCCGCCGTCCGCGGCTCACCCAAGCCCAGCGTTAGCGGGAGATCGATGCCGCCGACCGCAGCTCTACCAAGCCCGCCAATTGCGGGAGATCGACACCGCCGTCCACGGCTCACCCAAGCCCGCTGTTCGCAGGAGATCGACGCCGCCGTCCGCAGCTCTCCCAAGCCCGCCGTTCGAGGGGGATTGAAAGCCCGTTGCCAAGCCCGCTGCTCGTTTGCGGTCACCGCAAGCACGCCGCCGTTCGCGGCTCTCCCAAGCCCGCCTTCCGTGGCTCTCGCTCACCGGCCGCTGTTCGTGGCCCACGCGAGCCCGTCTGCAGAGAGTATGGCAAGCCCACCTGCAGAAAGTATGGCAAGCCCACCAACACTTGGTCCAGTGCTACTGGATATGGTGCTTCAACTGGAGTTTGCTGTGCCCATCCTAACCCCAGAATCTCCCTCGCCTCTGCTGGTTCCGTCCAGCCCTTCGTCTCCTGAGTTCCCCCAGTCAGCCAGCTCCACTCCTCGCAAGTGCCCTCCAGTGCCAGGTCCTCGCAAGTGCAAGAGCAAGAGCCCTCCTTCGTCTCCGCTGGTCCTGTCCAGCTCCGCGCTTCCAGGGAGCCCCCCAAGAGTCTCCGCTAGTCCCGTCCAGATCCGCGCTCCCAGAGCGCCCCCAAGTGTCTGTGCTTCCAGAGCGCCCCCAAGTGTCTGTGCTTCCAGAGCGCCCCCAAGTGTCTGTGCTTCCAGAGCGCCCCCAAGTGTCTGTGCTTCCAGAGCGCCCCCAAGTGTTTGCGCTTCCAGAGCGCCCCCAAGAGTCTCCGCTGGTCCCATCCAGCTCCGCCCTCCAGAGCCCGTGCCTCCCAAGCGCCCTCCAGAGCCCGCTCCTCGCAAGCGCCCTCCAGAGCCCGCTCCTCCAGAATGCCCCTGATTCTGTTCTCCCTGATTTCTTCCTATGTGTTTATAAGTCCTGAGTTCTTCCTGAGTCTTTGTCCGTTCACTCGTCATTTTATGTTGTGTTCCAGTTGATTTATTAAAACGAATATCATTTACTTCACCTGCTGTCTCTTGCATCCTTCCCCCACCACAACCCGTGACAATACCAATGCAAGTGAAATTTAAAGATTCTCCACACCACAGGAAAAACTAATTTGCTATTGAACAAAGTCTGTTTTCTTTTTCTTTCTTTCTTTTTTTTTTTGGTTAAATGTTAATGTGCATATTAACAAATACAACGTAAACAATGGCATGCAGCTTTCCAGGATTTCTCAATTAAGTTTTAAATTAAACTTTAAAATTGCTTTAAATTATCTTGTAATTATTCAAGAGTCAAGACAAGTAAAAATTCAATTAAAACAATTCATAAAAATCAATAGAAATGACATGTAAAATAAAACTATTTGGTAACACTTTATTTTAAGGTGTCCATAATACAGAGTAATTACTTAATTAAGTACTTATTAGTAGCCGTTGTACTTGCATGAAACAAAATGTACTTACCATGCAACTACGTTATGGAACAGCTTGTACTTACAGTTTGTAATTATGTATATGTGATAGGCAGCTACTGTTAGACATATGTAACTGCATGTGTATCTATACACCTTATCCAGCTGCACCTTAGTTTGATTTAACCCACCAGTACACAGCTTAAATACATGTAATACCTTTCTAATTACATTAAATGACAGAATATTACACAGGCATAAGCTACTTAAAATAGTGTATCAAGATTGTACTTAAATGTACAAGTAGCTGTATATGTGTAACAGTAGCTACCTATTACATGTGCATAATTACAAACTGTAATTACAGGCTGTTCCATAACTTAGTTACATGGTAAGTACATTTTATTTCATGTAAGTACAATGGCTAATTTTACACCTTAAAATAAAGTGTTACCAACAATTTTTATTTAAATGAAAATATTATGTAATTATTCTTATTTATTTAAATTATTGGCAGTCTTTAATTCATGATGTAATACTGATTTAGTACTGTTGGAGTTAATGTGACTGAGAATCATTTAAAATTAATTAAAATGATCTCTACATCTTTTTTTTTTTTTTTTTGTAAGTTAGATCTGAATTATTTTGCATGCTTAATATTAGAGGACTTAAAACTACTCACTAATATATCCACAAACAGTAAGTAATATATGATTTATAAATTAATATTAATAATTTAATTAATTAATAATAACAATAGCAGGTTTATTAGGTTGCATTTACAACAATTAGATTTTTTGTTTAGTACTTACTTTTTTACATTCATTTAAGACAAACAGACTTAATACTTTGCCAAGATTGCGTTTTCATCAAGAAATGCATTACCACAAGTGGTTTTCACTTAGCATGTACATAAATGTGGATGAGAGTGACTAGCTGTCTGACATTGATATTATTGATACTATAGGATTTTTTTTTTTTTTCAATTTTGGTATCAATTTGGTAATAATGGATACCACTATAATCAATTAAGTTGTCAGGCTGTGGCAGTTTAAACAGAATGGAGTCTTTCTAGTTTTGCTGTGGCACGTCTTTGCTTTCAGTGTAGACAAGGTGTCAGAATGAACAGGAACAGCATTATTTGTGTTCACTGAACTACATGAAATTTAGTTTAGTTGCTCCCTCGTTTGTTTGTTTTGTTTAAATGTTGGAACACTAGAGCTCTGGAAGTAAAGGTTAAACAGTGGGGAAAATAATTATTTGATCCCCTGCTGATTTTGTAAGTTTGCCCACAAAGCAGCATACAAATGTTAAAAAAAGATTTACACTTTAGTAAGTCAAATAAGTATTTGATCCCCAAGCAAAACATGACTTAGTACTTGGTGCAGAAACCCTTGTTGGCAAGCACAGAGGTCAAACGTTTCTTGTAGCTGGTCACCAGGTTTACACACATCTCAGGAGGGATTTTGGTCCACTCCTCTTTACAGATCCTCTCTAAATCATTAAGGTTTCTTAGCTGTTTCTTGGAAACATGGTTGCCCGAGGGAACGAGACGCTGCGTCGAAAACGCTAGGGGAATGCCTTTCAGCGATTATCAAGCTCTGAATCATGTGTGTAATCAGTCCAATTGATGGCGAGACGTCAGGTGCGGGTGACGTCATGACCAGGAAGCTTAAAAGCACGTGAGGTGCAGCCGGCTTCAGCTTCTAGGAATGAAGCATAGCTCTAGTAGGGATGCCGGAGGTATGGCCCTGCGATGCAACGTCTCTTTCCCTCGGGGAACCATGGTTACATACGTAACCTGGGACGTTCCCCTTCAGGAACTCAAGCTGCGTCGAAAACGCTAGGGATGTCCACGTCGCCAGACTTGCAAATCCCTGCCTAGTGTGGAAGAGCACAGCTATGGCAAGAGAACAGAGGAGCCTGGAGTGGCTCGCAAATCTAGGTCATAGAACCTGACGAAGGTGAGGGGTGTAGACCATCCCGCAGCGTTGCAGATGTCCTGCATAGGCACACCTGCCAGAAAGGCCTTAGAGGCCACCACACTTCTCGTTGAGTGAGCCTTGACCCCCAATGGTGAGGGGAGATCAGAGGACTCATAGGCAACAGTAATGGCATCAACTATCCACCGGCTGAGGGTCTGCTTGGAAGCAGGATGACCTCTCTTAGGGGGACCAAAACAAACAAGCAGTTGGTCCGCCTTTCTCCACAGGGCAGCTCTGTGGACATATGTGTCCAGTGCTCGTACTGGACACATACAGTTAAGCCTCTGCTGGTTGGGCTCCCTGAAGGGAGGAGGACAAAAAGTATTCCTGAAGTATGACAGGCCGTGGTGTAGAAGAGGGGACCTTAGGGACATACCCCGCACGAGGGTACAGAAAAACTTTGGCCAGACCGGGCGCAAAGTCGAGATAGGAAGGGGCCACAGAAAGGGCCTGCAGATCTCCAACTCTCTTTAGAGAAGATATCGCTGAGAGAAATACAGTCTTTAACGTAAGAAGAGGGTCTGATATCTCCTCAATAGGCTCAAAGGGAGGCCTACAGACAGCATCTAGCACCACAGCGAGGTCCTAGGGAGGGACACGAGATCGTACCTGAGGCCTCAGCCTCATCACACCGCGGAGGAAACGTGTAACCAGGGGGTCCTTGCCCACTGACTGCCCACCAAGAGGGGTGTGGTAGGCCGCTATAGCCGCAACGTAAACCTTCAGGGTGGAGTGGGTTAACCCGGCGGAGAAACGAGCCTGCAAGAACTCCAGCACTGTACCAATCGTCTCCACTTCAGGGTGTACAGTTTCCTCGTTGAGGGATCTAGAGGGAGCTCTAGATTGGAGGATAGTCTCAACAACCTTGGTTGAGAGACCAGAGGCTATGAGTTGTGCCCCCTCAGGGGCCACACCCACAGCTTCCACAACTCCGGGCGGGGGTGAAGTATCATGCCCTCCGCCTGTGAGAGGAGATCTCTCCTGACAGGAATCTCCCATGGAGAGCCGTCGAGGAGAGAAACCTGGTCCGAGAACCACACTCTGCCCGGCCAGAACGGGGCTACTAGCAATAGATGGACCCCGTCCCGGCGCACTCTCTCTAGAACTCCTGGGAGCAGAGCGATCGGGGGAAAAGCGTACAGACGAAGCCTCAGCCAAGTCTGTACCATAGCATCCAGCCCCAGTGGAGATGCATGAGTCAGAGAGAACCAGAGGGGACAGTGCGATGCCAAAGAGCTCAATTTTAGTCTCATTTCACCACAACACATTCTCCCAAGCCTTCTCCGAATCATTTAGATGTTCATTGGCAAACTTCAGACGGGCCTGTACACGTGACTTCTTGAGCAGAGGGACTTTGCGGGCACTGCAGGATTTCAATCCTTTACAGCGTAGGGTGTTATCAATGTTTTGCTTGGTGATTGTGGTCCTAACTGCCTTGAGATCATTAATAAGCTCCTCCCGTGTAGTTCGGGGCTGATCCCTCACCTTTCTCAATGATCATTCTTACCCCATCAGGCAAGATCTTGCACGGAGCTCCAGACCAAGGCAGATTGATGGTTGTTTTGTATTTCTTCCATTTCCAAATAATCGCACCAACAGTTGTCTCCTTCTCACCAAGCTTCTTGCTGATGGTCTTGTAGCCCATTCCAGCCTTGTGCAGGTCTACAATCTTGTCCCTGATGTCCTCTGACGGCTCTTTGGTCTTGCCCATGTTAGTGGAGAGGTTGGAATGGAAGATACAGATTCTATGGACAGGAGTCTTTTATATACACAACGATCTGAAATTAGGAGTATCTTCTTAAAGTGACAGGACTAATCTGTGTTCCACATGTGCACATAACCAATCTGTGGGAGACAGACAACCTGCTGGTTGGTAGAGGATCAAATACTTATTTGACTTACTAAAATGTAAATCTTTTTTAACATTTGTATGCTGCTTTTTTCTGGATTTTTTGTTTGATATTCTGTCTCTATCAGTTCAAATAAACCTACCATAAAAATTATAAACCCTTCTGTTTTTTTAAGTGGGCAAACTGACAAAATCAGCAGGGGATCAAATAATTATTTTCTCCACTGTAGATATGGACAGAATGAGTTTGCTCAGAGTGCAAGTCTGAAATGAAGGTGATGTAATGGTGAACGGGAATGCTAGTGAGTCTGAATATGGAAAGTGATTCATTAATAAACCGCTGCTGACTCACTGTGAAACTTGACTGAGATGTCAGTACTTCGTGCTTGTCATCTCGCCAATAGATCTAAATTCTGTTGAAATTATGGCAGATAAACAGTAGCAGTAGCATGGTGTTATTGTATTTATCTAGCAATGTTAAAAAGAACAGTTCACTCAAAATTGGCCTGAGGGTTGAGTACATTTTTAGCAAATTTTCACTTTTGGGTGAACTATTCCTTTTATTAGAGGGAATTTTATGCACTCTTCACACTAAAATCTGAACAGCCATACAGGGAACTTAAAGCACATCTATAAAAAGTTTTTGTTCGGTGTGTTTTGTGCCAGCTGAGACCGGTATGCCCCGTGGTGAGCGGGCCGGACCATCGTGTTTCTGGCACTGTTTTACTGCAATAGCTGTTCTGCCTGCTGGAGGTGCCCCGTCTGTCCCGGGAACAGCTCTCCTCCTGAGTGTCTCCGTCACACACCTGCGGGAGGGTCACATTCCACGCCAAGCACACAGATCTGGTTCTTAGTTGAGTGTCTTTTTGGATGCTTCTGAAGGGTTGTATTGATTCTGTTGAAGTTTTAGAATTAGAATTTAGAGTTTTGTTCAAATGTGCAAGCATGCATGAGAATTGAGAGCTGCGGCATAAATTTTGGTCTTGTATGAATTCATAAGATTTGGAATATAGAGTCATGATGACTACTTATATTTATATGGTACGTTCATACATATTTGTATCTTGACAGCCCATAGTCACGGTATGCATTCATTGGAAAAGAACAGCGTGAACATTCTGCTAGACATCTCCTTCTGTTTTCTATAAAAGAAAGAAAATAGTATGGATTTGGATTCCTTTATTCATCAATAACTCACCATAACTTTGGTTTTCATTTTGATTATGCATATTACTCTAAGATTGGTTTGACCGCTGTAGCACGGCCTCTCACTAGCACGAGTAAAGTCCTCTCTAAATCCCCATTTAATTTTCTCCAGGATATATTTTAGTCACAGTTACAGTTATATGTGGGTGTGAACAGCTCCTTATCTGAGAGCAGTATTAATGTGGGCGATTACATGCGATGTCTAACAAATCGTTATGTGCAAGATCATTGTCGGCGTGACACAACAGCAATGTATGGACATGGACTTAAACTTAATTATGATTTATTTAGGAAATTATATCACAAGAACTCGCCTTGAGAATTAATCCCAGTGTTTGGAGAGCATGCTGAGAGTCTGGAAGATGAAGTGTTAATGCTGCTTTTTAGTGTCCCATTTCCCAGATCTGAGTTAATGAAAGAGTCTGGATGGGGCCTGTAAATGTTGGCTGCTAGAGCATCTCTGACTCGACAGCTATTTCCTCCCCTGGCAGCGGCGCTCCCTCAGCCCATTCGCCATGCACACACACACACACACACACACACACACACACACACACACACACACACACACAAACCCGAGGAGACAGTTTTTACATAGTTAGAGAGAAGGGAGGGTGTGGGAGAGTAGAGACACAGATACTGTATTTATAATGTATTTTAACGTATTAAAATTTTTTATTCCATTAAGGCCCAATGTTGTGTCATTTTCAGCATTTAGAAAAACTGGCTCCAAATTCAGCTAAATTGTATGTATGTATATATGTGTGTGTGTGTGTGTATATATATATATAATGGGGACATTACTACTAGGGAAAAACAATTTTGTCCCTAATGAAGTGGAACAAAAACAAGTGTATTTTCCCAAGTACATATGATATGCCTGAGAAAATCAAGCTTAATATCACTTGTGAGCATTAATTGTGCAGTTAAGCGGCAGTTTTCTGAAATTATACATATATATTGTTTAATTTTATGCATTTAGGATAAATACTGTATAGTGCTAGATATGGAAATCTGCCATTTTATTCCTGAAATCACATAATTGCTAGTGAACAAATGAAATAACCAGTGAGAACATAAAACGTACGTTTTAAGGACATTTTCTCCACAGGACCAAAAACAGCTATAGGTGAAGAAACACCAAATAAAAGTAGTACTAAACAAAAGTAGTATAATTTAATTGCTGTTGCAGTTGGGTCTCTGAGGGTTATTCAAAGAAGCACCAAAAACCAGA
Source organism: Onychostoma macrolepis (assembly GCF_012432095.1). NCBI lineage: Eukaryota > Metazoa > Chordata > Actinopteri > Cypriniformes > Cyprinidae > Onychostoma > Onychostoma macrolepis. The sequence continues at coordinate 24,757,372 of NC_081166.1, forward strand.
TCTGTGTGTTTTTATGGGCATACATGGAAGAAATAGAGTGTGAGAGCATGGTGTGAGATATGGGTCAAACCTCCATTCGCACTTCCTCTCTTCCATAACCTCTCGTCATCTCTCTCTCTTTCTCTTCTGGCACTATAGCTGAGTTATGAACATCTGCCTCTCTCCTCCCTGAAGCTGCCACATGCTGTGTTACCATGACAGCAGAGGTGTCATTGGCGTAATTTACATATTTGTAGCAGTCTCAATGCTGGATCCATGGGCTATGATGCTCATTCGGACATGTGGCTTGTTTTGTTGAGGTCTCAGTACAGCTCAATAGAAGTTTGGAAGCAGTTCTAGAGTTAGCTACACTTAGCCATGTGGTTTTACCAAGATTAAGGGTTGTTTATTAGACATAAAGCGACAACATCAATATGTTCAAAGTAGAGCCCTGCACGGGCCTAAAATTTAGGCCCTAGCCCGGCCCTGGCCCGAGACGCTCAGGCCCGTGTCCGACAGCTCATGAGAATTCTCGGCCCGTCTTTTTTCCCCCTTCTCCCAAAACAGCTTATCTACTACTGTTTCAGCTATTAAAATAGTTCAGTTTTGTATGAAATGGCAAAGTGATCGTATTTTGTTTCGTTATTTTATTAAGTTAATTTACAAAAAACATTTGGAGTATTTTTTTTATTCGTTAAATGTAAGTTTTTGTTTTTTAAAGTAATGACCAAGCGGCCAGCGGCAGACAGCGAGTTGATCATAGCCTATTTAGCTTTCTCAAATCATCACGACTTCTCTAAAATTAAATCTATAATTATAAAACAGCTCCACAATGTTAGCTTAAATGCATGAGCTAGATAAATGTGCACTGATGCATATCCAGTAGTTTGTGCGGAGAGTGAAAGCTGAAGCGCGCTTTACAGGATGCGCAAGAACGATCACTTGCACTGGAAACATTTCAAAATACGCTGTCATTTTTGGTAAGAGTAAAAGGCTACGTTGTTCGGAACTGTAAAGGGTCTACTTTTATTTGTTACAATATCAACAAAACGTGCTTTTATAAAAAAAAGAAGAAGAAAAAAGCAGTTTCGGTTTTGAGCAAGCGGAGTGCTTCTGAAAAACCGAAACACAGCATATAGCCTACTTGTCTCACTGACTTGGTAAATATAGTATCAATAGAAAGCTTTGAATTACTACTTTAAAACGAAATAATTCGAATCAAAAACAAAAACTCTTTCATTATAAAATCCCTAAAGATGCATTTCTCTCTAAAGGCGCATCCAGTGAGGAGATGGCGAGTCAGGATCATCATCAAATGCATGGCTGATCAAAAATGCAGCTTTTCCCAAGCATTGGGAAATTTTTGTAACTCCACGCTCCAACTTCTCCCTGATGCTCTGCATGGCCACCTGTATGCTAATGTGTGCGTATGCGTTGCGTATTGCTTAGGCGATGTATAATAATATAATCAGTATTTAATACAGTAGCCATGTGTACTCTGCGCGTATATGGGCACAATAAAAGGAGAGAAGCTAAATGAGCCCGAGCCCGATCTGTAAAAAAAAATAAAATGGCCCGAGCCTGGCCCGAATGGACTCAGCGTGTCGGGCTCCGTCGGGCTTGCAGACCTCTAGTTCAAAGATGTAAGTGTGCAATAATTAGTAACTTGTAAAATTATGTTACTTAGCAGTTATTTCTGTTCCTAGTGTTTTAGCATGTTGCAGTTAGACTGTCAATTCCAAGTATATTTCAGCACAAGCAAATAGTGTTTGTAATGTCTGGATTTTTAGTGACTCTTTCTGCAAGTTACATTGTTACACGGGTAGGTGGAGAGAAACTCTTTATGAGTGAGTTGTTGAATCATTCAACAAAGGCTGAATTTAAAATAGCGTACTACTTTTATCTCTCATATATTAATGGCACAAATAGTATGAGTAGTACCATCAGAGATGATCTTACTATAGGGAGATGAGAGGGTCTGTATTACAGAAAGCGTAATGGCTAACTTGGATCACGTGTCCCTTAATATCCAATCATATTACAGGCTTGACGTCATTGAATTTCGGTCAGAGTTGTGCGACACTCAATCGCTTGCTGTAAGCTGACTTCTCTTTTAAAACAGACTTCTCTTATAAAACAGCACTTTTTTTTGTGGTAAACTCTAAAAATAGTTCAATCTAAAAGTATTGTTTAGTGTAAAACATGTTGAAGATTAGCGTAGTGAAGCCTCTCCTCCATTGACATCCATTCAAAAAATACGGCCTCTGGTCTCCTTTCCCACATACTGCCAGAGCGGAAGCGTTAGCTTTAGCCGTCACGCTTTTTCGGCTAATGGTTGCAGGCTTGCCTTCTAGTGGCTTTGGTACCATGCTACTCTAAAATCAAATCTTTTTGAGTGAGTCATTGAATCATTCACATGTCCAATTTATTCAAAACACTGGTTTGTAAAGAAATAAAATGAATTTTAGGAGTAAGTCATTGAATCATTCATTCAACTGATTTGTTCAAATACACTGATTCAGTTAGGAACAAAACAAAACATTTAGTCACTGAATCATTCACTCAACTGATTTGTTCAAAACACTGATTTGTTTTTGAAAACAATCCTCTGTGTTGTTAGTGCTATAGCTGTGGTTTCATAGAATTCGAATAATTTTTAAAACTTTAGAGTTGTAGTTATTGTCTTTGGTATCAAGAACAATAACTATTAGCATCCACACCAATGGATGATAACATACAGTTTATTTTAAGCATGTGACTGCAATTATGTTGTCTACCACTTTAAATGCTTGAGCTCAGTCAAGTCAAGTGGATTCTGATTAGCTGCCAAGGTTTTCAATGTTGTTGTAATTTCGTAGTGATATTATTGGTCTGTGTGGTTATCATTATAGTTGTGGCATGAATGTCCCCATTCATCTACAATTTTAATGAAAACCCTTCTGTTGCATTAGGGTTAATTTGAGTGAATGATTCAGTTTAACCAGATTTTCAGATTTTCAATTGCTTGAAACTAGGCATGGGCCGGTATGAAATTCTGACGGTATGATAAACTTAGATAAAAATATCACGGTTTCACGGTATTGCGATTACAGCTCTAAAATATGTTATTTTTAAATGTCTGGGTAAAAAACAACGTTTTTTTTTCACTGAACACAATATATTTTATTTTTTAAGAAACATATAGAACATTTTGGAACAGTAAACATGTAAGGCTAAATAATTAAAATAAATAATTGAATTCTTGTTAATTAAATTAAGTGCAGTCACTTAAGTGAGCCTAAACCTGCAGCTCAACAATAATCAGAACATAAATAAATTATTTTCTGTAAAAAAAAAAAAAAAATCCTTCTATAATGAAATAAATTTAATAAAAAATGCAGTCACTTAACCTAAACCTACAGCTCAATAATTAAAAACATAAATCAAAACATAATTTCTGTAAAAAAAAGAAAATGCAGTCATTAAACCTGCAGCTCAACAAGGTTTTTGGAGATATGCTCACTTTCTACACATTCATCTTTCAGTCCAAGTTATGAGCGGTGAGGTACAAAGATGTGTGCACATTCACATAAGGAGAGTGCGCGATTGTGTCACACACACACACACACACACGGTCTCTCTCCAAAAAAGACACCTGAGAGCCAGCAGTTTGTTTGTTTTTAAATGACGTGATTTTGAACAGATGTAAACAATGGCTGGAGGCTTAAGATTATAGACGTGATACCAGCTAAATTTAATTAGTGTACTAAATTGCAGAAACGTAGTACTTTAGTCTGCTATTCCCCGCTCTGTGAAGTAACGTGAGGGAGGAAACTAGTTGACGTTTGCTAGCTAATTAGCCATGTTATCTGCCTCGGTAGCAAGCCAAATAGTATTTATTTCAACACTGAAACAACCGGCGAATGGGTCTCTGTCTTGATCGAGGGTGAAAGAGGGAGAAATGAAGACGACACAGATATATCGTGTACGACCTGGAAGTATTTATTTAGCGATCGGCGCCGAAACCTCATCTGTACGGAACATCGTTAGTTACTATTGTTAGTCGTTAACGTAGTCTACGTTACCCGAAAAATTCCCATACGGCAGACTCCGTGTTTTTCGACGGGGAAAAAGTTCCAGGGATTCAGCTTCTTCGGCCATCATCCAACACAGGTGACTCTCACTGACCGCTCGCACCAACCGGAGGGGGAGGGGCCGTGTGACTCATTACTCTCTTCACTGCTCACAACTGAGTCCTGCACTTTCTGTCTTTGACGACACGTAAAAAACTGTGCATACCGCAGGAACGGTAAAGGAAAATTTTAGTGGTTTTGAAACCGTGAATTTTCCAAACCGCGGTATACCTTGAAACCGGTTATCATCCCATGCCTACTTGAAACACTAGTTAAACTATTTATTTCTTATTAAAATTTAGTGAATATTTTCATTTCGGGTCAAGAACGTGTAGGCAAACATAGATGTGTTTTAGTGAGGCTGTACAAATTTTCTGGCAATATTTGTGCTGTGGTCATATTGACTGCTGATGCACCCCCCTAACCTATCGTTAGTTTGACCTATCGGACTGTGCCATGACAGAACTTTGGATTTAATTGGACCTCAACGTACTTTTACATGAGTATACTCATGACCAAATAAAATGTACGTTTTAACTTATTCATCTTGTGTCTGTGTAGCTAATTTTGAAGAAAAAAAATTGATCCCTGAAACAATACAATTACATTTCTCACATATTTTATATTTTATAGTCTCCGACAAGCTACAATAGAGGTTTTCTGTTTTTACATGAATCAAATCATTAGTTATCGTCCTTGGTGTGAACGGCCCTTTAGGAGTTTATATCCTTAATTATGAGTATCAAGCAATATTGAGTACTGTCAGTAGCATTATGTTATAAAACAGTCTTGGATATTCAGTCTTAGGTCTTAGCACACGGATGGCAGCGATTATAAAAGGCTTTATGTGTTTGTGTGTATGTAGTGTTGCCTGTGGAGTGGTTCACGGTTTGAGTCTGTGTCTGTGTGTGAGTGTGTGTGTGCTGTTCTATTTGTAGCTGCTGTGTGCTCATGTCAGTTGCCTAGGAGATCCTTGGCGGAGTCCCAGCAGGGTAGAGGAGCTGACCTCGCCCATGGAGCAGAGATACTGAGAGAGCCGGGCATATCCATCTAGTGCGCCTGTCTGTCCTTCCGCAACATCCTTCCTCCTCCTGGGAGTTCCCGTTCTGTGACACACACCCAGACACCTGCTCTCCTTAGAGACATGAGAGTGCAGCGCCCCCTGAGATTGCTTTTACAGGCTAATGCCTGCTTAGCTCCATGTTAAGTTGTTTATCTCCTTACGGTATGTCCTGGTATCATGATAACTCCTCACTCCTCACCGTATATACAGTATAAGTGTCCTGAATACACACCACACGTCCTGTGTTACACACCAACCTACACACCGCGCTCACCCCAGATGTGTTATAACGCTTCATAACAAACTCAGTCATGTAAGGGCTTGTGATAAGAGATGGTAAGTCATTTCAAATGGGCTAAATATCTGTAGAGGTGCTTTCTGGCTGTGTTTGTGGTTGGGATTTAGTTTATTAATATATCCAGTTAGGCTAATAAGGGTCATAGTAGAGCAATTGTTTGTAACTAATAATAGATGCTTTTAGTAAAATGGTGCTTAATGATGTGAAAAATTACAAAACGGATTTAGGGTGTTAAAATAATTTTGCTGATACTGATAAAATGCAGACAGTTATATAAGATGTACACAAATTTGCTAAATTAAATGAACATTTATTTTTACAGTATGTTTACGTAAATACTGTAAAAAGTTTTTAAAAAGTGACATCTATAACTGTGATGTTAATCAACAGTTGGTGGATTGTGTTATATGGAGGTTACATTTGGGTGTTGATATCGAATATTGATGTTTTAGGATAATTGATTTTTTTAGGATATTCCGTCTCTCTTTGGCAAACGGCACTATTAGAAACCTAATTCTGTAAAAGTGGAACTAAGCCAGTGGCTGGGCTTCCTGTTTTCTGAGCAATAGAGTGCAACAAGTGACCATTTTTTTCAGTGGCTTTGGTTTTTTGGGCATTTCGTCACATAATATATATATATATTTTTAAACTTTATAAAAGAGTTACAAAGCATGCCATCCAGCTATGACGTGAATCCCAACATTATAAACTTTGATTTGAAGCAAAAAGTATTTGAAAATCAGACAAAAATGCAAAGCTGTGTACTTAACTGTATTGAGGGAAAGGACTACAATCCCATGAAGCACTGAAAAAATATAATACTAATATAAATATATAAAACTATATACAGTCATGGCCAAAAATATCAGCACCCTTGGAAAATATGATCAAAGGAGGCTGTGAAAATTAATCTGCATTGTTAATCCTTTTGATCTTTTATTTTAAAAAATTCACAAAAATCTAACCTTTCATTGGATAATAAGAATTTAAAATAAATAAATGTTTTTCTCTAATACACATTGGCCACAATTAATGGCACCCTTTTATTCAATACTTTTTGAAACCTCCATTTGCCAGTTTAACAGCTCTAAATTTTCTCCTATAATGCCTGATGAGGTTAGAGAACACCTGATGAGATCAGAGACCATTCCTTCATCCAGAATCACTCCAGACCAGTGTTGGGCAGTAACTAGTTACTAGTAATTTAGTTACTGTAATAATATTACTTTTTGCAGTAACTAGTAGTGTAACTAATTACTAATACGATGTCAGTAATAATATTACAGTTACTTTCCATAAAACGGTTAGTTACTTAGTTACTTTTGATGCCTCAACCCCGCTAATTTATAATCTAACAATCAAATAATTCCTAGATTTATTTTCATAATTTTCATGACTTGCACATGCATGTGATGTCCCCAGTGCAGCAGGCAAGCTTGGAATATGGAAAAGCTTACATTCAGCAGATAGAAATATTGCATTATATTGATTTTGTCAGGAAAAAAGATCTGTTGTGTAAGTTGTGGCTTTACTTTACTCTGGCATTATCCCTCTGATCAGCATGTGGTACATTATATTAATATAATTAAAAATATTTTGGGGAAAATTAAACAGTTTCTTACAAACTCGTGTGATTTGATAAAATACATAGCGAAATTTAATCGCATATGGGTAACGGAAAAATTACTTCAAGCTACAGATGAATACAACACTTCTACTTGAATGCCACTATCAATCACTATTGAGTGTTTGTAATTAACTTCTGACTGAGATCCAATGTGGATTTTGGTCAAATGATGAGGCAGAAATATGTTGTTAGTAGCATTCTAGAATAATTTTATCTGGAAGATACACAGTTACAACTTCTGTGGGGCGTGAAGAAAAAGTAATGTAACTAGTAGTGTAGCTAATTACTGTTGCCAGAAAGTAATAAGTAAAGTAACAATATTACTTTTGAAAGGATTAACTAGTAATGAGTAATATATTACATTCTTTGAGTAACTAGCCCAACACTGCTCCAGACCCTTTAGATTCCCAGCTCCATGTTGGTGCTTCTTCTCTTCAGTTCACTCATTTTCTACAGAGTTCAGGTCAGAGGACTGGAATGGCCAGCAGAAGCTTGGTTTTGTGCTCAGTGACTCATTTTGTGTTGTTTTTGAGGTTTGTGTTTGGATTATTGTACGGTTGGAAGATCCAAACATGGCCCATTATAAGATTTCTAACAGAGTCAGTCACTTATTGATTTTTTTATCTGTTGGTATTTGATAGAATGCATGATGCCATGTGTCTAAACAAGATGTCCAGGACCTCCAGCAGAAATATAGGCCCACAACATCAAAACTACAGCAGTATATTTCATTGTACACATGGGGTACTTTTTATCCCTGTGTTCACCAAATCCCTGTGTTTGCTGCTAAAAAGCTCATTTTTTAGTTTCATCTGACCATAGAAGCCAGTTTTTTGAAAACTGTTTTTTGACCCCGAGACTCTACTATTTTCTGCAATTCTCCAGCTGTGGTCCTTGGAGAATCTTTAGCCAATCAAACTCTCCTTCTCACCGTGCATTAGGACGATATAGACACACGTCCTCTTCCAGGCAGTTTTGTAACATTTTATGTTGATTGGAAATTCTTAATTATTGCCCTGATGGTGGAAATGGGAATTTTTCTTAAAGCCACTTCACTCATTTGTAAAGCTCAATTACCTTTTGCTGCACATCAGAAATATATTCTTTGGTTTTTCTCATTGTGATGGATGATTAAGGGAATTTGGCCTTTGTTTTCCCGTCTATTTATATTTCTGTGAAACAGGAAGCCATGGCTGAATAATTTCATGTTCATAATCACACTGGAGTGCTCAAAATTATGAATATGAATGGGAATATACTTCAGAGATATTTTACTCATAAGAATTTCTAGGGGTGCCAATAATTGTGTCCAACGTGTATTTGAGAAAAACATTTATTTCATAATGATATTTCCCACCATTTTAAATTCTTATTATCCAATGAAAGGTTAGATTTTTGTGAATTTTTTAAATAAAAGATCAAAAGGATTAACAATGCAGATTAATTTTCACAGCCTTCTTTGTTCATATTTACCAAGGGTGCCGATATATATATATATATATATATATATATATATACACACACACAATATATATTTTACAGTTAATGCAAAATATGGCTACGTTCACACTGTCAGTTTTTGAGATTGACAACGTATTTACTTAAAGGTGTGAGTCTCGAAATATCCTGTTCACACAGCAGCTTACAGTAGCGTTTCGAATACTGTCTGTGTGAACGTGCAACAGGAGTCAAGTCCGTATTTTTACCAGTAACCACAGCAACAGTGACCAAAGTGATGTCAAAGATGGCGACGTCATTAAAACTGAAAGTTTTATCACTTCCTGATAAGACAAAAGTCCAATCGAGCCTTGAGTTCATCCATAAAACCGTCATTAACCGACAGCAGCTTTTATATTTGGTTAGATAGGGAAGCATTTGAGTCATGCGCAGAACACAAAACTGACAGAGCAGCTCCGGTGGAGTAAAACAGTGACTGGATCTAAAACTTTCAGATGACACACAGCTCATTTCTCCGTCACTGTAAGTTACCAAAACCACTCATGAAAACACGTAACATACGGTAGACACACATTTGTGCAGCAGATCATCTCTCTCGCACTGTATGACATGACAGACAACTAGTTGTCCAATCTGGTTCCGTTCACAGAGCGCGTGTGTTCCGAGAATGCGGTTGTGAGTCCTGAAAATTTACAGGTTTGAGTTTGGTTACAGATTGCAGTTGTCACGCCCGTAAATGTGTGAACGTAACTGTATTAAGGACTCAGATACAGGATTGACAACCGTATTCTGCTGCTGTGTGAATGTGGCCTATGTTTATATTACGTCATTTGTAGTACTTAATGGGAGCGGGAGGGCTCTTTTGGCATTATTCGCTAAGTTTGATGGTCTGATTGGTGGAATTTCTTTGCAGAATCATGAGTAATGTAGTTTTCCACCAAAATTTCAATTTTGAATTCCACTGTTAAACATTTAAAAAATAAGTCAAAATTATGCAGGATGATGGCTTCAACAGAACCTTGCTGCTCACACTGGCATGTCAATGGTTTATAAGTTATTGTTAAAAATCAGTTTCCCTGTGGAGAAAATTAATGGGATTTAAAATTCTGAAACCTTATTATATGAAAACAGTCATTAGTGGTATTTCTATTTATAGACTAATACTGTTGCACATGCTTAGGTTTAGGGCTGTGGTTCACAACCAGGGGGCCTTTAAAAAATTGTCATTATCCTTAATCTTAGTCAATCACAATTAAATGGAAAAGACATGGGAGCTTTGGATATTGTTTTGGACATTGGGGGCCATGGAAGCAAAAAGGTTGCGAACCACTGGTTTAGTGATTTAATCAAACCCTACCTTAGCATTCAACTCACATACTGGAACTCATCCAGCACATCATCCTTTGTACTACAGACATGTACCTCCATTATTTAGAGAGTTGCACTATTACTTTTCTAAGAGATTAGACTTATTTTAACCTGGTGGACAGTAAAACAGACGAAAAATCCACAGAAAGTTTTATGGAGGATCAGAGTCATATCTAGTCCAGAATATCATAGCGACTTGAGAGTGGGCCAACACACTTGCAACTGCTAATCAATTCCCTAGCAATAACCCACTATACCCTGGCATCGATGCAGTGAGTTTTGCATAGGCGAGCATTTCTTCAGAAAATGCACAAATCTAGTTATATTTGCAATTGTGTTTGGTGCAGCTAGGGGTTCGGAAATCGCTTACAACAGCTCTAAGTTATTCATCTTTACTGCAGATATAGATCCTTCAATATAGTAGCTGAAAATGTTACGAATAAGCAAAAGAAGGATATTTACTAGTTTTACAAGAGCACATTTGAGAAAGCACTCAGGCTGACACAGCACAGGCTTTATTACTTCAGTGTACATTATGTTCCCAAGGCACAAGGAAACAAGTGCAGGTATGACATTTCTCTCTTTTTTTCAGAGGGCTGCTGTAGTTTAGTTATGGACCATAGATCTGTTAACCATTCACTCTCATGTTCTGTTGAGAGTGACTTACTGTCTTTATGTCCCAGAGATTAATGTCATTTCAAAATAAGCCTCTTTTTCCTTTAAATTCTTTGTTTTCATAAAGCATTTGACAGATATTACTGAAGCTTTAAATCTCTGTTGTATCCCAAAGGCATTCACAGTAACAGTGCTTTTGTTTGGGAATGAGTGAGTAAGTGAGTGAGTAAGTGAGTGAGTGAGTGAGTGAGTGAGCGAGTGAGTAAGGGAGTGGGTGAGGTAGTAAGCACTTATTTCTGTCATAGTGGCATAAAGGCCTTTGGTCTGAAAACAGAAATCATAAGAGCAGCTTTTGAAATGCTGATGGGCTCGGTGAAGTGTGACGTGAGGGCATGTTACTGTACCTGTGCTGGACTCTTAATTGCAGAGTGGACATGAACACACAAGCAGTTCTGCCCTGCTGTTTCACTGATACATCTCTCTCTCCTCTCTCTCTCTCTCTCTCTCTCTGTGTGTGTGTGTGTGTTTTAGCATAATGACTCATTTTAAATCATTTTAAGATATACTGGGGTCCTCTGGAATTGAGTTCTGGCCTCCTGGTTGAGACTTAGTAATAAGACTTTTGCTTTAGTCACATGCTTTTCAGAGAAATCTCACATCTCTTCTAGATTTTCAGAACAAATCTGAATAAAATCTCCATTTGTGCTCAAATTGGCAAAAATACCAAAGTCTGCAATCAACTAAAGCCCCGTTCAGACTACACTATTTTTATTTTATTTTTTTGTCGGTTACGACAGTCACTGTTTCATATTATGCAATTTTGACTCATAAAATCTTGTTGTGTAGTGAACAAGAAACATGTCAGTTTATACGATGCTACCCGACCATTCATCGCATGCCATCATTAACGACGCGCGTGCTGTCATCGATATAGTGGGACAAGATAGAAAGTGCTTCTGTATGAGTGTAAACAAACAAGGGCTAGCAAACAGCGTGTTTTGCCCTGTCTTGTCATCAGAAAAGCCCAAAAAAGAAAAAAAAAAACCTGACAATGGACACAAATCTGGATGGCATGAAGAGGATAGTATGGACTGTCAAAGAGAACTGAGGTAAAAAACAGAAAAAAATTAAACATGCCAGTCTTTCTGTGTTGATGTCGTGAAGCATCGCAGAGGTGTCGTGCACTATGAAACGATTGAATCGTGCGTCCCGACACCCATTGTCGTGCATGTTTCCCCACGACACCCTACGTCAAGCAGATCTTGGCAAAATTGGGCTAAAATCGTGTAGTCTGAACGGGGCTTAAAATTTTGTCTTGAACATGAGCTCATATATTTCTCATTAAATTCTCTCAAAAGGATTCCAAAATTGTCTCAGTTGTAGGTGAATAAATTAAATTAAATAAAACTCAGCATTCTCAGCATTATGGCTCCTGAAATATGAAAAAAAAAAAAAAAAAAAACTTTTAACATTAATTACATACAATGCATTAAAAAAAGATTTGTTTATAATATAATGTGATATTTTGAAACACAACATTGTAAAATTCTTAAAAAATTATATATACTTTTAAATGTAATAAAAAAACAACATTTTAATAATTTAAGTTGCAATACTTAATGCAAGACATTGTGAAATATAGTGATGCATAAGTTTTTAATGGAAACACAAAAACCAAAGGTTTTTATTTAACAAAAAAAATAATAATAATAATAAATAATGATCAAAAAATAATCTAATTTAATAATCAGCACTCAAAAACTAAGTTGTATACAAACTTTTAAATTGCACATAAGGCGGTTTTTATATAAAAGTTTTAATGATATAATTGTTTCTACGCCAATTTGTTGATGAAATAAACATTTGAACGTTGGCTGTAATAACTTTCATGACAGATCCATTCTATCATGTTAAATAATGAAGTTATCACTAACAGGTTAAGTAAGGTGATGAATTTGGTAAAATGTTCCTCTCTAGGGTCATTTCTTCTAGTTGCCCAACAAGCTGTTGACATTGATAGCTTTAATTGGTTTTGCTGTTTCGGCTGAATATTTTCAGCTGCAGAAATTTTGGTCCATAACTATTGAAATATGATCTAAACAGATGATCTATTCTGGCATGAGGACTTTGGTTTGTCTGTAATGGATGCATGGGAACGGCTGGAGATGCGAGGTAATGATGGAGTGTCTGATATGTTACGTGAACGGACATGACAGCACTAGAGAGTGAGGGTGACAGCTAACTGTAATAACACACACACATACACACACGCTCAGTAGTGTGGCTATAGAAACTAAAGTTATACTGAATATTTAAGACCACTGCATATAACAGTAATACCATGGTACTATCTGATACCATCAAAACTAATTTCCTCTACACTTTACGAAGCCTAATCACATATGTGATGAGTTGGTGCATTAGCTGGTTCTGAGGCCCAGAGCACCTACATCAGCAGACTGTTAGCTGACTATTTCATCCATTGTGCTTTTAAGCTAATCTAGCTCTATTGGGTGTTAGCTCAGCACCAATGCTGGATCACATCTAATTCCATTTTAGCCAGCAGTATAAATCTTTGCTTGATAGATACACTTTGTTACATTGCCTTTGTTAGTGATAGCATATATTTCAACTAGTTTTCTGGAAAGCTGCCACACTCGAGCCTGAAAGCAAAGCAGCTTTGGCCTGTCCACTTATGTGCTGCAGTTTAATGTCTTTAGATACACGTACATAGATTAAATGCTGTGCTGATGTATGGAATATGGATATTGACTGTGTTATATTTTATGAGTATCTTGATTTGTATTCCTGAGTTCCTGGACAATCAACATAACAACAGACGAAGCTACTCAGAACAATGTGGTGGGGGGGGGGGGGGATATTTTCAGTGTGTTCCAGTAAAAATACCTGAACATGCTTGGAACAAGATGCATTTACTGGAAAAGCAAAAGCTGTATTAATTATTATTTTTGTGTTTTATGCATAAACCTCATTTTGCTAGATCTTTGAAAAAAGAAAAAAACAACAACTTCAAGAAATCATTCTAAATTCTCTGAAAACAATGTTTGTTATTTAAAAAAGTCTTAATCCCGTATGCAGTTTTTCTTAAGATGTTTGAATATTTTTATGGGGAAACGAGAAAAAAATGAATGATTAAGAAACACGCCGGTATAGCATTCAGAACACCCCAGGATTGTGTCAGCATGTTTTATTACTCACATTTTCTTCAGAAAATGCTAAATCAGAAAATTATTATTTAATTGTTTCCATTTCTGGATAAAATTGTGAATTGTCACTCCTCATCTCTGTTGTTGACTGTTATGAAACAATATTCACCCGTGATGTTTTTAGAATTTATACCAAATAATGTTTCATCAGTTCCTTTAAACTCTGACAACTTATAGTTTTCTTTAATAATTTGAATTTGTTTGTATTTTGTTTTTGTTTTAATTTAGTTAAATGTTTAGTAATTTTGTTGTGTTTTGATCATTTTTATTATTTTTATTTCAGTTTTAATTTGAGTTATTTTAGTAAATCAAGTTAAATGACTGAATGAATTAAATAAAAATAAGAAATTTTGCCTTGACAACTAGCTGAAATTATATATATATATATATATATATATACAGTATATATATTTAGCTAAATATAATAAAATAAAATAAAATTACATTTTGTTTTATAATTTATTTCAGTTGATGTTTCAATTAATGTTTATTTAATTTCAAGTAACAAGGATGTTTTTATGGTTTTGGTTTTAGTTAACTCTAATAACGCTGTCTCAGAGAGATCTAGTTGAGACCATTCCAGAATTAGTCGTTTAATTCAGTCCCATACAGCTGCGCTGTGCTGTTTTAACTGCTGAGGTTCTCCTGCAGTGATAAAATGTCAGATTCACCTTCCCTTGATTCTTAGCTCAGCTGCCAGTATTGATAACTGCTGTAGAAGTCTTCCGGCATAATTCAGTACTTCTTGACTCTTTTCCTTCTTGACAGTCAGGCCCTTCTATGCGCGACCGATAGCAGTTTGGATCTTGTTATACGCCAAACAGGGTCACCCCTGTTGAGACACATTGATGAGGGCACGTTACCATGACAATATCTTGAAGGTCCAGTTGTGTTCTCCCAGGCTTTGTTTGTTTGTCATCGGCACCTCTGTTTGTGCTGATAAAGGAATGTTAGAGATGACAAGCCCCGTCTGAAAAATGAAACATTCAGAAACTTTGCAGACATGTGAAATGACAAGGGTGATCTCCTTGAACACAGCTGAAGTCAAATATAAAAGCATTCGGAATTATATCATTGGCTTCTGTCTGTGTTCTTTAGATGGCACTTGGCTAAATATGATTTTTAGAAAAAATATCGGATGCCATTTAAAAATTCTCTCAAAGTTTCCATTAATAAAGCTGTCTAAATTGAATTGTATTCATTTAGTAAAGGAAAAAGGATAGTGTTACTGTGCGTTCACACCAGACGAGACTTGCGCGAATAAATAGTTGGACGCTTGAACATTTTGAGTTTACTCGCTTCATTCGCGCGTGACATTCACTTCACAACAGACGCGAATTCGCGTCATGGGAGGGGCTTCTGCCAGGCGAACGGCTCCTGTCTCGTTGCGAAATGGCTGACATGCAGTGGCGGTTCTACATTGAATTACTCCCCGGGCGAGACCCCCTCTGAGCGCCCACCCCCCCATCCGAGAAAAAAAAAATGATAGTTTTTTTTGCTAAAAAATTTTGCACAAACAGTTTTACTATAACAATATAAGTGTAAGACAAGCTTATATTTCTCAATTCCACAAATCCTTCAACATGAAAAACACAATTCTGCACAAAACAGTATAAGTTATCAGAACTTAAATAAATATACTCTATATACATAATAAACACTCTGTGTTTATTTGGCACTCGACAATCAACCGATTTCCCATCCCCCAACACTGTCACTCACGACCAGAAGTCAAGACTAAACCACAAAGTGAAAATAGCAGTATTCTTTAGTGATATGTTATTTACACAGTGCAAATAGCTTTAGATTCTATTTATTCTATGTTAAAATAAAATAAAAACATTATTAGAGAAAAACATTACTTATTGCTAAAATAGTGGTAATTATCTGCACTTCTGCATTATTATAAAATAGTATGCAATAACTTATTGAGTGTAATTTTTTATTTTATTTCTAATTATTAAATGGATGCCACCTTATTGGGACAAAAGCCCTCTCTACACCTACCCTAACCCTACCCGATACTTTATGTTCAACGTTTTGATTATTTCCTTCATTTTTATTAAAAAATAAATGCTTTTCTGATGTGATTTGAAATTTAAAAAGGGAGAAAAAAAGTTCGCCAAAAGGCAGATTCGAACCCTGGTCGATCGTGTCAAAAGAAGTGTATTGCAAACTTTACAATCCGCACCACTGAATCTGACAACTAGTAACCGTCTTTTGCATATTTGACTATCCCAATCATACCTTTGTGGGTGGAGTTAATGTAAATAGCTTCTGCCAGCAACATAGCAATTTGCACTTAAATAGACACTCCGATTTTTTTTATATATATATATTCCCAACAATTAAACAGTTGCCCACATAAAAAAACAGGGGGTGCTACAGCACCCTCAGCACCCCTACTTCCCGCGCCCCTGGGTGTGACTGACTTTAGCCCACTTGTCCCACTAATTTGGGAGAGGTGAACTGTCCCCGCGCCGCACCCCCTCCCTTTCCACTTCTCACACAGCTTCTGTGCTCGGTACCTTCTCAACAAGCAGGGGCGCCAATTTGCCAATTCCCCGCACAGTTATATGATAGATAATATGATAGATAATAGAAAACCGCTTAGCGGCGCAGATTATTTATTTTTTTTCCAAGTGCTTGTGCCGCCCCCCACGTGTCATGAAAAAATGCCGCCCCGGGCGGCTGCCCCGTTCGCCCATGCCTAAAACCGCCACTGCTGACATGGATAAAATACGGCGAATAAGCTCAATTTAGCTAGCTTGTAGTCTCAATATGTGTATATATATAGCTCAAATTGTATAAAGAGCGTTTTTTACAACTTACCAGATTGTCCGACCTCCTCACTCACTTGCTTCCAAGCAAAATCCTTTTTATTCCTGTTTCTGTAAAAGTACGAAAATGTAGGCTATCATACAGCTCTGGGTGTCCACAAACAGTGATGATTATTTTGTCCTCCATTGTTGTTTGGGATTCCCTCCGCTCGCTACGTCGTAATCACGTCACTACTAGAGCAAGCTCCTGATTGGTTAGCGCGGCGCGAATTTTCGCCAAAGTTCAGATTTTTCAACGTCAAACGCCCGAAACGCTCAATTCGCGCCGCCTCATTCGCGCTGCAGGATGTCTATTCGCGTCTTTGCATTGACTTAACATGTAAATCAATCGCGCTTAACGCTTCATTCGCGTCTGGTGTGAACGCACCTTTGACCCTGGACCACAAAACCAGTCTTAAGTGTCAATTTTTCGAAATTGAGATTTATACTTCACCTGAAAGCTGAATAAACAAGCTTTCCATTGATGTATGGTTTGTTAGGATCGGACATATTGTCCGTGATAAAACTATTTGAAAATCTGGAATCTGAGGGTGCAAAAAAATCTAAATATTGAGAAAATCGCCTTTAAAGTTGTCCAAATTAAGTTCTTAGCAATGCATATTATTAATCAAAAATGAAGTTTTTATACATTTACGGTAAGAAATTTACAAAATATCTTCATGGAACATGATCTTTACTTAATATCCTAATGATTTTTGGCATAAAAGAAAAATCTATGATTTTGACCCATACAATGTATTTTTGGCTATTGCTACAAATATACCCCAGCGACTTAAGACTGGTTTTGTGGTCCAGGGTCACATATGTAAAATGTTTTCTTTCAAGACAGATCTTCTAAAAGCTATGAGGGATGCATGATTTTGTAGAAAAAAGTGATTTTTCTGATAAAAATTATTATTTTTACTAACTACTTAATAAAAATAAAAAAGAAGAAATGTGTGACTGTTGGAATATATCACTGTAAAATAAAAAATAATAATACCCATTTTATTTTACATTTACAAATGTACAATTAAATTACTAATATTTATGTTTAAATATTTTCATTTCCATATGTAAATTGCAGTCTTTGCAATTTGATATTCACACTAAGCCATATCACAATTTTGGTTTTATTTCAATTAATTGTGAAGCCCTACTTTTTTCAGAATTTCAAATAAATTTTTTTTTTTCAATGTATGAAATTGTTGTGATTTATTTAAAAGCTGAATGGGTTGATTCAAAGCTTACAACTCTTTGTTAAAGAATCCTGTTTATTACGGGATCCAAAAAACTTTATCACATAAGTTGTGCATTTAATTACTAGCTTCGAAAAAATAAGTACATGAAAACTCAGCTCGAGTACTTCTTTGACTTTGTAGACCATGTCTAAATGATGCACTTAATGTGAACCTGTGGCGTTATGGCCTTTGCTGTGTGCATTTGTGATTAACAGTCTGTGCAACATAACGCCTCAAAAATATGGATTTGTAGGAGGACCCCCGGGATTGAGGGCGTCATTTGAGACAGGGGCAAAATCATACTTGTGATGACTAATCGTCAAAGCTGGCTAAGTTATCTTTTTCAAAAAGCATATCGGTGGAACAATGGTTTAACAGTTACCAAATGTACTTAAGACCATGCTTCTTCATTGGAAGAGATTGTAAGAAATTTAGCTTTACACCACTTGCTCACCAATGGATCCTCTGCAGTGAATGGGTGCCGTCAGAATGAGAGTCCAAACAGCTGATAAAAACATCACAAGTAATCCACAAAGATTACTATATGATAATGCGACCCACTAAAGATCAGGCAAACTTGGCTGATGGTCAAATTTGCTCTTATTCTTAAGTGGCATCTTAAACTAACACAAGCAACTGAAAAGCTCTTTAATTTCATGCTACAAGACTGGAGTTTAGTTCAAAACTAAGCTACCATTTAAACAAGGGTCACTGGTTGTGAACAGAAATAGTTCAGACAGCTAGGTTAGGACTGTCACCATCAGCTCTTGTTGGATCTCTTTTGATTTATTTCTTCTGGCAAGCAGAATCTGAGTTTAGAGTCAACACGGAAACTGACCCTATTGACTACCTAATACATGTTCTTCTTGGTCTTATGGTGCACAATTAATCCTAAAAAAAGTTTGTCTTCTTAAACTTTGATCAAAATGTGTTTGCTCTGTCTCAAAAATGACCTTTTTATGAGACATCACATCACCAAGGCTGCTTAAGTTTCAACCAGCGTGTGTTGGCGGGGTTTCAGGAGGTGAGTGGTTCTCCGCAATCGTATTTATGTCTGCCTCTATTCTGCAAGAGAAGTCAGCTTTTTACAATCTAATCCACTTTTGATGGATAAAATCAAGTCCTGTCCTACTTTTTTATTTTTTTAAATGAACCACATTATGGGCATAAAATGGGTTGCAAATGCCTTTTCATGTTGACTCAAAACTTGACAGGACTTCAAACACTGGCATATATCTAGAGTTTACAGTCTACAAAGAGTTGATACACACACACACACTCACACTCTCAAACCAATTGGGTTAATGGGCCGGAAGGTCTGTGCAGTCTCTGCATGCTGCCATTGAATTTTTTCTTTGCAGGCCATATCCCGGTGCTTTGCTTCCTATGCTTTTGTCCCAGATTGAAAACAAGCGGATAACTCTATTATCGCTGTTAATTTTTCCTCATTACTCATAGTAACAGCTTTGTAAGCTTAATGACTTTTCGAGATTGTTCCTTTTTCCTCTCAAGTTTCTTTGAGATGATGTTCTTTAAACTGATTTTTGACTGACGCACCATACTAAGCTTTCTAACTGTGAACTCTCTTGACGTTTGTTTTGCATATTTACACATATAGAAATATAATCTCATGTAGACAAGTCTCTCTCTCTCTGTAGCTGCAGTATATTAAACAAGATAACAACCATGTGAAAGTTTGATTCGCCTCATCAACTGTGTTCAATGGAGGAAATAAACATTATAGACTCAAGTGAGTAACCGGTTCAAGACCGGTTTTTGACATCTAATATTAGTTGTATCAGCATCAGCCGTAAGAGGCCATAAACGTCCTCTGTAACCTGAGTTGAGTCACATAAATTCGGAGAAAAAGCAAAGTGGCTTTAGGATACGCCAGACATGCACCTAGTGCTTTGATTTAATTCTAAATGACATTTTAATAGAGTTATGATTGAGTAGATCACCCAGAAAAATGTAATTGTTGCCATATACTCACTCTCATGTCTTTGCAATCCTGCATGACCCACATAACTCATACACTATTCTTTATTACATTTTCTGAAGCCGTATATCTTTTTGTGAGGAATTAACTGGTATTAGATCATCCTAGTAAAATATGAGAGCTACAGCAAACTAATTTTGGGGGATATTCTAAAACACTTAATGTGAAAAACGCTTAAAGTGCCTTTAAATACAGAGCTTGGACTTTTAAAAACTCTTTCTTAATGCATTAAGCCACGTTAAGCATTTTTCACGTTAAATGATTTAGAATGTCCCAATTTTGGTCATTTTCCCACATAATGTCTCCACATAACGTGATGAGTTTCTTCATGTACAGTACAATAGTATTTTTATTTTATAGAGCCTATTATACATTTTTATATTATTATTATTATTATTATTATACGAATTGTTACAGCAGGACATTGAGTATTTTAGTACAGTGTTCTGTCACAACAATGCTGGAATGCAGACATATTGCTTTAAAACAGTGATAAATGTCTGTTTATGCATTTTGACCAAGATATGCGATTTGCAGAATTTAATATGCTGGCCTAATGTTACACGTCTGTGTTTAATGAAACCTGGTGAAAGTGCTATTTTACTTAGGCTACGGTATGCATTTTGCTGATGAGGTAACAATGTAAAGTGCTTACTCGTTTGAAACCAGCTAGTGCTGATTGATGCTCCTCACTGAGGTGTCTGATTGTCGTCAAGCCAGATAACTTGACTTATGTTGACTTAATCTGTCCAGATTTGAAACACCAGACATCTAATGGCTGTCAGAATCCTCCATGGTCTCATTAATCAAGCCATTCTTTCCATTGTTCTCTGCTGTCTGTAAAAGAACAGACTTCGCTGTGATCTTATCTTCCCCTGACCCTGCCCTCTTCTGTCCACGTGTACTGCTGGACTGGACACTGAATGTGGTCTCTTTCTAACTATTGGTTCTCTATCTATTTTAAGTTATTTATTATCAAGCACCAATTCTGAGAAGCAAATCGCTCCTATTGGCCTTTTATTGCTTCCCTCTAGTGGTTAAACAGTGGTAGTGCATTGAGTAGAGGTTAAACGATGTTAAACAAACATTCAGCTTTCTAGCTGAAAGGCACACGTTCAGAACATTAACATTAATTTGGATATTAAATTAACCATAAAAAAATTATGCATGCCCTACCTGAAAGCTAAAAAATTATGTGAAGATGACAAATGAAGATGTCATGTCATTCCAAAGCTGTAGCTAAGTTTGATCATTTAACTCCTTTAAATAAATACATTGAGTGTATTTGCAGTATCATTTTATTAATAATTCTGCTAAAAGAATGATTAATCAATTAAAAATTATGAGGCAGTTTCATATGAATTAGCTTAGCATGTACTGTATGCAAGTTAATGGGAAACAAATGAAATATCATAGATGGAGCCATTTTTGTGAGGAAAATGCAAAGTATGCGCATATTCTATAGAATACGCCAAATGTTGTACATATACATATTGTACATGTGATATCCAGACCGCTTATGGTGTATTTAGGTCTAAACTGTCTGTTTAACATATCAACAACTGACTCGGTCAATTGAGGGCAATATTTATTGCTGATGAATCACAAAAGCCTGTTACATCAGCACTGTTTTGTGTTATCATTGTTACATAAGCAGTTTCAGTTACATGTTTTGAGCATATGCTGCCAAAACACCCTTTGTAAATGATATGTTTTGAGCTGTTCTTTTGTTGTTATTGTTCGTCATGTAATGATGTATTTCTCCAGTCGTCCAGTAGATGGAGACAGAGACGCAGATGAGTTATTGTACGTCTTTGTCTCTGCTCTAGATCGTTCTCACTTCAAAACACTGAAGATTCTAGAATATATCTAGTGGGCAGTGCTTCTACAGCTTTATGGGTTATTCAAGTAATGACAAGTTATAAATAGCTGTGACAATGGACAGAAAATACAGTATCATTCAATCCATGTGATTACATCACTCACAGATGGGTGGAGCTTATCATGTTATGATGATATCATTGCATTCAGAGAGATTTGGCCTCAATAACCACAGCATGCTTTGTCATATTATTACAATAGGCTTATAGGGTGACTATTTATAGTCCTTTTGTGGTCCTGGGATGGGTTGATTTAATTCCAAATTCCAAGCTCAATTACCAGGCCGATATCTGATAAAAATATTTAACCAGAAATATCATAAAAATATCTTTAGTTGAGGGTTTGTAGTGATGCAGATGTACGGACGTGAGTGCTGTTTTGTTGATCTCATTAAGCGACGCTGACTAGTCTTTCCGCAGACCTGCGCGGTGTTGTGCAGAATACCCGGGATATTTTCTATTCAGAGTCTTTCTCAGTCTGACCTACTTTAAACGCAGCTTCAGTAAAATTTGCACAGATATCAGCTGGACTGACGCCTCTGCAGTCTTTAGGTGTTCATCTGTGAATGTCTTACTGTAACAATATTTACTTCATCCCTTCACATTGATATGTGTGTATAATAAATGGAGTGAATATTTGATTTACGTTTTTGGCTGTTGCTTAAAATTTAATGAAGGCATCTCGTGGTTCACTGGATAGAGAGTTTTTGGTCATATGACCATATGTCTAGATGCTCTCTGATGTGCTGTAAAATGCTGGTGGTCGTGTGGTCACAAAGTACATTGTGTAGATGTTTGTCATTGTATGAGTTATGTGTGTGCTGACATCCGGATGATCAGTGTTCTTTCACAGTAGCAGGTGTTGGATCTGGTGACTCAGGAGCTGTGTAGTCATACATGTTCCAGTGCTCTGGTGGTCTTCTGCTCTCAGGAGCTAATGGTCAATATTTCATCATGAATTATTGAATCTCTTTAAGTAATCTCTGAGTGGCCTTCTGCTATATCTAAAAAGTCCAGCACAGGCTCATTGGAAAAATGTGCCTCTACCCACATTTTTGCAAAATCCCACAGTTTCCAGCTGAAATGAAGACTAGAGTCAGTAGAACACCAACAAAATGTATTTCTTTTCACACAAACGATGAAGATATATTATTTAAAGATTTTTTTATGCAGTGCCTATACTATGCTATGACCTCAAAACACTTTTACTATAGTGTGTTGAATTGTAAAGTAATATATTGTGATGTTTGCATCACAATATCAACTCTGTATATGACATTTCTGATATCATAAACTTGCTTGATAGCTCACCTGGTACAGCATTGTATTTGCAATGTTGCATTAAAAAGATCACAACTCGTAGTAGCAAGCGAAAATGGTATGGTTGCTTCAGCAAATGCATTTTTATATTTGTTTGTTTTTATTATTGGTTAGATTTAGAGTTGGGTTTAGTACATTAATTTTAAAGGGGTCATATGATGTGATTTCAAGTTTTCCTTTCTCTTTGGAGTGTTAAAAGCAGTTTAGATAAGATCCCTGAAGTTGCAAAGACTAAAGTCTCAAAACCAAAGAGATATTCTTTATAAAAGTTATAAAACGGCTCATTCAAATACGCCCCCACATGTCTACGTCATGGTGTGGGGAGATTTGCAAAACACCGGCCAAACGTATACGCAATGAAAGAGCGCGGGACTTTTATTCTCGCTGTAGTGTTGTTGCTGCCGCAGGCGCCATGTCGTGGAGATGCTGTATTTTGTTGTGAAAGCGAAACTACTTTGTTTGGGCTTCCAAAAGAGGACACAACTAGAAATCAGTGGTTAAGTTGTATTTACACTGTTCCAGAACAGTTCAACCCAAATATTCGAGTATGTGCAGCACATTTTACAGAGGACTATTTCCTGAGCCTGGGAGTAGCCTGCCAGCTATGCTCAAAGACTGTTTATATAAAGTGGGGCGATTCCAACTTTGCTAGGACAGTCTGGCGCTTCAGACTCACAGCCTGTAAGTACGTCTTCATATTTAAAGAATTTGCCACTGACTATTCAAACGCGAGTTTTGAGCTGTGTAGAGTAGTGCTTGTTGTTTGTCGTTTCTCCAATTACAAATGCAGACATTTGGTAATGTAAAAAGACAGTATAAGTCATTATAATCAGTAATTATGTCCCCACTGGATGCAACAAATGCCTTGTTTGTAATGGGTTTTATTGTTTTTGTGTCATCGCACCGGGACACGGCATCACAATACGGTAAGGGGCTTAACATTTCCGTCTCACGCTTGAGGTATTCGGCCAATCACAATGCACTGGATAGCTGGCCAATCAGAGCACACCTCGCTTCTCAGAATGATGAGCTTTGTAAAAATTGGTTCGTTTCAGAAAGGCGGGGCATAGAGGAGCAACAATATTGTACAGTATGTGGAAAATAATGTATTTTTTAAACCTTAAACCGCATAAACACATTGCATTACACCAAGTACACAAAATAATGTTCTTATTAGCAACGTCATATGACCCCTTTAAACACAATAGATCATTAATCTTTTAGCACTGCTCACTGGGCATTTCATGTCCGAACTGAACTTCTTTTCTATAACAGCCTATTTAATATCAGCAATTTCAGGTAACCTGCATCTAGCTGGCATGTTAGACACAATAGATTTTCATGCATTTAGACTGTCTCGTCCCGTCTAGGTGGAAGGGTTTTGGCTAGAATAAGATGTAAAGTGGACCAGACTTTATGCTCATAGTCAGAAATCTAGATAATAGAGTCAGAATTAAGCAGCCAAATCTTTCTCTCGCAGATTTTTTTCTATGGCCTTTATATCCTATTAAAAGCCTTACAAGGAATCTTTCTTTAGAAACTTGTTAATGTGCCGAATAGATGTAATTAGGGATTTAATTATTTAAAACACATTTGCACGCAAGCTACATTTAATCTCTCTGTTTTATCTCTTCACAAACGACCTGCTCTAAATCCCTCTTTTTAAGAAACAGATGGAGGAAAATGTGACAGACATGACATTTGCCCAGCAACACACTAGAATTATGCTCTTAAATGCCGGACCGACTGAGATACACAGTTAATGTGCTTTCACTTGGCGTTGGCTGCTGTGTTTCTGCTGTCTTCCGCTGTTTTCCTCAGCCTATTGCTGCACAGCTCTTTCTTATTTGTCCAATCAGAAGGATGCATCCCACCCCCTGTCACTTCATTAATATTCAGCGACTGCAGTCCCCCATCATGGGCTCAGGTGGTGCACAGAACAGAGCGGGAACATGTGAACAGTGTGAATACAGAAGCAAGCACCGCTTGCATCCATAAAACAACACTATGAACAGCAGTAAGGCTTCGATCTCGATTCAGATGCTTTTCTTTGTCTTACAATGAGGTGTAAAGCAGCAGTGAGTCTCATCGCAGAATGAGCTTCCATTTCATTTCTGTTGTGAGGGGAAATCTATTCTTCCAATCCTCCACTGAGCTTGCACTGTAAAGGACTGTTTTTTTGTGTGTAGTTTTTTTCCAGTAAATATATCTAAATATATTTTTAAGCATAAATAAAAAAATAAATAAAATTAATGTATGTTTTACTAGCGTGTTGCAAGGCTATAAAGAAACAGCCGCTAAATGCCTTCTGTTGTGGTTGACCACAACAAAGGAACTGCAAAAAAAAATTATGTTTAATATGTTTGTAACAAAACAAAATGACAAAAATGAATTTACTCCCCCCTCCCCCATCACCTTCCAAACCTGTATATGTTTCTTTCTAGTGTCTTAAGACATATAAGAGACACAAAATTCAAGTCATTATTCTTTAAAAATCTTGACATCTGCCATAGCTTTTCTTAGCAATTTCATGAGAGAATATCATAATCAAAATGATCAATATATAAAGCAAAACATAGCACACTAGTCCACTTTTATGGTGCTTTTGTGTCCTTTTTGCTGCATAGATGCATCAGATTTATTGTAATTGTATGGAAAAGAGCAGCATGAACATTCTTCGAAACATCTCCTTTTGTGTTCTTCAGAAGAAAGTTGCACAGGTTGGAAACAACATGAGGGTGAGTAAATGGTGTTAAAATTTTAATCTATGGATGAACTATCCTTTTAAAAATAATAAAAACAAATTTAGTTCAAGATGTATTTTCTAAAACAAGTCTTAATATCATACCCAATTTTGCATCTCAAGTAAATTGATCTTGTTTTCAGGCTATTTTAACTGGGAAACAAAAAAAAAATACTGATGATCATTTCCACAAAGTAATTTGTGCTCCACGGGAAAGCTCAAGACGGCAATACAGACGTCCCCCGCACGCACGCACGCGCGCGCGCGTGTGTTTGTGTGTGTACGCATGCATGTGAGGGCGTGTTAATCCGCACACAGAACCCATCAGCATCAACCCCCCCATTCCTCCCCTCACTTAGACACTTCCAGCTGGTGGCGAAGGATACGCGCGTAAGATTCTCCATCCCAGCTGCCCTCCACCCATTCTCTTTCTCTCATCCCATCCCTCTCTCCGCTGCACTCCGTCCCAGCTGACTGCACGGTGGGGATGGGTTCAGGTAGGGCCAGAAGGACCCAGGAAAAAAAGCAAGAGGGAAGCACCGTCTCCTTGAAACGCTCATCTCCTCTCACACAATTGCAGTTTCCCAGCTTCAGCTCTTCGGTGGCTGCTCACCGGAACACATAGACCCTACAGAGGGTGCCTGGAAGAGATTTTTTGTCTTTGTGCTTTAGAGGGATTCTGTTCAATCTTTGTTGACTGGAAGACACTTCACTTTTTGAAAGGATATCTCACTTGAGCTTTGCATCATGGCACACGCGGCATCCCAGCTGAAGAAAAAAGCCGATTTGGAACTTACAGCTGCCGAGGAAGAGAAAGAGAAGAAGAAGAAGCTCAGAAAAAGGTCCAAAGAACCAAAGAAAAAGGTACCAATAGGTCACGGCTCTGAGGGTGGCGCGTTTTGGCGCTGGCATGCAGGTTGGGTGGGATGTCTGGAAGCATCTTAAAGGTCTGGGATGTCACTTTGAGGGCCAATACAGTTCAACAATTGTTTTTGGAAAAAAAAATAAGGCTTTCAAGTAGACTGCAGTAATACTGATGAGTCCTGTGTGGATAGGAAACGCTTATTTATAGGACAAATATGTGCCTCAGAAAGAAGGCAGAATACACAGTTGAACGTGCTCACAGCATTTTTGAGGGCAGAATTTTTATCCATATTGTTAACATTTCTCACCTTTAGTTAGATATGACATAATGCTTTATAGTAGTATATCATAGTTGTTTATTGAACTTAAATAGGTTTGAAACGCCACCCATAAGATAAGAGTTTTTTGTAGATTGAAGTGGCGGTTGTCTTTCTTTTTTTTTTTTTTTAGATGCGTGTGGATGAGTGTGTTTTTGTCTTTGATCCATGGCTGATGCGTGACTGGTGTCATTTTTATCGCGGGCAATGCATCCAGACCCCCGGGGGCTCACGAACCTTCTCCCACGGGCTTTATGAAAGATTACCCCCCCCCACCCCCGTCCCAGCCAGCTTCAATCCCATTACAAACCCACATCAACCCATCCCATTAGTCACAGTTAAGCGTTCGGCACCTCGACCTATCTACATGCGCATCTGCTTTTGTCTTAGCTGCTCTTCTCTTAGAATCAACCAAAGAATAGATTAAAATGGTCAGAAATAATTAGATATTTGACATCCCGTTCTTTTGTTTATGAGTTGTGGAGACTGCTTTGTACATTTCTTTGATTACTGGTTGTGGTTTACAAGAAAATACAATTTTACTCGTTCAATGTGCTACTTGTCATTTCATTGTAATTATTTGTGAATTTCTGAGTGAATTATTTCAAAGAAAATCCTACACCAAATTGATTTTAGTGTGTTCATGTATAAAACAATGAACATTAATATCATACAGTCCTTCTTAAATTGGCTCTAATAATGGCAATATCCTACAAAAGATTTGAATAATATTAATGTATCACGTTTATCTAAGTTCTTGCTAATCCTGTATGAAACCTTACGAGACAACAGCATAGGCGTATAGTGTTAACAAGCCAGCTTCGCTTTGTCCCTCACGGGACATTGTGTCGTGATTGAAGTCCTCCCGTCAACCTTTTTAAGGACTGAGAGCTTAACTCTCAATGACCTCTGTCATTCATGTGCGCGTGTGGCTGAAAATCTACACACTAGAACTTTATACAAGCTGTTGACTCAGAAGAGCTGATTCACATTCTGACGGCCCACAATGTCACATCTCTTTACAAACTGTTGCGGATGTTGATAACTTGAATAACATACGTGGAAAAAGATTATTAGTGACTCAGGTCATAGTAAAATGTATTTATTCTAGTAGTACAAAGTAGTCTTTTTTTTTTATTTTATTAGGATTTTGCAAAATGTTAAATAAAGTAATAATGTAAAACAAAGAAATGTATTTTATTTTATTTTAACTGCTTCAGTGATAGCCTTGTAGGCAGTGTGGCGACATACTAGGGGTGTAACGATAAATCGATTAATCTAATTCATCGCAATTCTCTCTGAAATCGATTCTGAGCTTAGCTTTAACAGCAGATGGCACTGCATGCTTTAGAAACAGCTTGCTTTTCAGTTGCTTACACACACACCACTTGAACTTAAAATAATCATTTATAAAGTTCAAAAAGGTTGAAGCGAATTACAAGAGTGTTCACACTGGGTTGTGTTTACATTAATCTTGCGTCATAAAAGCAGAGGTACAAGTACATTTAACCACTCAGTTGAACGCACAAGTGGTCTTCTTCGTGATCATTTGAGTGTGCAGTTAAAAACTAGCCTAGAGCGCCATCTGCTGTTAAAAACTAAGTTCATAATCGATTCAAGAGAGAATCGCGATGCATTAGGAAAATCACAGAATCGATTCATTAATCGATTTATCGCTACACCCCTACGACATACAGTGCCGTTGTGCGAAGTTCGAATTCGAATCGCGTTCCAAGTTCAAATCCCAGCTCGAGAACCTTTCCCGATCCCGCTCCTCTCTCTCCGACCCAATTCACTTCCTGTCAAGTCTAAACTATCCTATCACAATAAAAGGCAAAAGTGCCAAAAATATATATTTTTAATTCAGTATTTCATTTATTAAATATTTCATTTAATAATTTTATTTTACATTAACTTAAATATTGAGTAAATAAATGCTCCGTTTGTGACATTAACAATGAACTTCTTCGTACAAAAAGCTCAGATTGTCTTAAATCGTTTGGATTCATTATGTTTTATTTGTTCATTTTTAAATTCAACTTCTGGCTCAAATTGTTATGCTGATAATATAATTTGTAATGATAGATTATGTTTTAAAATAGTAAAGAATACCTTGAAAAAATAATTTGAAACAATTTTCAATGAGAACCTGCTTGTAAATTTGACAAATAATTACAAAGAAATAGCAAGTAATACGTAAGGGATAATCAACGGCTAGCTGTGCATTAAACTATTTAAATGCACGACGTGGAGGCGAAGAACCATTCAAATCCGCCTTCGTGAAGTGCATTCAAATCGTTTAATGCACAGCTAGCCGTTGATTATCCCGTTTATGCCATGGTCATTTGCCAGCATTCACATATTAATGATGTTAATAATATTTGCGCTGCAATATTTGACCAGAACGATAAAAATGACGGTTATTTTCGTCTGTATTACTATTCAACTGTAACTGTATGTTACTATGGTTACCAATGTTTATAGGAAGCGCATTAATATAGAACATGATTAAACTGACCTGGAACTACCTGCAGTTAAACAAATTTAATCAACACCTGCCAGCCAATCAGAATGGAGTATTCAGACAGGCCATGGCATAAATTAAATTAAACATGGAATTTTGAAGAAGGCGGCTGAAAGAGTATTTTCTTACAAAATGTCTTGTAAAATATCTCAGACTTTTAGACACCAGTGTGAGAAACGTCAAACATCAACATCTGCTGACAGATTTGAACCAATTTTAAACACTTCCAGCTGACCAGAAAAAAATCGACTATGGTATTCATACTTGTAGAGTGTGCTCAAAACTTTTTTTTTTGTACATTTGTGCTCAGGTTTCATTTGGCTTGAATTTTTGGAGATCGTAGGCTGTTTTTCAGACTTTGGAGCGGACCTCTCTGTGGTTCTATAATGGGTGCTGATGGTAAACATTCGCTCAGGGTATCAATACCTGAGAGGACTCCCAGTATAACTGTGGTCAAGGAGAATGCTTCTAGGTTATTGATTGTGTTGAGAGGTGTGGTGTTCGTACAGGAGAACTGTGAGCCAAAGCACTAGCTCTGGATTAGTTTATTAGCCTGTTGGGCTGTTTATGGATCAGCTTCTAGATCAGACACATAGATTAGTAGGCATCTTGATTTCACTACTAAAATTTGTACATTTTCTAAAGAAAATGTGAGTTACGCAAACAAAAACACACTACCATGATGCCCGGGCATTCTAACAGTTCTTTTAAATTGTAATAATATTTTACATATTACAGTACTGTATTTTTCATCAAATAAATTGTAAGCATAAGAGTCCTCTTTCAAAAACTTAAATATGAATTATTCCAAACTTTTGACCATTAGTATATGCCTCAGGCTCCTCCTTCAGCAGTATTTACTTATTTAAAATATTTGTATTTGTTTACAGTCTAACCTGTTGGACTGCTATATTTCAGCTGTTGTCCGTGTAGTTGGCAAGACACAGGGACACACTGTCCTCATGCGCTTCAGGTTTGTACCTGTCCTGGGACACTGATATAACTGGAGATGATGAGCAGTTTATGCGCGTACGCTTTTGGCAGTGTATTGGGTGTCGTGCTCAATGCACGTTTACGGCACGCAGGCAAACCAGAAAGGAAAAATCCATACTCTAGTCTGATGCCTCCTGGCTGCTGGCAGCCCTTTGCTTTCGTCCTCTGCTTGAACAAATGAAAACAAACATTTAGGCAGCTGGATGACTGCCCGTTTGTGTGATAGTCACGTTTGAGTTTACTCATTTCTTCATTGTGCATTTAAAGACAGAAACAACTTGTTTTCAGACACTTCTCCCTTCAGGCAAGTAGACGAATAATACACTCTTAAAAATAAAGGTTCTTTATTGGCATTTATGGTTTTATGAAGAACCTTTGGTAACACTTTAGAATAGGGAACGCTTATTCGCTATTAACTACGACTTTTCCCTCAATACGTTCCTAATTTGCTGCTTATTAATAGTTAGTGCGGTAGTTGTTAAGTTTAGGTATTGGGTATGATTAGGGATGTAGAATAAGTTCATGTAGAATAAGGCATTAATATGTGCTTAATTAGTACTAATAAATGGCTAATATTCTAGTAATATGCGTGCTAATAAGCAACTAGTTAAGAGACCCTAAAATAAAGTGTCACCGAACCTTTAACATTCATGAAACCTCTCCATTGCACAAAAGGTTTTTTATAGAAGAAAAGTGGATCTTTTATGGCATTGTGAAACCTCTCTTTATTTTTAAGAGTGTAGTGTAATGTACGTGAGGGTTTGAATGAAATTAGTGTTGCTCTGTACTTCATGTCTTGTGTTCTGGTTGGCAGGTGCAGAGTAAATGATGTAAATGTAATAATAATCAGTGTATATATTTTACAAGAACTGTCTGCATTTACATCAAGCCTATCCAGGTTCAATATAAATTGTGACATACTGTTGATTACCACTGAAGATAATTTTAACTTAGTCCCTCAGTTTATAAAAACTTAATAGTTGTGTGTATTTTTATTTTTTTTTTTACTTCAGATTTCAATCTTTTGTTACATGGAGAATTATAGACTTTGTTGAATATGTTACATTAGAATATATTACAATTAGAAAAGTTAGTATACTTATGATGTGGGAAGAAAACTAGGAAAAATCTATAGGTAAATACCATAAATAAGAATAATTTATTTTAATACATTTTTAATAATTTCAATAATTTCCAATATGATTTGATTTATTAATTTATTAATTTAGAAATTAATCAAAATGTTATCATTTACTTGCTATCCTTTTGCTAACATTTTATAAATTTTATATATATATATATATATATATATATATATATATATATATATATATATATATAAAATTTATAAAATATTGTTTATTTTATAATAAAAATCTGGCTATGAAATTAATAATTCCAAAAAAATTCTACTGCTGAATGCTATTACTCTCTATGTATAATTTGAGTTTATTACTTTCAGAACAACAACAACAAAAAAAAAATCTTGCCCTGTTGACTTCCACTGTAAACACTGATTTAGAGTTTTTATTTGCTTTTACAAACTGAGGAGCAAATCGAAATGATACAAATGTAACATGTTGTTAAGCCTCATAATGGATTGCTTCAATTTACATAGAGATTGAGCAAGTGCTTATTTGAATCAGCAGATTTTGCCACCAGCACAAAAACATTAACCCCTAGCTGTTAATTAATTTTAGTTGGAGTGTCCTTCACCCCACCCCGTATCGTTTTCTTCCACCCCCAGTCTTTACCTCTTTATCTTTTTTAATGTGGGTGGGTTGAGTTCAATATTGCTTCCTGCCATGCATTACAAACTGCACATGTTTTAAAGGGGGATGGGGTTTGGACCCCAGATATACACACATGAACACATGCTGCCACCAGCAGCATCATCACCCCCATCTTTTTGAGCAAACATGCCAAGCTGCTTCATTAATCCCCCGTCACTTATTAAGAGCCAACCTAATTTTTCACAGTCTTCACCCTCCTTTGCATGCATTGTTTGAGAAGAGAGCACCGGGCTCCCTCAGGACCTCCGTGCCCCTCTCCTCTTTTCCCCCTGGAGCTGATGGGACACTTTGTCACCAGATACTGATTCTTTTTATTTTTTTTCTCTCTAATCCTTTCATTCAATCTGTAATTGGTGTCAGAAAGGTCATTAAATATTTCACTCCAAAATTAAAATCCTGAATACAAAAGGAGATATATTGAAAGGTGTTCATGCTGCTATTTTCCATACAACGAAAGTGGAAAATAGTGGCTTTTTAATATCACATGACTATGAATGTGATATTCCATATAAAACATTTTGACTGCATGTGTAAGTAAGGGATAATCACCGGCTAGCTGTGCATTAAACGTTTTGAATGCACGATGTGGAGGCGAAGAACCTTGCCTCCGCGAAGTGCATTCAAATCATTTGCCAGCATTCACATATTAAAGATGTTAATAATATTTGCGCTGCAATATTTGGAACAATAAAAATGACGGTTATTTTCGTCTGTATTACTATTCAACTGTAACTGTATGTTACTATGGTTACCAATGTTTATAGGAAGCGCATTAATATTGAATGTGATTAAACTGATATAAGCATCTGATAGCATTCATTCTTCAGCTCAATCTCATATTTGAATGTCCGCTGAGGAAAAGTGATATCTTTGTCGTACTATCCTTTCATCTGTTAAGGTGATTTCCGATGACAGCACTACTCAGTGTATTTGTTGGCTGTGACTTACGAGGTGTTCTTTAAAGTAAAAATAATGTTGTTTTTTACAACCTTGTTCGAGTCCCTTTCAATACAAAAGTCTTTGCTTTTAACTCACTCATAAAAACAGTATCTTGTCGCCATCTAATGGCGGAACAGTGTAACCAAAATTACCATCACTAACACAATTTGGTATTTCGCAATGCCAAATACTGTTATTAAATACTACTATTATTCATATATGTATACAATATTATTTATTGAACAGTAATATTTAATAAACAACAGTAGCACTCTGATACTGCATTAATGTTAAGTAAAAATAATAAGTTATTAAACTTTGCCCTCAGCCAAAACTATTTGTTCTGGAACAAATAATAATTAATTAGATATATCCAAGATGAACTGTAACTCGTGTTTAACCACTACAACCACTATATGTGACCCTGGACCACAAAACCAGTCTTAAGTCGCTGGGGTATATTTGTAGCAATAACCAAAAATACATTGTATGGGTCAAAATTATCCATTTTTCTTTTATGCCAAAAATCATTAGGATATTAAGTAAAGATCATGTTCCATGAAGATATTTTGTACATTTCTTACCGTAAATATATCAAAACTTTCGATTAGTAATATGCATTGCTAAGAACTTCATTTGGACAACTTTAAAGGTAATTTTTTGCAACAGATTCCAGGGCTTATTTATTCAGCTTTCAGATGATGTATAAATTTTGAAAAATTGACACTTAAGACTGGTTTTGTGGTCCAAGGTCACATATAGCAAATTCCAGAAGATCTGGCTGAGGTGGGTTCATGAGCGCTGAATGGCTGCTGATGCCCTGGAGCTCACATCTCCGAAAACGTTGAAGCAAATTTTCAAATAGACAATCTCTTTATTAACAAACCACATATTTGAAGTCTAAACAACTAGACTATATTCTCACCTAAAAACTACATTCCGTGACACAAAAACAGAAGCATTTGTAAAATTACAGTGGGTTTGATTGTCCACTAACTGTGAGAAATGCTGCAAGCAGAGTAATACAAATGGTGAATATATAATATAATTTGATTATAACTGTATTATTTTATATATAATTTTCCTTACCTTTGAAAATAATAAAGGTAAAAAATATAAGATGTTTGAATTATCGCATCTCACTGTCTTCCTGCTTCTCTGAAGATCAGGCTATTCTACAGTAATAATAAGTTTGACATTTCTGACATTGTTTTGTCACATCCTGACATTTACAGAAAGACACATCAATTTTCAGTTACTCGTGAAACATTTACTATAGTATCATTAAATGCTCAGTATTAATATGAAAAAAAGCTTCTACTTTTGGATGTCTGTCAAAGTGTCAGTAGAGAAAGATTTTTTTTTTTTACCCCATAATGGTGTAGTTACAGTATCCACCAGCAGGGGACTATGCTAACCAGGCAAACCTTGCCCCCTTGATTTAAATGAGTGAGAGAAGGACAAAGACAGAGAAGCTGAGTTACGAGACAGAAAGCTGAAGGAAGCAATACAGGAAATAAAAATGGGGTTAAGCCTGAAACGGAATTGGGAGTGAAGAGAGAGAGATTATAAAACAGAGCGAGAGACAAGGAGACGTGAGGCTCTTCTAGGTTCACATTTAAATCACCGAGGACAGAAAGCTGATACAGCGTAAAATAGAACACGCAGTAAAATGAATCACGATTCATTTCGCAGTGCCGACACAAACACACACGACTGTACGTAATCTGTCTTTATCTACATGAAATGAAGGGTTGCTGGTGTGTGTTGTATGTAAACAGTGATTAGGTCTTGAGGTGGCACTGCTGGCACAGGCTCTGTCTGTTACAGCTCATTACTTCAGCTGGAGACCAGTGTGATAGAGAGAGATAGAGACACAGAGGTGACTTGTTGAATATGTATATGTATATTATGTTTTATTACATTTTGTTATTTTACACATTTTTTATAATATATAAAATGTTGTTGATCAACGTTTTTATTTTTTTATATCTATATTATTTTATTATTTTTTTATTTAGTTTGTTTTAGTATATCAGTTACTAAATGAAAATGACATTTTCTTGGCAACTAGGTAAAATATTTTTTTTTTTCTGTATATACAGTATTTTATTTTATTTCTGTTAAAGTTTATTTTATTTCAGTTATTAAAACTTTTTATGGTTTTGGTTTTAGTTAACTATAATAACCTAAACCTTAGTTAATTATAATAACCTAAAATAATAATTTAGTTGTATAAAAAAGTCGCTGGACACAATATTACAGAGTCAACCTAAAAACAAAATATAAAATTGAAATTACAAAATTCGTTGAAAACAGCAGAAAGCAAAAAGTAGGATTTGCTGCTTCATTTGATATCTTTGAGATATCAGTCAGACGCATTGCCTTTATGCAACAATGCAGATGAGTGTGGTTATCTGGAGAATGCAGGCATGTTTCTCCAGAGCTCCTGAGAGCCACCCACTTTCTGCTGAGCTCTACAAACATCAGGGACAGAGATTGGCCTTATTTTTTCTTCTGTACTGGTTTGCTGTTCATTGGCAGACAGGGTGAGTTAGTACACACTTCCTCCTGACCGCGAACTCTATGACCTCCTGAGCAAAGACTTCATTACTCTTCATGTGTCTCATGATTAGACGTAATTGAGATCCAATCTGACATATGGAATGATGTCGTGTTTATTTGCCATCTAAACAGAACGCGTATTTTGTTTCAGTTGTTGTCTGTGGAACTTTGGAACGTGTTTCTGGACGTTCACTGTGTCCTGCTGTACAGCTCAGCATGGCTGCTCATCAGCATATGTTGAGATTTGGATGCTGATCTCCAGTATGGGATGTTCTTGTCTCCACCAGGCTTCTTATTAGCTTAACCAGCAAGACTTCTGGCTATGACTATACTGATCCACCAGTTAAACCAGTACCAGACAAGGTCTACATTTACATTTAGTCATTTAGCAGACGCTTTTATCCAAAGCGACTTACAAATTAGGACAATAGAAGCAATCGAAACCAAGAAAAGAGCAATAATAAGCAAGTGCTATGACAAGAACGCAGTACATGTAGCAAGTTTTTTTGGTTTTTGTTTTGTTTTTTTGTTTATACACACACACACATAAATATACATACAATACAAAAACAAGTAGATATAATAGAAAAAATAATAGAGAAAGCTAGTGTTAGAGGGTCAAGTTTGTTTTGTTTTTTTTACTTTAAAGGTTTCATTAGGTTTAACTCATAATTGTGTGTTGTTTGTGAAGTGTAGTTCACTTTTAATTCTAATTGGTCTATAATTGTTTTTTTGCCAGAATTTACCATCATATATGTTAATATGCAGGTGAGTGTGTGTGTATATATATATATATATATATATATATATACACTTGGGGTCCATAAGATTTATTAAAATGTTTTTGAATGAGTTCATAAAAACGTTCATAATCAGTGCAGTAAAAACAATAACATTGTGAAATATTATTACAATTTAAAATAGCTGTTTTCTATTTTATATATTTTAAATATAATTTATTCCTTTATTTTTGTTATGACAAAACTGATTTTCAGCATCATTACTCCAGTCTTCAGTGTCACATAATCCTTCCATTCTAATATGCTGATTTGCTGCTCAAACATTTCTTAATTATTATTATTATTATTAATGTTGAAAATGGTTTTGCTGCTTAATAATTTTGTGAAAACTTTCAAGAATCTTTAATGAATAGAAAATTCTAAAGAACATAATATACTTTGTTTTGATCAATTAATGCGTCTTGTTTAATAAAAGTGTTAATTTCTTTCAAATAAAATCATACTGACCCCAAACCTTTGTGAAAGAATAAAAGAAAGAATAAGAATGAAAGAATTCTTATTAAATCCTTATCCGGTAAATTTGAACAGGAAAAGCAATTTGAATTCTGTGGTCAAAAAGAGTGGGAACGCTGAATGTTTTATGTTGACATTTCGGCCGGGTCTCTCTTGAAAAAAAGGACTTTAATCTCGAGAGACTAACCTTGTAAAATAAAAATATAATAATAGTAATAAATCTTGGATCAGCGTGGACATTCCTGCTGGTTGAAGCTAATCTTTTCAGCAGGGTTTTCCTCCCCATGCTAAGGCAGTGAAGTCATCACTCTTGCTGTGGGGGAGCTCAGATTGACGTAAGAGGGAACAGAGCTGCTGGTCTAATTAATATCCGCTGCCAGTCAGAATGTGTGTGTGTGTGTGTGTGTGTGTGATAGGTGAAAGCTGCACTGTACAGAGAGTGCAGAAATATCTCTACCTGACTCTGGCGTCCCGAGAGTGTCCAGGTTGTCTTGTTAAAGCACTGCTATGGGCATCAAATACTGTGTGTACATGCTGCCTTTGTCCTTGAGCTACACACCAATGTATGATGGGCCCTTCTGCAGTGATTTTAAGTCTTTTATCTACACTGAACATTCGTTTTTCTTTTTCATTGGAGAAGAAATGTTGAAATGGATAGTGCCTGATGAATTGCAGGCTGGACAAGAGCGTGTGTGTGTGTCTCTGACCAGTGGCGTGTGAAAAATGAAGGCTGTGATTGGGTGCAGATGAGGGGGCAGCTGAACCGTGAGACACCCATCTGTGAGAACGCGGGTGACTTCTTTACCACACACGCACTGCTTTGCTTTTGACGCACAATTTATTTATTTTTTTGCTCTTAGATGTCCTGAGGGTTCATGTTTACAGTATCTGAAATTACACATTTCTGTTGAAATGCATGCTGAATGTCAGTCTTTGTTTTATTTCGTAGGCAACACAAAATAAATGTAATAAATTGGATTTGGATCAATGAGACAGAAGTGGTGTCTGAGCGAACAGATCAGCGGGTCTGCAGAGTTAATTATATGCACTATTGAACCACACCAGTTTGACAATTTAGTATTAAATGCATTTGAATATACAGTATTAGTGAAAACAGGAATTCCCTCTGAAGCTTTATCATCAAGAGAGTTTGGACTTTCAGGGACCTTTATTTTTTTATTTTTTTTGAGGTGGCTCTTTTTGGCCCTTGGCTAGATGAGGCACAATATATATATATATATATATATATATATATATATATATATATATATATATATATATATATATATATATATATATATTGGTACAATATACAAATTGTTATGTATTTTTATATATAATTTATATCAAATTAATATAAATGTTCAGATATTTATAATGTTACGAAAAAAAAAAGTTTTGTGCAAAAGGAACAAATACGACCAGAATATCAGTTTACATCATATATATATGTGAGATTAAATGGATGAAAAGTGACAATAAAAATATTATAATGCTACGGTAGATAGATAGTTAGATAGATGATTCTTTGCTTACTTGATATAATATTTTATGTTTTTTAAAATGTTGTAGATTTAAGTAGCAAATGAGAATCGCTAAAATTAATGCATATATTTTGAGACAAATGTCTTCTTTATGATTTTCAGTTTTGTTTAAGATAATTAAAGCAACAGTTTTTAAATAACAAAAGAATATGTAAAAGTATGGTATTTGGGGTAAAAAGCGCCCCTGCTGTTGGGGCTAAAGGCGCACAGTAATTAACATGATAATTAATAGATCGCTGACTTTTCCATTTGTTGACATTACATGGTTAGATTCAGATGGTAAATATCATATATTATGTTGGGTGTCCATATTAGAGATAATCACCATGTTTAGAATTAAACCATCATATTTAAAAAAACATAATATTAATCATATCATATAATAAAATATAATTTGTTGTTACTACTGTAAATATATATTCAATTATTATTTGATCTCCTTCAGTACTTTCAGAATCTTTACTTATTAAAATGATTTTGTTTCTGTATTTTAAAATATATTTTTTATATTAACATATTTTAATGACAGTATATTTATTGAACAAACATTTATTTTATTTGTCAAAATAAGCAGAAAATAGAACAAACTTTGATTTGTATTGATACCTCATATATTTATAAGATTTTTAAACAAAATAAACAACTTGAATGATTTATTTTCACACAAAATCTGTTGCTCCATTAATGTTCAATACAACGTATATCTTTTTTCTGCAATTATACATTTTAGGCGCAGTGAATAGCTCATTTTTTCTTAAGGGGGGCCTTTAGCCCCGTTGTACCCTATATCACATTTCCACAAAAATATTAAGCAGCGCAACTGTTTTCTACTCTGATAATAATATATTCTATATATATTCTGGTCGTGCAATCAGCATATTAGAATGATTTCTAATATGAAGGATCATGTGACACTGAAGACTGGGGTAATTTTCAATTTTAAAAATTCAATTCAATTTTAATATATATGAAAATAGAAAACACATTTTAGTATTTCACAATATTACTGTTTTTACTGTAATATTGCTATTTTCCTGCGTTTTTCATCAAATAAATGCAGCAGTGGTGAGAGATAAGAGTATAAGTGTCACCTTATATATATATATATATATATATATATATGAGAATCATCTTATATGAGCATATTAGTTTATCATCATCCACAATTACGCTACAGTTGACCAATCAGAATCAGGAATTCCAGATTTGGATTTTGGATAGACAGCTGAATTCCGGCTAACACTGATAAAGCTGACCTAAGGTGTGTGAAAGAAAGGCTTTGTGAAATGTTCTGAGCCATATGGAGTTTATACACTCAGTATGAATAATGCAATGCTTTATATTGTGTCGGGTGCTGATGGACGGCTGTGTTCAGACCGCTGGCTAATATGAGCTGAATGCTGTTCATTAGTCCAGGCCAGATCTGCTGGGACGCCTGCCGTCTCCTGAGCTGGAGTTAATGAGCTTTTGTGCCTCAAATGGCATCGTCCTCTTATACTGTGCTTCAAGCCAGTCAGGACAGGGATGTTTCGGTAATGATAATCAGTCCTAATGGGCTTCAAATGAGCAAAGAGTGCCACTGTACAACAGCGAGGTGATGATGATTGTGCGATCAGCTCATGGTTCAGGACGTACGTCACAAAGTCTCAGCAGTTTGTTCTCTGAGGCCTGATTCGAAATACGCACAAAACTGGAAAGCTCTCATGATAATTGCAAGCTCCAGCTGCTAAAAGTAATGCTGCAAAGCTTTTTATCAGTCTGCTGAGACACAAAATAGTGTTTAACAGGTTCCTGCATTTCAGACTCTGAGAATGAATTAATCATTGGCATTGAGTTTTACTTCAAATCTTTTGAAAATAGTAAAAGTGTGTGTTTTGTTTGAAGCACTTATTAGCAAGTAAAATACCGATTGAAAAGTTTTTGAAAGAAGTCTGCATTTATTTGTTAAAACTACAGTAAAAATAGCAATATTGTGAAATATCATTACAATTTAAAGTAACTATTTTAAATTTTTTTCACTGTGATGAAAGAGTTGAAGTTTTAGTTATTCCAGTCTTCAGTGTCACATGATATTTTGGAAATCATTTCTAATATGCCAATTTGGTGCTAAAGAAACATTTCTTCTTATTATTATCAATGTTAAAAATAGTTGTGCTGCTTAATATTTTTGTGGAAACGTGAACCTTTTTTTTCAGGATTCTTTGAATCAGAGGCTACGTTCACACTGTCAGTTTTTGGGATTGACAACCGCATTTACTTACAGCAGGGTGTACGCGGGGTAGGGGTGTGCGATATGACGACTTTTGATCGTGGACGATAAAAATGTCTCCTCGATCTGCTTTTGAAGAAATATCGTAGTATCGTGCTACAGCGCACATTATATCAGCTGCAGTTCTTATTCCTCCGTCTCTATATACCGTACATTATTAGGATCTGCTTTAAAGCCTTGCCGGTTAAATGTTTTATTCACGCGTTGTTCTGACGTGCGCTTTTTCTGAGCCCGTACACCCGAAGCGCGCGAGCTAAAGCCTGTCAAAAAGCGCCTGATTACTGAACTAAGTTATCTTGTGCACTAATACTGTCAAAACACACAAGGTTTATGTATAGACTCCGTTGCTTATGTCTAAAATGAGTAAGTAAACAGCTGAGAGAAAACGGATGCGTGCCTCTGTATATTAGATGCGTGCATGTCTTAAAGGGGCAGTACTGAACATGCTGCCGACTGTCATTAAAGGGATAGTTCACCTTAAAGTTTAATTTCTGTCATTATTTACTAACTCGCATGTTGTCCCAAACCTGTATTAATTTCTTTCTTGTGCTGAACACAAAAGAAGATATTTTGAAGAATGTGGGTAACCAAATAGTATCTGGTCCACATTGACTTTTGATAGAAGGAAAAAAAATACTATGGAATAAGTCACTGGGGACCAGCAACTGTTTGGTTTTCCACGTTCCTCAAAATAGCATTTATGTTCAGCAGAAGAAACTCATTCAGGTATAAAGAAACTTTTGAGTGAGTAAATGATGGTATAAATATAAAACACTTTTTATTTTGGGGTTAATTATTCCTTCAATGTTAATAAAACACCAAAACACAAAGTGAAAAATCACTCACTACTCTTGACTGAAAAACGTTAATACAGTTGATTTAATAGGAATCAATCTATATAGTGTTTTATTTTTATATTTGTTGATTCAATTTCTCGAATGCTCCTGCTAAATACACCTATTGACTACCTGAAAATAAAACACTGTTTTATTTGTATAGTATGTGTACTTGTAATGTGTATCTTTGTTCTCATTTTTTAATAACAAAGATAAAATAATGACATAGATTTTTATCTTCGCCCACTTTGGCCTAAATATCCACCATTCTTTTTTAAATATTTTTGTTATCTTGAAAGGTTTTGTCTTTATAACAGGGAAATTAGTTTGGCTGTAATGCTCAGACAACTTGCAAAATAGTAAAACCAACATGACAAAGAATCATGATAAAATCGTGAATCGTGATTTTTCTTAAAAATATTGTGATATTATATTTTTGCCATATCGCCCACCCCTAATGCGGGGTCTTAAAAAGTCTTAAATTTGTTCAAGAAAGTCTTAATTTTGATCTCAAGAAGTCTGAATTGTGATAT
Organism: Onychostoma macrolepis; assembly: GCF_012432095.1. Lineage (NCBI taxonomy): Eukaryota > Metazoa > Chordata > Actinopteri > Cypriniformes > Cyprinidae > Onychostoma > Onychostoma macrolepis. Next base: position 24,799,551 of record NC_081166.1, read on the forward strand.
GGCTGAATGTGACGATTAAACTTCAAAAGGCTATGTTTTCATTGAATAAACATGAGCGCTGCAAGTTCAAAGTCCGGTGCTGCGCTGCTTTGTGTTCTGCCTTTACCGGGAAAACCATTATATTTCTGCCAAACGCGACACCTGCTGTCAGAGAACGAATGAGTAAGTTAACATAGGTTAACATAGGTTAAACTAGTGCACGTACGAGTGCATTCTTTCACTGCATGATTCAGTCTATTAAAATGCATTTAGAATGATCACATAATTTAACATATGGGGGCAGAAAATGTATAGCCTATATTTATATCATTTCATATAGTTAATATCACACGAAGAGTGCCGTTTTGTTTCTCCAAAAGTCAGCATGATTACAAATGATTTTATGCAACAGTTCAATAAACAAGAAGTTAATGTTAAGTGACTTACGTTTTAGACACCATATTTCCTGCATTTGCTCTATTTCGCCATCAAAAATCGTTTCAAACACATCCAAAGCACTGTTTTGTGTCTCTGAGCAACATGCGGTGTTTGTTCCTGAATAAATCAACCGTTTAAATGATTCGGTTCAGTCGCAATGACTCACTTATTAACAGTGACTTGCTGCCACCTACTGGCGGTTTTAGTTTCACATTTAAAGTATCTTCATTTTTTAAAATAATTTCAAACATCAGTTTTCAACGTTTTATGTTTCAAATATCAAAACATTATTTATGCATTTGTAACTGCAGTTTAGCATTCTATGTCCCTCTGAGCTGCATTAAACTGTGTAAATACATCTAAATGCCACTTCAGATGCATTGCAAAGATAAATTTTGTTGATACTGATTTAATTTGCTTGGTAACAGCCCAAATGCAAGAATTTGACTCAAAAGATCATTGTAACACAGTTCATAGATCGGGAAGAAGGAGGCGGGAACCGGCGAACATTTAAACACAGTTTTAATAAAATAAACAAACATAAAAGTAAAGCGGCAACCCCTCACGGACGACTGCCGCACATAAAATACAAAATAAAAGTCCAGGCCTGGTCCTCTCTCGTCGTACACTGTCGTCACTCCTCCTTTTATCCTTCCGCAGCTCCTCCGTGGGACTCGAGACCGGCGAGTGGCGCAGGTGTCGCTCATTATCATTAACTCCACCGGCCTCGCTCCGTTCCCACGGCTCTCGGCCCCGCCCCACTCGCCACAATCATACACACTTTTAGAAAAAATGGCTTTCCCGGTGCTGTAAAAACGTGCCTGTCTCTGGCTCAGCTCCAGCCAGCCAGCGAACACAGATTTGAATTTAGCAGCTGATGATATGACGTGCTGAACGTTCCAATCACGCTGGTGTGATTGTATTAATTATAGAAAACATTAATCGGCTATATTTGGTCTATTGGAAGCTGCATTCAAAATCCACTTCGCTCATAAATCTGTGAATCTGTGCATGACGCCTCTGCTATTACCTGTAGACATTTATAAATTATTTCCTGTATATTTATGAACTGTATCTAGTATATATCTAGTAAACCAAATATTCTGGTAATTATTGTAACTCTGACTCTTGCCGGTGTGGCAAACAGTGGTCTTAGATGTGTGTGTGTTGTGTGGTTGTTCGGTTCTCTGGAGAGCCGTCAGAGCTTTACTCCAGATGTACACTGTGCAGACCACATCTCACAGAATCATGGGAGTTTGTGTCGTACATATCTAGAAGTTTGAACAGGAGCACAGAGCAGCAGAGGCAGCTGGACTGGCCCACAGATGTGTGTAGAAAAATATATCAGTGTTAATATGAAGAAACGTTAGTTCTGAGTAAAGAGCAATTTATTTGCAGATGCTACTTGGTTTGTTATTTTGACAAAAAGATGTGATGTTTTTATATGTTTCTTTATCTGTGAGTTGGTGGGTGAATCCCACCTCAAGTAATGGCACAGAATAACTGCGATACATACGGTGTCTCTTAATAGCAACCCAAGAGATGCGTCAGTATTGATTGACCTGACCTGGAGAGGTCAACACCTTGCAGTCATCCTAACTAACATAATCCTACACAGAAAATATCCTGGAAGGCAACATAAGGATGCCGTAATTTACAATATGTCACTATTGTTGCATGCTGTATTTACAGTATGCACAAAACTGTGAGGCTAACTCAAAAACCACTAGCAGCCCAACATAACTGGCCTGAGAGGTCGACTGATTGATTGCCATCAAGTGTTTGTGAGAGTGTACTGTACATACAATATCCATATGTTTGCAGTTTCAATGCTATTACCTTTGTGTAGATATTTAAAGATGGCCATCTTTAAGCATGACTGTTGAAATGAAATGGTAACACTGTACAATAAGAGTCCATTTCTAACATTAAGATTAATGAAAGCTGGATAAGTATTACTCCTCATTAGGCTGATGATACACGGGGCAACTTTTTTAGAGCAATGTTGCTTGGGCACTTTCACATCGAGAATGGGTAACAAATTTCTATCTGGATATTTTATATCGGTCGTGGGCCCTTTAATGATCAATAATTAATATTCATATTTTTATTCATTTACAAAGTATGGTTCAGTTCAGTTCTGTTTTTTTAATAGTAAAGCACTATTTTAGTTTTCGTTCAGAATCCATTGTAAAAATTATTGGTTGATTAATCGGTATTGGCCAGTGTGGTCCAACCTAGCTATTGGTATCAGTAAAATCCACTATCCGTCGACTTCTAATACCATATGCATAACGTATGCAGTGTTATTGTTCTGCATCATCAACAATTTCTAGTGATCATCATGGCAGTTACTGGTTAAAGAATTTGAAGAATTGAAGAAGTCCCAGGGGTTAATTTTTATTGACCCTCATTTTGTGTTCTTGTCTTTTTGACCCAAAGAGCATTTTCTTTTTCCCAAAAATGCTATTTAATGTTATCAAATTAGACTAAAACTTACTGACTTTGCTCACACATGGGTATAACAACTTCCGGTCACACTTTAATTTAAGCTCCAATTCTTGCTATTAACAAACCATTAAGTGTGACTTTTGCCTCAAACTCCTAATTTTCTACTTCTTAATAATTAGTTAATGTAGTTGTTAAGTTGAGGCATTGAGTAGGATTAGGGATGTAGAATATGGTAATGCAGATTATGTGCTTTATTAGTACTAATAAACAGCCAATATGTTAATAATAGGCATGCTAATACGCAACTAGTTAATTCAATTCAATTCAAGTTTATTTGTATAGCGCTTTTCATGATACAAATCGTTGCAAAGTAGCTTTGCACGAAATTAAGTTTCTACCATATATTTAGTAGTAGTTTTTCAGTGGTGACTATGTCAAGTTGATGTACATATGGCAAAAATGTACGATGTAACCCTATTAACAGTAATGATTATATGTTGCAATTAAACTTATGGCAAAATTTGGTAGTTCTATGTTTTGTTTCAGGGTTGACATCATCTGAGGTCCTCTGAGGGGTTAGCATCATCTCTTCTCAGGTGTTTGGTCATCTCAGATCTTTTAAGGGTTGGATCCAGACTGAAGTTTGTGTAATTCCTAGTGCCAATCCCATGGCAGAAACAGAGAAACAAATAGAGACAAAAATGATCTTTTCAACCCAAGCTAAAGAATAATAATGTGCGTTTGATCAGATATAACTGCAGTACAAGATTTATAAGATGCATTATGTGAATGCTTGGCTAAAGAGATGTGTCTTTAATCTAGATTTAAACAGAGAGAGTGTGTCTGAAACCCGAACGTTATCAGGAAGGCTATTCCAGAGTTTGGGAGCCAAATGTGAAAAAGCTCTACCTCCTTTAGTGGACTTTGTTATCCTAGGTACTACCAAAAGTCCAGAGTTTTGCGACCTTAAGCCCGGGACACACCAAGCTGACTTCAAAGAACTAGCGGCGACGAAAGCCGACGGTGTTGTCGCTTCGCGTCGGACAAAAAAGCTGCACATGAACACACCGCACAAACTTCAGCTGACTGCAAACAGAACACGTGCGTTCTGCGCCTGCTTGAAGGAGTAAATATCTGTAGTAAATATTCGTTATTCAAACCGAGAAACTGAAACAAAGATATACGAGATAAACGCAGATATACGGAACGTAAACGAAGCAGCGCTCATTTTGAATATCAGTAACGTTGATAACTTTCATTTTTTTTAAGCAGCTCATGTTGTTATGAAAACAGGCGCATATTGGAATGCTTGGGCAAGATCATGTCACATCAAAAAATAGCCTTTTGTCTTCATTTACGTGCCCGTTTTCATCACTTTTGCTTTAATTCTCCTGCATGGACTCCTTCGCTAAACTGAACATCCAATCAGAGTTCTCTCTCTCACCGACGGTCCGCGGCGGCCTGACGCTGATTCAACATGTTGAATCGGAAAACTACCACCGACGTGAGCCCGACGAGTGGAACTCACCAAACAAACTAGCCCGACCGTCGCTCGTTGTCGCTTGGTGTGTACCGGGCTTTAGGGAGCGTGATGAATTGTAGCGAGATAGAAGACCAGTTAGGTACACAGGAGCTAAACCATTAAGGGCCTTATAGGTAAGTAATAATATTTTGTAACTGATACGGAACTTAATAAGTAGCCAGTGCAGCGACTGTAAAATTGGGGTAATATGATCATATTTTCTTGACCTGGTAACGATAGTCAGAACAGTTAATAGTCAGAACTGGTCCCTATACTAAAGTGTTACCGACTTCCCCCAAAAACTGAATAATTTTTGTACTTTTTAAGGATTTTTTCCCCAACTTGTGGTGTTCCTAACACTTCTTGTGTTTCCAGTCAGAAATGATTAGCTATATTTGGTGATAATATATCTTGACTGAATATTTACAAGCAATTTTTAAATGGCCATTTTTGACCTGAAACACCAAATTAGGTTAAGGATTTAAAAGATTTTGGAAACTTTTTTTTATTATGCTCTCCATATTTACTTTCAGTACTATTTAGAGGACATTTGTGTAACAATTTTAATGTTTTAACCTTGTTACACACTTTCAGTCCTAAAATAGGAAAATTCCAACACCCTCTCATGGCAATTTTGTAACTATTTAACTTTTTGGCAAATAGTTTTTTGGTGACAAGGCTAATTTGTATAAATTTGTATGACCTGCTTTGTACATTTTTGTACAATCCGCTTACTGACGGTTAGGTTTACGTGCGGACCTTCTTGCTTGTATTTTCATACAAATCAAAACATATCAATTCATATGTAATCAACACCTTGTAAAATAGTTATGATTTTTCATGAAGTCTTGTTGGAAAATTCATTATAAAAATATGATTTTTTAAATTTGTTCAAGAAAGTCTTAATTTTGATCTCAAGAAGTCTGAATTGTGATATGGCGGAATGTGACGATTAAACTTCAAAAGGCTATGTTTTCATTGAATAAACATGAGCGCTGCGAGTTCAGAGTCCGGTGCTGCGCTGCTTTGTGTTCTGCCTTTACCGGGAAAACCGTTATATTTCTGCCAAAGGCGACACCTGCTGTCAGAGAACGAATGAGTAAGTAAACTAATCTAAACAAAGTGTAAAATTATTATAAACAATTGTAATAATTATGGTGTAAACATGTTTATTTTCATCAGACTGAACAAAAAGGATATAGTTCTCCTGTGATGCGTGCATGTTTATAGACAAACTAATTCAACTAGTGAATGTGTAAAATTGCTTTAAGAAAGTTTATTTTCTAAAATAAAATGAAATATTCTGTTTAAGAATCAACCAATTCCTTTACTTGAGCTAGTGCTAAAAACACACAGCATGCGCAAATGAATTTAGCTATCAGTGGGCAATTCATTCCTCGTTAATTCCCCCTTAGATAGAGTTTGAATTCCTGCTCATTTTTATTTGTGTCCTAAGGGTCACTGTGAACAAACTCTTTGAGTGTTGGTGTTTGAAGTGGTGGGACTGAAGGGGACAGAGTGTACTTACTGACGCACACAGCTGATTGTCCAGATTGATAAAGCCTTCTTTTAAACATTGACCACTAATTGTCTAAATGGAAGGAGTGGAAAGGGAGAAGTCTTGACAGGAAGTGCTCCTTCAAAGAGACAGAGAGTAAGAGATGAATCTTAGCAGATGTATATGCACACATAACCGCACACTCATGTTTTCAGAGTTCAGAAATGATTGGTTAAATTTATGCAGAAATATAGATTAGCTGGTGTGGCAGATGACGTCTTCTCATACTGTGTGTTTGTGAAGGCGAATTTCATTTCAGGGCTCACGTCCCCTCTGCAGTGAGGGTTGGGTTGCTATGGCAACACTGCACTGCTGAGGAGACGTATAGATCCTCAACTTGCGTCCCACTGTATTTAAACATGTTTTTTGAGGTCAGTGTTCAGTAAACACAAACAGGAGCATCTGTCTGTGACCACGAGTGGACCATTGATTTGATGATTTGATACTGGTCTCTGGTTTGTGGGCTATTGACCAATCAGGACAAGTCCGTCTTTATCACTCATTTTGCTTTTCTGATTGTCATTTGTTCATTTTTTGTGAAAATACTTTCTCCTATCAAGCTTACTTGTAGAGACGAATATAATAGCACAAAGTGGCAACACTGTGGCTCTGTTGCTGTATCAAAACATGGCTGTGTTTGTGTGAGAAACCAGTCCACCTGACACAGGAACACTGGCTCAACCAATGGTGTTAGTTTGGGGCGGGACTTTCTGTATGTTTTACCAATGGCAGACAGCGAGTGTTCAGGAAACGCAGAACACTCCATAGAAATGATTATTTTTGAGTATTAGTAAAATGTGCTTATTGAGTGGTAAAATGATTAAGTATTATTCTAATTTGGACTGATAATTACTGTAAGTTATTTTGCAAATTATAACCATTGTATTTATATATATCTTTACTCTCACTTTTGATCAATTTAATGTGTCCTTGCTGAATACATTTATTTATTTTAATTACTGATCCCAGGCTTTTCACTCTCAGAAGAAAATGGTACAGAACAGTTAATGAGGTAATATGTGCACTTTAGGTATTAATTTGTATTTTTAAAGTGCTAATATAGTCCTTTAACCTTTACAGTATGTAGTATTTAGCCTAATATTACCATCTTTATGGGTAAATAAAGTACAAAGATGTACCTTTTGCCTTTTGAACCTTAGGTACCTGCTCCAGTGACAGCTTTGTACCTTTTTTTTCTAAAAATGTTGAACAGAAGTGCAGTTTAATTCACAGCATACACTTTAACATTCAAAGATGGAAAATGAAAATATAACACTTAAAGTGTCCACAAAAAAATATATATATTTGGACACTTTTGAAATCCACAATTAAAAATGTGTAAATGTGTGTGCATTATATAACAAAATATAAAAGAATGTAACATTTATTTTGAAGAAATATAATACAAACACTTTTTAAAGAAAAAAAAAATCACACTAAAGTTTATGTTCCAAAATATAAAAAAATAAATATATTGTTTAAAGTGAACACAAATGTCTGGGTCACTTTCTGGTTGTCAAACTAGTTAGTTAGTTTTAATATGATAAACTTGAGTGGAACAGATTTCATACATTCGTGAAAACTGACCTGGTTAAAAACTATGAAGTGTAAAGTTAGATAAGAACATTTCTAGTGTCATTTATTTACAAATGCTGCTTGGTTTGATATTTTGTATCTAATGCTTTGAAATTCACACTTGTTTCCAAATACATTACAAATACATAGGAGCTTGTGTCAGTGTGACTCAGCAACAATATTTTTCCATAAAACAGCTTTTTAAACTATCCCAACACACAGATCCATAGCATAACACTGGACAGCAAGAGCTTTTCTGATAATATGGCAGCAACAGATTGGTCAGTAATGTTATAAGGCGGGACTTAGCAAAGGATCAATTCAGTTTGGTGACATTACCGGTGTGCAAATTACACACGTCAAATTTTGGCACCCATTTAAGTTACATTGTCTTCAAAGATGTTTCTTTTTTGACAGTATGATGATCTAGACTCGAACTGCGAAAAGATGAGGCTATTTGAAATTTCCACAGTGAATTACTGTCGGTGGCATTGATTTAATTAATGGGATGGGCGACTGGAAGGGCACGAGGGTAGGAATGTGTGTGTGTGTGTGTGTGTGTAGCGAGGGGGTTGGCTGGTGCTGGTGGTGTAATGTTGCTGATGCGGGCAGAGACTGCTGCAACCTCCCAGAGCACTGCGAGCAAGAGAGAGAGAGATAAAAGACAGGGGCAAACTAGTCCAGTCTAGTCCAGAGGCACCGAGGTGCTGATTGGCAGAGCCAGGATCAGGGCAACACCGCAAGCGCTCATAATACCTGGGGAAATGCCCCCAAATCCCCCTTAAGCTGGGCTGCTGTACTCCAGCATGGCTGACTGGCTCCTAACAGTAGCGGCGGGTTGAGTTGTGCTGAATCTGGCCGCCTGTGCCAGGGTATTTGTGCAGCGGAGGGGACAGGAGGGGGGTGCGTAAAAAGAGCTGATAAGCAGGATGACAATAAGACTCGCGCAGGACAGATTCCAGTCGGGGAGGCCTGCCACACGGAGGGGCCCGCTGCTATTTCGGTCCACCAGATCATGATTACGCTCAGCCAGGAGAGAGACCACTAGTGCCTACAAATATGGTAAGTGCCATCCCATCCGAGAAAGTATGCGGAGCCGGTTGGAGCAGAGGGTGACAGCTGGGAATGTCGAATAGTGCTAACGTCCCGCATCCGTATTGATGATAAAGTGGATTTGTGCGGCACGTAGGGTACAGTAATGCTTCTGGACTGTGTCCGGGAGCGTCCCAACTTCCTTTTTACATAATCATAGTATCTCAAAGTTAACAAGGACATGTGTTTTCAGCTTTAATGCACCTCCGGAGTGGCCGATTCCAAACTCTAGCTCATTGATTACTGGGATCGTTCAGGACTGCGGGGAGAACATTGCAATGGAGGACGGGATAGATGTAGAATCAGTAAGTTCCACTTTGAAACTCTGTAACACTGGTGGGTTTGATCTTGTTTGGGGTCAGTGAGTGAGATGGGAGGTTTGGCTGAGTGTGGATGGTGTGGTGTTTACCAGGCATGGTTGATGTGTAGTGGTGCATTGCTCGAAAGGGCTCCGGTTTCATCTGACAGTGAAACAGGAAGGCAGTGGGATACGTTTCAATGGCAAGCTTTTCATTTAGATTGATGTAAATCTGAACTACTGCTGGGGTCATTCAGTGCAGAGGCTGAATTTTGTATGTGGTCCAGTTTGTTGGAGAGTGGATCGGATTGTGCATCAGGTTCTGTTCAACTGTCATGGCATGTAGTAGACTGACTAACCTGGTTCTCTGTGGTAGTGATTGACCGATACGTGTGTTTAAATGACCGATGCAGATATCTAGAGACCAGGGGTTGACTAATATGTACATAATACATTTTTTTTGGATCAAAACCAATATATACGATCATACATTGTTATATATATATATATATATATATATATATATATATATATTACAAGAATTTAATTAAGAAAGCAACAAGTGGTCTAACCTAGCGCAAACGTTCTCAGGTCACATTTCTGTAAAATATACTTTCACAAAACTCTTCTTCAGTACTTATTAATAAAAAAAAAACTAAACTGTTTGTTAATCAGTCATGTGGTGCAACCAACATGCAGACAAAAACATAAAATAAGAAATGACATCATAAAGAGACTGTCATGGTCAATAAGTCTAAAATATAAGATAATTTGACCTTTTTATGACAAGAAAAAGTTAGTTGAGTTTGTAAAATGTCATGTGGTGCAACTCCCCAAAATTCAGTGATAATTATGAATTAATTATACATGGAAATGTTTACCTTGAAAAGTGAATTTGAGCACTTTTTGAAAATAATGTGTACACTCACATAAAATAGGTTATTACTTTTTACTTGATGGTTACACCACATGACATCTTAGAGTCATTACATAAGCTTTGTTTTTAACCACATGAAATCAACAGGAATACAAAAAGTTCATTTTTAAAAACTTTTTCCATTTTTAAATGGTTACTTGATGGTTAAACTACATGACATCTTAGAGTCATTACATAAACTTTGCTTTTAACTATATGAATTCAACGGGAATACAAAAAGTTCATTTTTAAACACTTTTTTGTTTGATTTTTCAAGATGGCATCTTTTGTGTGTCATTCACCCTAATGCCAGTAATCTCAAAATAACCAAACACGAGTCTGCCACTACTCTGTGGCACTCATGTGTTTTCACAGTTGTCAGTTGTTTTTCTGTTTTGTTGTTCTACAGTTGTCAGTGTGAACTAACTTTGTAGGCTGCTCTCCCACGGTTTGGCCTGTATGAGGATTTCCTCAAAGCATTTACAGTAAGGATTTGCCCAAGATCATGTAACATGGAATCACGTCTTATAGCAGTGCATCTGCGTATAATAATGTTCTCAACAGCTGCTTGATGCATGCCTCAAACATTGTCTGAGAGGAATACTGGCTTTAGTATACAGTCGCCTGTACTACTTGCTCACCCAGTCACTGGTTCTGGCTTTTCTAAACATTGTGGCATGTTAATTATTGTACTAGATTCATCAGTGCACTTTATTAAAAAAATGTGTCACAACCATTAGGAAACATCAAGATAAATCAAGGAAAAATTGACTTTCAGCCTCCATGTCCCGGTCAAATATAGTGGGATCAAAAAATGATCCCTTGATCCTTCAGAAGCCATTCTAATATGCAGTATCATATAAATAAGAATAAATCGCTTTTTAAAGAAAAGATGGTCTGATTCTGTTTGGGCAGTTGGATGTGGACACCTACACCTTTATTTTCATTCTCCATGCTTGATGAGATTTGAGTGTGCTTACGCTTTATCATCAGAAAGCGTGACACAGGACGCCGTTTCATTCTGCAGTCTTGCTCTATCTGCACTCCACACTGAAGAGCGTCAGGAATGAGGACAGATACATCACACACTCAGCTCTCTTCATGCATGCGCTGTTATCCGAGCACGCTGCGATAGTGTGTGTGTGCAGTGTCAACTGACAGCTTTTCTCTATGGCTTAAAACACTGCACTCTCTCGCCTCGCTGCAGACAACTCCCATTATAAAGACAAACAACGACATGTGTGTGTAAAACAATCAGTGTATGTGCTCATCTGACTCTTTTGTTTCTGCAAAGGGAACATTCCTGACTGGATAACTGCATAATCTCCAGTAATTTTTTTTACATGTTTTCCTTGTCGTATGGATTAAGTGGCCAGCTGCATACAGATCATGGCTTGTACTTGTCATATATACTGATTTACATGAATCCAGACTAATCATGTTTCAAAGAACAAGATGTTCTCAAAGAGCTGCAACATCAACGTTTATATAATCTCAATACATTTAGCATGAAGACAAGTTCTCAAGGTTTTCATCGCTTAACATGTGTGGACTTGCATTAATAATTATAGACTTTTACTTTTTCTGAAGACAATGTGATTTCTTGCTAGTGCATGCTGCAGGGGATTCTGGTTGCACAGAGGTCCAAATCAAAAGATCACTTTTTTTCTATAAATCTACTATTATATGATAATTTGCATAATTTGAATGACATAATTTTAATAACTTAAACTTAATTCAAAACTTAATTTTGATATTTTTAAGGCATGAAGTAAAAATGTCATTGTGGTGATCTGATATCATAAAATAATATCTTGTTATATTATTAATAATTATTGACAATTTAAGCATTAATTGTTTATTTTATTAATAATATAAATATATAATATAATATTTAAATTTTTATTGTTTACATTAACAATTTAAGTATTAATTACTTATATAATTATTAATTTATTTTTGTAAGATTAATATTAGATGGTACATTATCACAACATAGACTTTTATTACAGATTTAGTAATACATTTTCACAGTTTTAAATGTTCTTAAAGTGGACATGAAATGAAAATTCACTCTCTATTTTCTAAAATTATTATATTATTTATAATTATCAATAATGTAATCGTTGACAATTTATTATATTATTAATAATTATATTATAATTTAATTACAGTAGGACCAGTATCAGTAGGTACATTGCCACAGCATACTTTTTTGCAGATTTAGTAATAAACACAGTTTCACCGTTTTAAATTCCTTTAAAGTTGACATGAAATGCAAATTCACCTCATCTATTTTCTTTTTCTTTCTTTTTTTGAATACCTTGTGATTCACAATCAAAATGGGTCTTCTCTCAAAAGTAATATTGCTGCTTGACCAGCCAGATAAAATACCGGACAAACAAACAAAAAACTAATAATTGTGCAGTAGCATCATAACACTGGCAAATTAGCATTAGAGATGTGTATGAGCCCTTCTAACTGGCTGTAACTGGCCTCATTGTGGAAGTGTGTTAGCATGTGTGTTCTGTAATGCTTGTGCTTGACTTCTGCTAATGCTGTCTGATGATCAGCCCTGATAAAGCCCATATCCATTCAGTGCTGGGCTGTGGGACGGGACATTGCCTCACTCTGATGATCTGAGCTGTTTGTCAACCACAGCGGCAGGACAGAGCTTGCTTCGCTATGTTTTGGCCTCTCAAGTTCATTTCACCTTTTGGTCCTTTAGAAGTGAAAGTGACTTCTTTGTAGTGATGCATCGATCGAGTTCCATGATCTTTCTAAGAAAAATCTAGTTTTCTAAATCTATACATGAGCCTGTGATAGCCATTCCTTGCCAGGGTATTGAACTGATCATTTTGTATTGAGTTTTACTTTACTCTACGGAATCCTGCATGACACCCACAGCTAAATCAATGAGCCATGGCCGAGCTGGTGTCGGATAAAACAGTTATGTTAGCTTTTAAAGAACTAAAACTAAAATTGAAATTAAATTGATAAAAATAGACATATTGACTTAAAATTACAAAAAGAAAAAAAAACAGCAAAATTGCGAAATCTTTAGCTAAAATTAAAATAAAAATAATGAGAAAAACATAAAATACAAAATAATAATAATAATAATCTTATTGTGAAGTGTTACCAACAATTTAATTCACAAAAATGGCACATGCCATAAACATTTCTGAGTGCTGATGCAAATGGAGCATCAGTTATGAAGTGAATCATTAAAATGGACAGATATGACAACTGTATATAATAATAATAAATTATTTTTAAAAAATAATAATAAAAAAAAACTCATTAAAATTATTGCAATGTTTATGATGCCGCCTCATTTTATATGGCCTGTGAAGTTATAACAAATATATTAATTATTCCATTTATATTGAAGATAAAAGTAAAAGCCCATGCAGGTTTTATTGAGGCCTTTCCAGAACACACTGTGTGCTTCCTAGTAATACAGAGCGAGAGAGAGAGAGAGAGAGGGAGAGAGAGAGAGAGAGAGAGAGAGAGAGAGAGAGAGAGGGAGAGAGAGAGAGAGAGAGAGGGAGAGAGAGAGAGAGAGAGAGAGAGAGAGAGAGAGAGAGAGGGGGAGAGAGAGAGAGAGAGAGAGAGAGGGAGGGAGGCAGAAAGAGAGAGATGTTCAAAGGAAACTCCCACACACTGCAGAGGTTGAGCCCACATTACACAGACAGAGGATGACATTTCTACATGCTAGAGTATCTAGACAGAAGCCAGGGACTGATATTTGCTTGAAGACTGAAAGACTGGAAGTATATGAAATGATTACTGATTAACCCGCATGAAATATTTATGACCTCATTTATAGTTTGTTTGGGTGCATTTCAAAGATTTACACAATCATTTATTTAAAGGTGAATTGCATAGTTTCTACACCAATAGCATCAGCAAACGAAATTGTAAAAATAATGACTGTTTCAAACAGATTTCTTGAACGCTCCCCTTCGCTGCTATTGGTTAAACTAACAGATAGCCACGCCCCAAACTCCACACCATTGGTTAAGCCAGTGCTGCTGTGTTGCCATGATGCTCAAACAAACAAGCAACAGTTTGATAGTCTTTTTTATCAACACTTGATTGATGATTCCATCAAGAAAAAAAAAAGGAAATTGCATTTTGTCAAAGACTTCATCCAGGTCAGATTCAGAAGAGTCCGAGTCTATCAACACCTCTAAAGCTTGTGCAGTTGAATACCTCTTCATATGCTGACGAATGTTTGGTGATCATGTTACCTTACTTGTGAGTAAACAACTTCTATCCACTCCCTCTGGTTTATGCAGATCTTCTTTTTCACTTGTTTTTGGATTTGGAAGTGCTATACTATTTCAGAAAATTCGTAACAGCACCCCCTACCATATAACATTGAAAACACGGATTGCCAGAATAACTTGTCAGTGTAATAATGGATGGAAAGTATCATCAGTGGCAGGGAAAGAGTTAATGAGAAACAAAATTTGTGACCATTAAAACCATAATTTTTTTTCCATTATTAAAAAATACATTGATAAAAATATTATGAAATATTATGAATACTGCAAATGCAGACATACTACAAGCATACTATTTATCTCAAGTGTACTATATGTTTTATAATGTGCCCCTTTTTTTGATTATATTCTACCAAACTGTATGGAAACTGTTTGAAGAATTTAAGTAGGACGAGTATAAAAGAATGAAGATCTGGAATATCAATATAAAAGGTTTTGAAAATTGATCCCCAGTTTTAGTTATGTAAATCAAAGATGTTAAAGTGTGACTGGTGTGGGGTAGGAGAGTGTGTGAATGGATTGTGATGCAGACAGCATGTGTTCATGTGTGTGTCGGGGTGTGTCCGGACTACAGCACTGCAGCAACAGCAGACACACCCTCTGTCTGTCTCTCTCTCTCTCTCTCTCTCTGTGTCAGTGGGTGAATATCTGGACTCTGAACTGTTGGCCCAGACCACTCCTTATTCTCAGATCTACAGTTATTACATGCACATTAATGTATCAGAGCTGCATTTAGCCCTGTGTTGAATTTTTAGACTAGAGTATTTACGTGGCCTGTTTTTGTTGCACCTCATTCATATCTTTAGAGTACAAATGTTTTAGTGTTTCGTGCATTGAGACCTATTAATATTGAAATGCACAGACAGATGTAACAGTAAAGCATGAGAGGTATGTCTGGCAATACTAGGATGGACAGCTGCTGTTAACATCTATTTCATTACAGCTGACACACAGTTACGAAATTAACATGTGGCTGGATGATCACGTACTAGAAGCTTCAATTTTCCTTCATTGCATGTTTATAATATAAAGTTGGACTTTAGCGGAAGGCATGGATGAAGTAATTTATTTATTTATTTATTTATTTATCTATCATGATATAGGCTACCATACACATGAAAAAAAAAACATAAAATCCTTTCATGTTTTTATTAGAATCATACAAAAACTGTCAAGAAATGTCTGGTCATGTATCATCCAAAAATGAAAGTAAAGAGATAAGAATTTATTTATTTTTCATTTTCTTTATGAATTTATTATTTATTTATTTAGAAAATTCTCATTACTGCTCTGTGAAAGAAAAAAGTATAATATTTACTTTTTAAACTTAAAATAATATATATATATATAACAGTGAATGTATGTGTGTGTATATATATATATATATATATATATATATATATATATATATATATATATGCATTGTTGACATTGTTGAGGGAAAAAAAACACATTTTACACATTTCACAATTTATTATTACATATATAAATAATGTAAAATACTGGTAAAGCAAACCTTTAAAGAAACACTAGAAACATGCATTTTAGTACCCACTTTAGTTTGGTGGGTGCAAAATAGAGCATGAATGAAAAATATAAGCTTAAAACAAACAAATTATAGTGACATTCATTATAAACAACATTTCTTGTAAACCCCAGGCCTAAACAAATTTATTTTAAGTGAAGCTGAAATTATCATGGTGTGAGAAAATGCACTATACAAATGAACTCAAACTCATGTACCTTTCTCAATTATGTCATTAATTGCATTATATATACCGCTGTGGAATAGAAGTCACAGCACATTTTTAGAAACATGACTTGAATTCTGGAAAATACGCCATGGTATTTATATTCTTTGTGAGATTTACAATTTCACTGGTTTAGCAAATGCACCTGCAAAACCACTTTTCCAAATGGAAAAAATGATGAGAAGGATGGAAAAGACCAGCACACTCATGTAATTCCAGTATGCTTAGTCAGGTGTGTGTGACGTCTTTACTCCGACAGGATGAAAGCATCCATTACTTCTCCTCATTCTGATGACTTCCTGTGTGAATGCCTCTGGAATCCCGCTCTTAGAGCTGTGACATTTCCTTGCTGTCCCCTCTCAGGCCCTGTTTTACATAACAACAGCCAGTTTATCCACGGAATTACTGTTTATTTGTGTTTATGTGATTACAAATGTCATCTAGCCCATTATCAGACACAGGAGCGGCAGTAGGAATCTTGGCAATGACCTGCTGCACGATCAGATCTCAGCTGCACTTCACTTCTCAAGATACATGGGCAAAATAGTTTTTTTTTTTTGGTACGTGTCTGTGTCTGCATGTTGCTATGTGGTTGCCATGTCCAGCAATAATATGTTTTAGCTCTTTCTTTTATCTTTTTGGTTTTTGCTTAGATGCAGATGATGCTATAGATTGCATTTAGTTAACTTTTCTTTTTCGAGGACTTCCTTCTCTCTCTTGATAATTGAAAGCATCAGCATCAGTCAGGGGTTGTGAAGAGGAAGATTTGATTGTTTTTTTCTCTCTCTTTCAGACTGACAGTAATGCCAGTTACCTCAGAGCGGCCCGAGCTGGAAACCTCGAGAAGGCCCTCGATTATATAAAGTCTGGAGTGGACATCAACATCTGCAACCAGGTTATACATCTTTGTTTTTGTAAAATTAACATTTAACTTGTACTATATACTACTATTCTAATGGCTGGGGTCAATCTGTCATATTTTTTTATTTAGCAAGGGTTCATTAAACTGATCAAAATAGCCAGTAAAGATATTTATAATGTTACAAAAGATTTCAATTTCAAATAAATGCTCTTCTTTTTAACTTTCTGCTTATCGCATGCAGCAAACCTGTTTTCAACATTGATGTTTATTGAGCAGCAAATTAGCATTTTACAATGATTTCTGAAGGATCATGTAACGCTGATAACTGGAGTAATGATGCTGAAAATTCAACTGTTATTTTAAATAATAATAATGTTTACAAAGCCACTGTTTTTACTGTATTTTTGATCAAATAAATGCAGTCTTAGTGAGCACACGAGAGACTTCTTTCAAAAACATATCCACGGCCCTTGAGACTTTCTATTTCTGATTTAGACCATTAAATAATATTTCCTGTCTCTGATATGCCTATTTATAATCCCAAATTATGTAAATAATCAGTTAATTAATATATTTTCATGTTTCATCTGTTTCTCTGGATGCAGAATGGGTTGAACGCTCTTCATCTAGCATCTAAAGAAGGTCATGTGGAGGTTGTGGCCGAGCTTATTAAACTTGGTGCCAGTGTGGACGCCGCAACAAAGGTAAGACCCCCCTCAGCAGATCATATATTATAACACCCCACTATAAAGGCACTATTTGCACTAGTATAGATGACTGAGCATATGAATTAAAGATGACAAGTGTGTTACTCAGCTGTGCATGACTTCATAGGCATGACTTTGCTGCATCAGCAAGTCTTCAAAGTCACTGTTGCCTGATGTTCAGGTTGACTTTGAGCCTCTACCAAGAGCTGGATCTACTTTTTCATGCTGAGGATCTTCAAGAAGAGGATTTCTGTAGAGGTTTTAGAAACTCTGAAGAAAAGTGGATTCTTCGAAGTGATATTTATGTACTAGAACAGTGACAGAAATAGCGAGGAAGCATTTCAAAACACAGCTGGTCTATGAAAAAACATGGGGTCACTGTATACATTGAGTCAAGCCGTTCTCTCGTGTTCTCCTGATTCTAGAAAGGCAACACTGCTCTGCACATAGCATCTCTCGCTGGACAGGTGGATGTTGTCAAGGAACTGGTGAATAATGGAGCAAATATCAACGCCCAGTCTCAGGTATAGTCAGCGCTTTCATTTTTAATTTACCGTAAAACACTTACATTCTTATGGTGCATTCAAGTCATGTGAGAAAGATAGTATTTACGCACTTAACCCGAATGAAATAATTACTACCTCATTTATAGTTTGTTTGGGTGCATTTCAAAGATTTACACAATCATTTATTTAAAGGTGAATTGGAATAGTTTATACACCAATAGCATCACCAAACTAAATTGAAAAAATAATGACTGTTTTTATGCATTTGTATGCATTTACAAGTTGAACACACATGAATGCCACCTCAAAGTCATAATTATGGCTGGGAAACTTTCTTTAAACCCCAATTTTCTTAGTTGGGGTCCTGTCAGTGAGAACATATGGTGAATGCAATAGATGTAACATCTATTAAATTAAATAAAAACATAAAAAAGCAAAACAAACTGATGCACTTTTCTATTCAACGTGTAGAGGAACAATAAAAAAGACAACAAAAAACTGTAGAAAGGGTACATCGTCATCTTCGGCTGGCTATATGACTTGAATGCAAATGATGTTGTAAATAGAAATTTTCAATTTTCCAATTTTCCTATTTCTGTTATAAATACTTTCTAATTCGCAAATACAAATTTCCAGTTTTCCAATTTCCATCATAAATACTTTCCAACTCATAAAAATGAATATCCCAGGAGGACTTGAACACACTATAATTTAAAAATGCACTCTGCACAAGTCTCAAAAATGTATGCCATTGAACCTAGCATTTGTGAAGCTAGTTTGATATTTACAGTAGCTTGCCAAGCTAAAAGCTACTCATAATTTTAAGTAATTTACTGTAGCTACACTAAAAATAGTTGCAAATTGCAAACTTGTCAGTAGATTTTGTCTGGGCCTGCTAATAACAATACTAGCTAATCTTAGCTAATTTATGGTTAGCTACATATTTAACATAACACGTTTAAAAATACAACTAATGTTCAATGTTCAATTTATTTATAAAGCACATTTAAAACAACATTTGTTGACCAAAGTGCTATGCATAAACCAAATTACAACATTTAAAAAATGCACAGACCTAATTGCTGCAATTAATATTGCATAGGCTTAAATACAATCGTAAAATCCATATAACCTTACAACAACCCAATCACCTATCATTAAAAGTTTGAGTTTTTAACAGACATTTAAATTTAGACACTGTAGAAGCAGTTCTGATAGATATAGAGGCAGAGTGTTCCATAATTTGGGACCAGCAACAGATTACATAACTATAAGATGTATAATAAGATGTAACAAACTACATTGAAGCTTTAAAAGGGGGCAGCATCTTTTACTTTATAGCCTACCGCTAATGCACCTGGATGTTTTATTGTACAGGTAGCTATTTGTACAGTTACTCTATACACACAACTAACTTCTTCAGCAAGATTCTCTTCAAAAGATTCTGTTGCTCTGTCATGACAGTGGTTGATTGGAAAGAGAAAACCAACCATAAAATTGAGTTTATGATCATTTCCATTGTACTGGCCCCAGAGAATGTGAGTTGCTCCAGCGTTGCATTGCAGGTTCTGATACTTAAGTTCTCAGTCTGTCCTCAAACAGCTCTAAAAGAATTTTGAAGTGCTGCATTAAATATAACCTACTTATGTCTCCATTTTAAGGAGAACCTGTTGGGATTTGGGAGCTGGTATGGTCGATAGTTGTAGTAGTGCGTGCGTTTTTGTCTTGTCACCGAAACAATCCTCAGGGAGTCCAAAATTAAACACACGTGTGTGGGAGACTAGAGACAGACTATGTTTTATCTCCAGAACTTATCACAAGTGCAGCCTGGTTCTGCTTTCTCACACTGCAGTGCTTAAAATAGAGACACTCGCTTGGTAAATGTGGAGGCTGATTGCAAATTTTTATACGTTTGAATAAAGGTTGCTACAGGGGTTTGCTGGAACAGTATATTTTTACAAGGTTATTCTTTTTGCACTGTAGTATAAAAAAAATTATGTACACTGTGTACCCCACATTTGTCAATTTTAGCTAGCTAGATACTTTTATAGCTGACTCATTTCATCTGTGGTACTGTATGTTAGTGCTAAAACCCAGATCCAGACTAAATTTGTGACCCTGGACCACAAAACCAGTCTTAAGTCGCTGGGGTATATTTGTAGCAATAGCCAAAAATACATTGTATGGGTCAACATTATTGATTTTTCTTTTATGCCAAAAATCATTAGGATATTAAGTAAAGATCATGTTCCATGAAGATATTTTGTACATTTCTTACTGTAATTGTATCAAAACTTAATTTTTGCTTAGTAATATGCATTGCTAAGAACTTCATTTGGACAACTTTAAAGGTGATTTTCTCAATATTTTGATTTTTTTGCACCCTCAGATTTCAGATTTTCAAATAGTTGTATCTCGGCCAAATATCAAATGTCTGATCCTAACAAACCATACATCAATGGAAAGATTATTTATTCAGCTTTCAAATGATGTATAAATTTCAATTTCGAAAAATTGACACTTAAGACTGGTTTTGTCGTCCAGGGTCACATTTGTGTTTGCATAACAGAAAACTCTACAGATCAACACAGAATTTGACTTTTTTGTTACACTCTCAGGCACTCATGAGAGTAGTGCACATTTTTAACTTTCATTTTCACAGAATTCTGTGAATTTTCCATTGTGAGAAATGTCAGAAGATTCTGTCTGGGCCTGCTAATAACTGCTAATTAATCATAGCTATCTTTGACATTTAATATCAACAACAAATGAAACATTTAACAATTAAAACATTATTTATTCAGTATCATACATATAGCTAAGTGAAAATGTATCTATGTTAATATACAGTAGCATTGTCTGCTACTGAAGTGATTAAGCTAAGCTAACATGTATATATTTTATCAATTAATTTTAATTTTGTCGACTATGCTGGTAACGAACTTAATTTTCCAGATTGCCTCAAATATTGAGGTCATTATTTATTATTATAATGTTGAACAATGGAGTGGACATTTGATTGTGTTTATTGTTTTGTACAAACATTTGTATTTAAATTTCTTTTTTCTTGGTTGTCTGCATTTCGTCTTCCTATCATTTCAGTTCAACTTCCTGTGGGCGTGGTCAGTTCGGTTCACACTCATGAATTCAAATGAAGCCAGTTGTTAAATTCTAATGAAAAGACATACTGTATAGTTCAAATAAGATCTTAAACTTATTAGAGAAATCAGCATTGTTGCAGTAAGATCCTGCAGATGAGGCTACTGTATGTCAGAGGCAGTGCTGTGATCTAATTTTGCATTCAAGTCACAGATAAGCCTGGATATATATGACAATAAAGTGAAAGAGAATATGAATGAAACACATTTCTAAGAATTTTGTTCCTGCTACAGAATGGCTTCACACCACTCTACATGGCTGCCCAGGAAAACCACCTGGACGTCGTCAAATTCCTCCTGGATAATGGATCCAGTCAGAGCATTGCCACAGAGGTGAGCATAACCTTCTCTTCCTCTCCATCCATCACTTACCTCACTGCCATTCCCAGCAGCCCTCTGAAACAACGTATTTCTAGCAATGATACATACAAAACCCAGCTCAGAACACCCAGTGACCTTGCTGTCCTTTTCAAGGCAGCAGGCAAGCACTAGTTGCGCAGTGAGGGTATTGAATGCCTGGCTTGGCGTGTGTGTGTGGTGTGTGTGTGTGTGGGTGCATGACAGAGCAGGGTGCCAGACGTCACTGTCCTTGAGAATGTACCAGGCCCTCATGTCTCTCAGACAGTGATTATGCACCAGAGAACACTTCTGTGTTTGAAGAGCTGTTTGCATGTTAATGATCCATGTTGGTGAGAATCAAGGTCTGTTTGAAATTCAGACTTAAACTTTTGATGTCAAGCCATTCTCTGAGAATTATCAAAGATTTTTGGGTAACACTTTCTATGAAGCCCATATTTATAATACATTATAAGGGTATTTTTAAGGCATTATAATGAATGCATAAAGCATTATAAAAAACCTTATAATATGTTATATCATCTTATGAATATTCATAAGAACAGTTTTAATGTATTACAATATTTACTTATTAGTGGTTATAGCTTTTAAGAGTATGATGATTTATAACACACAGTGAACACGTTGCATCCACTTAAGTTACAATGGATTATATTTCTCATAGTTATAATGTGTTATAAGTCTCATATCTTGCCACCTTTCTTATGCTGCTTTACTTAAAGCCATCAATGACCACTTATAAGTATAGTAATAATAATAGTAACAATTTTTTTCTCTTTCTACAGCCATAAGATCAGATATCAGATCAGATTGCTTTGAACCAGAGATGGGCACTTGAGTTAGTGACTCGGACTCGAGTCGCATTTTTAGAGACTTCAGACTTGACTCAGACACGACCTGAAATGACTCCAGACTTGACTCGACTCGAGGAAAAGGACTTGTGAATATTTTAAAAGCAACTAGAGTCTTTTATCCTTAAATACTTATATAACTGATATTCAAAAGGCGGAACGCGAGTCGTATAGCAGCACCATTTTAAGTGAGCAGCACGTCAAAACAGCAGAACGGATCACATAACAAGTGCTCAGGGTCGTTTATGGCAAATATCTTTCAGCGCTATATCCTATAGTATTTTTATCTAAAGCTAGAAGCGCTTAATTCAAGCCCTTTCAGCTCCGTGGGCATTCTCTCTCTATGCGGTTATTTTAACAACAACAGAAACACGGTGAGCAGCAAAATTATAGGTTACTTTCACTAAAACACAGCAGAAAAAATAAAAAATGCTGCAAATATAGTTTTTTTTCTTACTATCTATTATCTATCTATAACCTATGACTCTGTTCAAACCAGATGTGACAAGACGTTTCTGATCTACATTTAGCATTATTAATCTGTAGGCTAAGAACATTTCAAAAGAGTCATGTAATTATAATTGGGAAAACTGTTGTTAGATGGCTAGGGTAGAACTTAAACTTTGAAGCTGCTAGTTATTTTTCTTTTCTGCTCAAGATGAGAACATTTTGATTATTGTTTTTAGTAGATAATGCTTTTAAGTAAAATATTAAAATAGTATAGATTTCAGGAGGATAACCCTGAACAGTATTTTTTCTGTCACATGGATGTATCTAAATGTATAAATACAATACATGTAAAAATTTACTTTTTAAATTTTTTATTTATTAATTTTTGTCCGGACCTCTGCTTGGAAGAAAATATAGAGGAACTTCAATTGAATACCCCTGACTTATATCATAAAGAAAAACTTTATTTGTATGGTTTTGTAATATCTGTGTCACAGGCTATTTCCTTATGTGTCATGTAGATCAGGCTTTTTTTATAGAATTTGATTACAGGAAAAACTGTTTTGAACATGGTAATGGATTAAAACATAAGTAACAGGCTGGATGTATATTAACCTTACATCTTAACGTACAAAGCAGATCATAGATCATATATTTTGTCTATAGCCTATAAAACAGCTTCATAAATGGGAAGATTTCAATACATGAGGATTCTGAATGGGATTTTTTAGCATGCCATTAAATGACTTGAGACTCGACTCGGACTCGTGACCAAGGACTCCAGGTTAAAGACTTGTGAACAACTCTGCTTTGAGCTATTTTTATTTTAATATCATTTTGATTATTTTGATGGTACCCTTTAAACAGCTGTTGATAAGTAACTCTGCAACTACATGTCAACTAGCGGTCATTGGAGTATTAGTAGTATGTCTGCTAAATATATGCTAACACTTTATTTTGATGATTCCCCATCAGACAAACTGACTATAAGCAACTTTGCAAGTACATCAACATTCTGCCGACCCTAACCTTAACCTAAGCCTACTAAAACTCTAATGAGAGTTAGTTGACATGTAGTTGCAAAGTTGCTTATAGTCCATAGACTAAGGGGACCATCAAAATTAAATGTAACCTAACATATAAACATTACCTTTTTTTTTTTTTTTTCAGTTAAAAATGATTAACTAGCTCACATCAAAATTAATATTAGCCTCACAGGGAACACTCAAATAACACTCCACACCTAACCACTTACAAGATGTACTGTAATAAGATACTATGCAGATCTTAAATAATGATAAGATATATAGTCCCATTATCAATGTAAAAGTAGATTTGTTCATTGTGTTATAAATAATCATAATCTTAAAAGTTATAAGCACAAATGCGTAAGCATTACAATGTATTATAATTGTTGTTATGATTATTTATAAGACAATATAACATATTATAAGGTTTTTTATAATGCATTATGCATTCATTATAATGCCTTAAGATTACCCTTATAATGTACAGTATTATAAATATGGGCTTCATAGAAAGTGTTACCGATTTTTGCTCTTTTTAAACATTCTGTCATTAACTGGAAGTGTGCTGATACAGTCATATATTCATATATTCTATGTTTTTCTCAAGATATGATTGATATTTTATATTCTTGTATAAATATTCTTTTTATTTAGAAAATTTGAATGTTGCCACCACAGATGGAGAGCCCAGAGTTCTGTAGTTTCTGTAGATTTCCATCTCTTTGGACTACTCAAGGATTCTTGCGTTGTGTGTTTGTAGGATGGTTTTACTCCACTGGCCGTAGCTCTTCAGCAGGGTCATGATCAGGTGGTGTCTCTGCTCCTGGAGAACGACACCAAGGGGAAGGTGCGGCTCCCTGCCCTTCACATCGCCGCCCGTAAGGACGACACCAAAGCAGCGGCGCTGCTCCTGCAGAACGACCACAATGCAGATGTCGAATCCAAGGTACCTCCGTCATTATACAGTCAAGGCTTTCCATTAGTTTACATCTAGAACTTGATGGTGCTTTCCATTCAAACACATCGGATGATTATTGTATTTTGGAATTAACACAACATACATCTAAACAGACATCTAAACAGACTTTGTGGTGGCTGTAATTCAATGGTGCATGATGGGAGATGCTCATTGTAAATTTACTTAAAACGTCATCTTCAATCACACGCCAGTTTAAAGCAAATTCCAAGCAGTTAACCGTGGGCAACTAGTAGATGCACCATCCAGTTAAGCCCTTGTGGTGTCGTGTGATGTGTGGTTTGTCGCTCTCCCTCACAATGTAGCCACCGTACAGCTTGATGCTCCCATTGTGACTTTGTGAACACTAATCAGACCATTCTTTCTCCTCCCGCTCTGGTGGTCCTTCTAGATGATGGTGAATAGAACGACAGAGGTATACATGTACAAATGCTACACACCTCACTAAGTGCCCACATCACGCTGCTGCTGTGGCTGCCGCCCATCCCCTCCTTGCCCCTGCTCATTGCTTTTTTTGTCTCAGTAAATTGGTGCTTCTATTACTAACGGGCAGCGGAAAACTAGCATGGAGAGGAAACACTCTGGTTTAGCCGGGCGAGGTCTGCAGCTGAGAGAGTTTTCTGTTTTGTTTATGTAATTTCTGTGCCACTAGTGGCACCAAATGCAATTGCAAGATCATGATTGTGTGTTTTCCGATATTTGCCATTGGTCGCACAGATAGTCCTGTTCAAGAAGTCAACCTACCAGTGACCCGCTGGTTGCTTCTGTATATTAAACTAGGATAGTTTTATCCCAAATGTCTGTGCTGTTCCAACTGAATTATGCCGGCTGATGGACCAATAAATTCATGCTGTTACTTATAGTACCCAATAATGCTGTTTGATCAAGTCTTAGTGGTTAGCGTAGTGAAGAAGCTTACACACAAATATCCCAAAACACAACATATTTTGGTGATCAGAATAGTGTGCTGAGCCTTCATGTTAAAACAGAATATGTCAGAATATGCTTTATATTTCAACTCCTTTCAACTATAAATCTAAATGCCCTTTGAGACCAAAGCCCAGACATCTAGTACTGTCCTGAAGAAGAAGGTAGCGTAGAATCAGACTCCTCAGCTGCAGAGCATTCGTCCCGTCTCATGCATGACATTCCCCTCCTAGCAGGTGTCAGCAGAAAGAGCTACCGACCTTCTCTTCTCTTCTACTTTCATCTCTTCATTTCTTTTCTCCTCTACTCTCTTCTCGTTATGTCTCTTTTTGTTTAATTTCTTTGTGCTCTTTACTTGTTATTTCATTTCCTTTGATTTCATTTTGTCGTTTCATCTCTTATTCTTATCTGGATTGTCTAATCTTTTCTCTTCTCTTCTGTTTTTGCACCTCAATTCTACTCATTTTGTCTCTTCTTATCTCTTGACATCATGTTTTATCTGTTTAATTTCTTCTTTTCTTTTCCTGTCTCATCTCCTCTCATTTAATACTTTCATCACTTTTCTCATTTTGTCTTTTCTTGACTCGTCTCTTGTCTTTATTTGTTTTCTCTCCTTGTTTAAAAAAAAACTGTTTTTGTCGTTTTTCAATTCTTATTCCATCTTATTTTGTTTTGTTTAATCTTTTTTTCTTTTCTCTTCTGATTTTGTCTCGTCTCATCTCTATTCTTATTTCTATTAATTTCTTCTTGCTTCGTCTCTTCTTATTTAATATTGTTTCATCACTTTTCTCATTTTGAGACAAGAAATAAGTCAGAAAAAGACTTTCATTTTTACTTTCTCAATCTTATTTTATTTTGATTTAATCTCTTTTGTCTTATTTCATCTTATTTCATCTTCTATTTTCTCTTCTCTTCTCTTCTTCTCTTCTCTTCTTCTCTTCTCTTCTTCTCTTCTCTTCTCTTCTCTTCTCTTCTTCTCTTCTCTTCTCTTCTCTTCTCTTCTCTTCACAGTCGGCATGGCTTCCAGATTTCTTCCAGCTCTCCTCCAATTTAACAGCTCTGATTTGCACTGCATGAAAACTGAGAATTATAGTATGATATTTCATCTACAGCTACAGCTCAGCTGCTCTCTCAGTTTTACAGTGGCCTACCGACTACTAAAACTATTGTTTACTATATATTTATATAACTCAGTAACGTGCTGCAATTTGCTTTCAAATAATTAAAATCGTATTTGTGATTATAGTTAGAGAAACTGATTTTTGATTTTTAACAGCACATTGTTAAATGTAGTGCACTGTATGCATGTTTTCACTCATAACATCATGGGTTCACCTCCACTAAAGCTTTGTATGTAAATGTTAATTCAAATTTGAGCTGAAGGTTGCTGTTATAAAGGCTTTGTATATCTGAGGAAAGCATATCCTTTAAAATGGAAAACCCACCTGTCTATTGCAACCACAGCATGGTGTGTAAACAGAGAGATTAAAGTATTAGATTAAACACTAAAGATTAAAGTAAAGAAATTAAACCTAATGTTCAAACCAAAGCAAAATAATTACTCAGCCAGATTGAGTTTACATGATGCGAAGGATCAAGTGAAGGATGTGTCTTCCCTCAGTGTTGTGCTAAGGTCATCTGTGTAGATCTGTTTTACTGTTTGCTGCAGCACGCCTGGCCTGGTGTCGTCTTTTCTTATGTAGAGGATGAGGTCAGGTCAGGTGACTTGGGGTCAGGGCATTCAGAGTTCTTTATGTGACATTTTGACCCCTGTGCTTTATTTCTCTCTGTCCCTCTCCAGAGTGGCTTCACCCCTCTCCACATTGCGGCTCATTACGGTAATATCAACGTAGCGACCCTGCTTCTGAACCGCGGGGCTGCCGTAGACTTCAAGGCAAGGGTAAGGACATGAACTCCAGCTGAAGGATTCTGAAGAGTGGAGTGCATAGTATTATGAAATACACTGGGGTCAGAACAGGGTCATTCTCTAAATGTGGTACCTGAGGAAAACCATGTCATACAGTATTTAAAGCATGCACTGAAATTGCTCCAAAAAGGGTGGTGTATATTTACATGTTATTTAATGAAACTTTCTCACAAATAAATAATGTGCATATCCTCTTTTTTTTTTTTTAAGAAACTCTCACATACTTTGATCTGGAATGCCTTGAACACTGACAAGCATGATACAGTCAGTGCAGCGTCCCATTGCTGTTGTTTAGCCAAATTAGTGTCCTGAAAATAACTGTTGTATGATAGCTAATAAATTCCAATCAGTGTTTACAACAATAAATATATAATTCTCCTGATGAAAAGATAAAACTCCTGATCCAGACACCATTTTGGCACCGCATACACAGATTGACCCTATACTGGTTTAGACCATGTTTACCAGTGTCTCTCTGCAGCTCTTTGACCCTGACACTAAGTGGAATTTGGTCCCATAGATCTGACTCCATGTTGTGGAATATACTACATCCATCCATGCCAAAGCGTCCACTATCGTGTATTCAAATATTCAGTCCCACACAGTTTTAGCATAACATAAGTGACATAACATTGCTCCTATGATGCCTCACATCAGACTCAGTGGGGTCCGCCATATTTTATAAAATGCTAAGCAGTCTGTCATAGTAAATTAGAAATTTTGTAAGCTATCACTAGAGGGTGGTGTAGCCCAATACTACAGTGTCTACAAGTGTGACGCTGTGCACTTCATTTGGACAGAAACTATGCCACTATGGACAGAATTTCTTATTTGTGTGACATTATTAAAAATCTCTAAGATGGAACACATATGTCCACCAATGATTTCATATCATGCTTATATTAACTGAAAAATTCTGTTTTCTGACTAGTAAACATTTGCAGAGAGAGTGATTTAACAAAAATAAGTGATGTTTAATGGGAAAGTGCACTATTTTTCAATGAAATAATTTTAGAAATTCCTCCTTTAAAAATAGCTTTTGTGAATATCTATAGAAAATTCATTATTAGTTCATGAGATATGCAAAGAAAATGGCAGTTCTAATACAGTCACCAATATAGTATGTGTTTACTTGTAATCAACCTTGTTCTTTTGAACTTGATAATGTGTCTGACTATTAGTTTTGTCTTTTTATTGTGGCAGAATGACATCACACCTCTCCATGTGGCATCGAAAAGAGGAAATGCCAACATGGTCAGGCTGCTGCTGGAGAGAGGAGCCCGAATCGACGCCAAAACCAAGGTCAGTGCCGCAAGCAGTCGAACCACACAGACTGTCATTCTTTTCCAGCTCTATATTTAACTCATCAGAGGAAGTGAGCACATGGTTTTCCCCATTGCATTTATTGCACAATGGCATGTGTATATTCTATAGTCAAGAAAGACTTGTAAAGAAAAAAAGCAGTAATTTATGAACAAATTACCTATTAAGTTTCAGAGGAAACTAATTCAGTTGGTGTTAATTTGTGGCCATTTTCAGCTGCTTTCTTAGAAGCACAAGATGCTTTTCAAGATGAAAAGAGAATTTATTTGGAAGGGATAATTCAGGGATACATGCCATTTGATTCTAATAAATGATAACAACCGCAGCCCTCAGGTTACATGTGTTTGGCACCACTGTCGAAGAGAAATTGCATACAGATGTTGCGCTCTTCTCTGTCTCCAGAAGAGGAATGCTGTCTTTCATTGTGTATTTGACATATTGGCACATGTCGCATGGGAGGGATTGTAATGTTAATTATGGCAAATGATTGTAGATTCTGGCACCTGCCGGTGGGGCAGTGTGTAATATATGTGTGCTTGTTTTCAAATCTCCAGGACGGCCTGACACCTTTACATTGTGGAGCGAGGAGCGGTCATGAGCAAGTAGTTGAGATGTTACTAGACCGTGGAGCACCCATCCTCTCTAAGACAAAGGTTAGATATGGTGTTCTGCACTTAAAGAAAATGCATATTCTGTCATCATTTACTCACCCTCATGTCTTTCCAAACCTCTTCTGTGCAACACAAAAGGAGATATTTTGAATAATTTTCATGCTGCTCTTTTCCATATATTAAGAATAAATGGGAACTTTATGTGCCAAACAGAATGAAATGCTGAATGCAAAAATATGGAGCCCCTAAAAGGACATGGCAGTGGAAAAAAATCGATCTCTCGCAAAACTTTTGTGTTCCTTCGAGAAACTTTGCATTCCCTTGCAAAACCTTTGCGTTCTCTCGTAAAAATATTTGCATTCCCTCGCAAATCTTTTGCGTTCTCTCACAAAACCATTTGGGTTCGGACAAACTCTTCCTGTTCCCCTTCAGGAAAACGCTATGGGAACGCCTTCAGCGTGACTGCGCTCTGAACCACGTGTGTAATCTGTCCAATGGATGGGCGAGATGTCACGGGTGGGTGACGTAATCGACCAGTAAGCTTAAAAGCACATGCGGTGGAACCGGCGTCAGCTTTTTGTCATTCAGCAACCGCTACTCTGTGTGTGTCTGTCGACTTCTGTTGTGAGTCTTATTTAGTGCTGTCTGTTCTTAATACATAAGCGCTCCCTTATGTCTAAAAGTGCAGCAAAAACTAAGCACTTAGGCAGGAGCAGATCGCATTACAGGCTGTGTGTTCCTTCCTGCAAATGCTACATCACTGCTGGGGATACACACAGTCTGTGTGTGGTCTGCTTGGGAGCAAGTCACGCAGAGTCGGCTCTCTCTGCACCTCTCACTGCATGCACTTCGCTCCCGGAAGGCTTTCTTTTGCGAGGGAGCCTTCGCCAGCATTCCCCGTGGTGCTGGTCCCACTGCCGCTGAGGCGGAGCGGCGGCTGCACTCGTGGGGTTCGCAGGTGGATCTGGTGGAGGGAATGGAGGCAGGCGAGTCCCTATCTTCTTCCTCACCCACCAGATCCAGCGGCCGCTGTCTGGGATCGGAAGGCCCGCTCTGCGGTTTCTTCCACCCGGAGATGCGGCTCGACGCTTCGCCAGTCTTCCTCCAAGGAGGTTGATGTGGTGAATGTCGACGAGGATTCGCACCCTCAATCGCCCCAATATGAGGAGCTAGTGGAAGTGGTTACTTGTGCTGTGGCCAAGTTGAACATCGTATGGCCCACCGAGAAACAGGCTGAACCGCAGAAAAGCAAACTCGATGAAAGCTTTCTACGAACTAAGCCGCCACCTCCAGCGTGGAGGTTCTTCCCCAATCTCCACATCGAGGTTGAGATCGTGGGCTAAACCTTTCTCGGCTCGCCTCTTCATCCCCTCCTCTGACTACTACGGTAATGTGGCGGGGTTGAATGAGCGCGGATACAGAGTGATGCCCCGGGTGGAACAGACGCTCACAAGCCATCTGTCCCCCGGTGCGGCATCATCTCTGAATACAACATCAGCGCTGGTGGGCAAGGGGTACATGGCTGCAGGTCAGGCTGGTGCGTGTCTGCACACCATGGCGGTGTTACAGGCGTACCAAGCCGACCTGCTAAAGGAGCTAGATGAGGGAGAGGAGCTCAGACCTGATGACATCACTGAGCTCCGCAGAACCGCTGATTTGTCTCTTCGCGCTACCAAAGAGATGGCCCGTGCCATCAGCAGGTCTATGGCAGCGCTGGTGGCAGCAGAGAGACATCTCTGGTTGATCCTATCTGATATGAAGGAAAAAGATAGGGTCTTCCTCATAGACGCCCCGCTTGCACCTTCTGGCGTGTTCGGCAACGCAGTCAACTCCGTCGTCGACAGGTACCAGGAGGCCCGTAAACAAGCGGCAGCATTCCAGCAGTTCCTCCCTCGCCGATCACTAGCTCACGGGGGCTGCTGGGCGGGATCAGCCCTCGCCACGTACCAGATCCTCATATAGAGAGGCACAAAAGGAGAGCATTGCCACTCGCGCTCCCCCGCGACGGGGCCGAGGTGGCAAACGCTCTGGGTCGGGGCCGGATCTGCGGACCGTCCTTCAGTCTAAGAAGTCCTCGACCAAGAAGCCCTGACAGGCATGGCCCAGGGCTTATGAGGGCAGGCCCCTCTGGGGAAGAGCGGGTTACACTGCATTACACGGTGTCCGTCTCTCCTCAGTGCCCTCAGGAGATCAGTCTGCCAACCCTGCCAGGGTTCCAGGGCGCAGAGGTCTCCAGCGAGCGCTTCTCTCAATTACTTCCGCCCGGAATCGTAGCAGAGCTGAGAGGCTCGCCGCCCCTTTGGGGGTCTCTCTCGGCAGCTGGTCCGGCCGTCTCCTGCTTCAGGGCTTCAGGGCACCGAGCTAGCAGCTCTAAGTACACCAGAGGCCAGTCTCGAGAGACAGGTTCCCTTAGTAGACTATTTGGCAGTGTGGAAACTACTGCCAAATGTGTCTCGATGGGTCCTGCGCACTGTAGAAAAAGGCTATTGCATTTAGTTCAGCTCTCTGCCACTGCCCTTCAACGGGGTGATTCCCACACTGGTGGACCCCGAGCAGGCTCTGGTCATGGAACAGGAAGTAGACACTCTCTTGAGGAAGGAGGCCATCGAGGTGGTCCCTCCTCACAAAAGAGAGTCCGGGTTCTACAGCCGGTACTTCATAGTTCCAAAGAAGGATGGAGGGTTGCGTCCCATTTTAGATCTGCGTCAGTTGAACCCGCACAATCATGTGGCTGAAGTTCAAGATGCTCACACTCAAGACAGGTCATGTCTCAGATCAGGTCTGAGGACTGGTTTGTCACGATCGAGCTAAAAGACACATACTTCCACGTCTCCATCCTTCCCACTCACAGGAAGTTCCTGAGGTTTGCTTTCAGGGGCAAAGCATACCAATACTGGGTTCTTCCCTTCGGCCTTGCACTCTCACCCCGCGCTTTCACAAAGTGTGTGGATGCTGCTCTGGTTCCTCTGCGACTCTAGGGCATATGCATACTGAACTATATCGACAATTGGTTGATTCTAGCTCAATTGGAGCAGTTGGCGATTCGACATAGAGATGTTGTTCTCGCCCACATGAAATAGCTGGGGTTAAGACTAAACGGCAAGAAAAGTGTGCTTTCTCCAGTACAGAGAACCACTTATCTGGGCATGGTTCTACCACGATGCAGGCACGTATGTCCCCTGCTCGGATCGAGTCGATCCTCACGTCAATCAAGAGAGTGAGAGAAGGCCTGTCACTCACTGTTAAGCAGTTTCAGAGACTGCTGGATCTGATGGCAGCTGCGTCCAATGTGATACCTCTTGGCCTGCTGTACATGAGACCCCTACAGTGGTGGCTCAAGACCAAGGGGTGTGGTCCCAGGACAGACTCTTCACGCTGAGAGCCGTCTACATTCCTGGGTATCTCAATGTGGGAGCAGACGTCCTGTCGAGACAGGGGCCGAGGCCCGGGGAATGGATGTGTCAATAAAAGTGTCAGTGTTGCAAAGTTCATCAATTATGAAAGAGTTCAATTCAGCTATATGAAGATCTACAGTGACTTCAGTGTTGATTCAATTCTGTTCAATAACTATGTCAATGTTACAAAGTTAGTGTTATTGTCCAGCTCAGTTCAGCTGAAGTTTTGTTGTTTTCCAATAGTGTCAGTGCAGTCAAATCTACAATAATATTGATATCTCATTGTTGTTAATTTACAAGGCAAAAAGTCACTTTCCAAAACCTTCACCCTCTCTGGTGGAATGAACTGCCAATCTTTAACTGCTGAGAACATCACAAATTTCAAAAAGCAGCTGAAGACACACCACTTCCGCAAGCGCTTAACCACCCCACACCCATAAACCAATGCACTTACTATACACACTCACACAAACTGCTTTTATTACTCTTTGGATCAAAGTGTCTGCTAAATACATAAATGCAAATGTTAATGGATACAAGTTGTCTTTTAAACCAACTTTTTTGTGTTCTAATAAGGGTTATATGGGTTTGGAATGACATGATGGCAAGTAAATGACATCATTTTTGAATTAACTGTTCCTTTAAGTGTATGCAGATGTGACATTATCATTTTTTCTACTGTTTTTCCATTGCATCACTGAACACTTTCCTGGAATCTGAAAGCAAAGCAAAACATGGTCACAGACTTCTCGCCAAATTAGATAATATCCCAGCCGATTAGTGTCACAATGGAGCAATTGTTTTAGTGCAAATAGTGACGTATAAATACCCTCTCACTGTTCTTTAATCCCAGATGTCCTTTTTGAGGGGGGATTATGGCTCTATTAGATTTTAAAAGTTTACATTTGCTTCTCAGAATTCTTAGAAAGATGAAAAACTGCTTTAGATTTGATCCATCTGTGATTCCTACAAAATAGAGAATAGAGA
Source organism: Onychostoma macrolepis (assembly GCF_012432095.1). NCBI lineage: Eukaryota > Metazoa > Chordata > Actinopteri > Cypriniformes > Cyprinidae > Onychostoma > Onychostoma macrolepis. The sequence goes on from NC_081166.1 coordinate 24,833,488, forward strand.
AGTGAAAGTTCTTCAGTTATTTAATTTCAGCAAAACCTAGTTTGTTGTGTGTTTCAACAGAATGGCCTTTCACCGTTGCACATGGCCACGCAAGGAGATCATCTGAACAGCGTTCAGCTCTTGCTTCATCATGACGTGCCCGTGGACGACGTCACCAACGATTATCTGACAGCCCTGCACGTCGCTGCACACTGCGGACACTACAAAGTTGCCAAGGTCCTTGTGGACAAGAAGGCCAATCCTAATGCCAAAGCACTGGTGAGTCTTGAGTTAATAAGTAAAATGTTTCTGAATCAGCTTCTTTTTTGATCCTGTCTAACAAACAAAATGCCCTAATCGTAGTCTCCCATTGCCAGACCTTTGACTATAGGCATAAGGTCTGGTACACTGTACAACACTTTACAAGAGACAGTCCACTTTTATAGTTCCATAGTTCCCCCCAAAAAGAAAATTCTGTCATTTACTCATCCTCAATTTGTTCCAAACCTGTATGAGTTTCTTAAAGCTGTTGAGCGCAAAAGAATGTTGGTAACCAAACATTTAATGGAAGCCCTTGACTTCCATAGTATAGAAAAATACTATGGAAGTCAATGGCTACCGTCAGCCAACATTCTTCTTTTGTGTTCAGCAGAAAAAAAAAAAAGAAAAAAAACTCATACAGATTTAATAAAAGTGGAGGGTGAGTAAATGATGACAGAATTTTCATTTTTGGGTGAACTATTCCTTTTAAAAGGAAAAGACCACCTAAATGACTGATGTATAGCAAGCAATGTTTGTTTGTTTTTGTTGCTGTTTAGTGGCTAGTTTATCTTATATGCAATAAGTAAGTAATAGACTGGCGTGCAGGGGGAAAAAACAATACACTGAAAAAAGATTGATGTAAAAACTATTTTCACTCAGAAATTGCTGGAAAATTTCACATAGAACAGCAAGTAACACATTGAGTTAAACATAAGATTTTAAAGTTGGAGACCTGAAATACAATTTTCTTGTAAAACATTCTACATTAATGTAATAATATATTTTTCTATCTTGTTTTTTTACAACTTCATTTTTTACAGTATACAATCAAACAATCAGATGTTATTTATTGTAGTCCAAACCCTGATTAACTGAGAGAAATATGTTGATTCAGGAAAACTTTCTACTTAAATGTGGTCACTGAGGTATAAAAACAGAGCTTACTGCTCTCATAAAGTCCCAGAATTCCTTTTTCCTCCCCTTTGGCTTCCATCTTAGATGGTACCCTCCAAATTTTATATGTGAGCACTTGGAGGGAAGATTATGACATGTAACATGTTTTGTTTCTGCACAGCGCCATGGCGATCTGTAAAAAGCCTCTTTTGGCAAAGAGCGCAGTGAATACTGTCATGCTCTGAAGTAATGGTTACAGAACGGGCGTGTCTCTGCAGTTTATGAGGAAAAAAGGAAGAAAGAAAGAAAACTGTAGAAAGACAAGTCTGCCAAGCATTGAGCAGCAGAAGCCACGTGTTTTCATTCGTCTGGAAACAAAGCTTTGTTAACTCTTCAGTCATCTGGTTACGGGCAGAAAGCAACCAGAATTTCATTAGTAAGTTGGAGTAAAAGCCACCAGAATCTCTTTTTCTCTCTCTGTAGAATGGTTTTACACCACTTCACATCGCTTGCAAGAAGAACAGGATTAAAGTGATGGAGCTGCTGCTGAAACACGGAGCGTCCATTCAGGCTGTGACTGAGGTGAGAGAGCAAGATTTTTTCCTAATATCTACGTACATTTGGGCAGAGCTTGCTTTGCCATGCACTTTGTTCTCTACAGTTTAATAACTCTGAATGCAAGAAACTTTGCTTCTGGTTTTGTAAGAAATGTTGGTTGTGTGTGTGAAAACTAGATGTAGCAACCATTATAAATGGAGGGGCATTTGTCGCCACATAATTATTTATTTAGGGTTTTATTCGGCTTGTATATGATTTAAAGAACTATGACTTTAAGACCAGCCGGCTGCATTTTCAGAACAAGCAAGCTTTGGCCCATTTACCTGCATTTTACCAAACAGCCAAATATGAATGTTATGTCACCTAATTAATATTCATGAGCAAAGTTGATAAGGTTTATAAAGTGTCCCTCCTACTTTCCGATTGCTTCTCTGCCCCAAATGGAAATATTGTGCTGTTAAATGAGATTGCAAAGACTGTTTTTGTCTCAAAAAAGAGTTTTTTGTTTTTTGTTTTGCAACATTATAGCTCACAATTGCCGCTATAGTGTGGCTGATATCTGCCAACTGTAACTTTATATTATGTGATTGAATTTATGAATTTATGTTTGCCGGTCAATTTATATTTTGCAATCTGACTTTATATATCAAAACTGCTACTTAGTTTCTTATAATTTCAACTTTAAACTCACAATGTGACTTTATATCTGGCATTGTGGCTTTTAAATCTTGCAGTTGTTTCTAGTCATTGTGACTATTTCTTGTAATTGCAACTTTATATACAGTATCTCACAACTGCAACTTTATTTCTCAGCTTAGTTTAATCTGAGGCAGAGATGGGTTTTCATACATAGCAATGAAGCATTTCACAATAGAGTTAGACGTAAAGTGTTTTAATCGGATATGCTGTTGTTTTGAAAAACAACATGTGCATTTTGAAATGAGGTAATATTTGCTTTAGCATGCAGTTCCCAGTGCTTCAAAGCTGCATATTTCTGTGTCTCTGGCAGTCTGGACTCACGCCGATTCATGTGGCCGCTTTTATGGGCCATGAAAACATTGTGACTCAGTTGACAAATCACGGAGCGTCTCCTAACACGATGAATGTGGTGAGTACAGCAGTCCCCAAGCCCACCAGCACCAAACAAACCATTTCCTTTTGATAATGAAAAAACAAAACATTTTAGTGAAGCCCCAGAGTTCAGCCTTGTTCCTCTCTGGAACGTGTCATTGCTTGCCACATTGGTTTGGTCTCCCGTTTCATAAAGCCTTTTAGGGTAATAACAGTCTCCGTCCATGTGCTTAAACATACGTCTGACCGCAGATTGGAGCTCCATAGTCTACTGTAATTAGAGTACAGTCAGACTGTAATCATGCTCGACTGTTCCCCATCAGACAGACGGTGGGCCAACAGCGAGCCACTGTTACCGTAGAAACATGCTTTAAGCTTTGCTGGGTTTGTTGGGGTGCAGCCTATTGAGTGTCAAAACAAAGAAAGAAAGACGGTTTGGGCAGAGGGGCTGAGACTGATGAAAGAGCTCTGCGCACACAAAGGCTTACTGTCCAAACAGTAGTACCTTTTTTCCAGAAGCTTCCTCTGTGTGTGTTTTAGAGGGGAGAGACGGCGCTTCATATGGCTGCAAGGGCAGGACAGGCAAACGTGGTGAAATTCCTGGTGGCGAATGGAGCAGATGTGGACGCTAAAGCCAAGGTGAGTGAGAGATATGAATCTAAGTATGTGCTGCTTTATTGGTGGTTGCAAAGAGAGTGATTTGAATGAAGCCATAACCCTTCGTGTTGAAGGGCACCTATTATGAAAAATTCACTTTTACGTGTTTTTTTTATATAAATGTGTGTACACAGCCACCCTATAATGATAAAAATCCAGCCGCTTCTTTTTAAAAAAAAATCTTCATAAATCATAAGCAGTGTCTCAGAACAAGCAATTAGCAGAATCCACAAAATGTGATGCCACATTTTACAAGCCCAGCCCACAACTGTTGACAGACACTGCCGTGATAGCAGAAAACCCGCCCTGAGTGAGCCGTAAACACACAATCACAGACATAACCAACTGTGTTTTTGTAACTTAAGTTTGTTTTTTAACATAAACGTGTGTGTATTTGACAGTTTAAGCACAACAAGACATGAAAGAGAACTTTGTTTAGTACTCACATGCCGTGTGACAGACGCTTGTGATGTGTGCTTCAGATGTGTGCACTCAGAAAACCGTATATCAGAATTGTAAACTGATATGGCTTTAAAACACATGATTTTCTGTGCGAAAGACACGATAATCAAAACCAAGCAGATGTTTTTTGCATTTAAAGAGACTTGCACGAAAACAGTGTGTTTCTGTTTCTTAGAAAATCAAATCTAAAGCAGTTTTTCATCTTTCTAAGAATAGCAGAAACACACTGTTTTCGTGCAAGTCTCTTTAAAAATAGATAAAATAGACAAAATGATATAATAAATGATATGTGGGGTATTTTAAGCTGAAACTTCACAGACAGATTCTGGGAACACCTGAGACTTACATTATATTGCCAAAAGTATTGTGTCACGCCCTTCTATTGAACAGGTTTGACTACTTTAGTAATTTCCATGAGTACAAATCTTTATGTTTAAGCATATAATGATATTCTAGGGAATTGTGTGCTTCTAATTTTAAAGCAACAGTTTGGACAGGACAATTTTCTATTCATATAGATTTCTATACATGTCAGTGCCTCTGTGTATAAGGCAAGGTTCAAAAAGAAATTATTGATTTAGTCAGTGTGGAAGAACTTGACTGGTCTGCAGAAAGCCAAGTCCTAATCCAAGCTGAACACCTCTGGTGTGACTTTAAATGCAGATCTTGAGCCAAAAACTCTTTACCGAACACCAATGACTTGTACATACACTATATGGACAAACGTATTGGGACACCCCCTTTTTTAGAATAGAAAAAGGCACTTTGTGGCAACAAAGATGGAAACATAATTCATGTATTTAAAAATTGTATTTCCATCTCTGTTGCAACAGTTTTGGAAGTGTCTAAAATGATTGTACCCATATGTACAAGTCATTGGTGTTAAGCATATAATGATATTCTAGGGAATAGAAAAGTGTCCTGTCCAAACTGTTGCTTTAAAATTAGAAGCACACAATTCCCTAGAATATCATTATATGCTTAAACATTAAGATTCGTACTCATGGAAATTACTAAAGTAGTCAAACCTGTTCGTTAGAAGGGGGTGACCCAATACTTTTGGCAATATAGTGTATATTGAAATGAAACTACTGTATTGTTAAAAGTGGAGTGTATATATATATATATATATAAACCTTGCTACGTGTACTGAGTTAGGCTAACCGAGACTTGTCATAACACTTGCATATTTTTGCTCTTTTGTTGGTTTCGATTGCTTCTGTTGTCCTTATTTGTAAGTCGCTTTGGATAAAAGCGTCTGCTAAATGACTAAATGTAATGTAATGTAAATGTAATAGCTGTCTGCAATGCAAACAATCTATACTAATAGGAAACAGTTGCTTGTTTGTTTGCACTGACACAAAGACTGTCAAAAGTGATCTTCCCTGATCTTCTTTAGCGTTGCCTCATTGAATTGAGTTGTGCAGTCTTGCAAGGAAATACTAAAAAGGTCTAGCATCTTATAACCTCTTCAAAGAAAACACTAACTAGACTAACAAGTCTTATATATGTGTGTGTGTGTGTGTGTGTGTTTGTGTGTGTAGGACGATCAGACCCCACTGCATATATCCAGTCGTCTGGGAAAACCAGATATAGTCCAGCAACTACTGCAACATGGGGCTTCACCTGACGCCACCACCACATCTGGATACACGCCGCTCCACCTGGCCGCCCGCGATGGCCACAAAGACGTGGCATCCATCCTGCTGGACAACAGAGCATCTCTTGGCATCACTACCAAGGTCAGTCACACCAACAAAGCTGGGTGATTCATAAAATTTGTTGTTTGTAGCTTGTTGTCAGATAATCAGAGACGATTTGGCTGCCAACTAGGCTATTTTTAACCTCTTGATACTTTTGTTTACATTTACTATATAGACTACACTCTCAGCAAAAAAGGTTCAGAAGCTGTCACTGGGATGTACCATTTATATGTACCCTTTATGGGTAAATAAGTAGTGCTGGGCGGTATGACCAAAAATGTATATCACGGTATTTTTCAAAATTATACCGGTTTCACGGTATATGACGGTATTTATTTTTTTCATGCATGATCGGGTGTTAACCACATTTTCTACTGATTGAGAGAGGAAAAACTGCAGTAGATTGACATAGAATGCCCTATTTTACTGTCATGATGAGCGAATATTGTAGAAAAATTCCACACTAAATAGTGACTAAACACGACCCATTAATACATGTTAACCAGGAGTCACCCTCATTTATAATTGCGACATCGTCTGATAAAATCAACATGCATCTAACGTTATACTAAAGAGCGGCTATGCGGTGGTTTTGGCTATATTACTTTTTTGTCTCATGCAGCGCACTGCATGCGTCTGAGTAAACTAAAACAAAAAAGTGCATAATATTAACAGACGAACTATGCTCATATTTATAATTCCAAACAGTCGCGGTACGGCCAAATGAATGCGGTGCTTCTCTGCCGCTCGCTGCACAGAACAGACGCAGAGAGACGCGACGCTGCGCTGGGAGTCAGATCTCGCGCTCGCGGGGCAGCACTGGCGACATCTTCCAACTGAACCATAGCTAAGGTTTATCCAAAACATTCGCTAGGTTTGTCAGTTTGTATATTCTATGGAAAAAAAGCCGCTATAAGGGTTTGAAAGTTGCTAAATATAGTGCTAAAGTCACGCTCGTGTGTGTGAGACGCGGGAGCTGGTGGCAGCGGGCGGTGGATATTGTGGATGAGTTCTTCTGTGTCATCACGTTCTACAGCTTCAGAACACGCTTAGTAACACATACAGCTGTGTTCTTGCCACAATGCAATAGTGAAAAGAGACCCCTCTCAAACAGTGTGTCGCATTCCGAACGTTATTTAAATAACACCGGTATTGCGGTATTTTAAAAATTCATATCATAAGAAAAATAAACACCGGTATTCGGTATGAACCGGTATACCGCCCAGCACTATAAATAAGGTAAAAAGGTCTATCTCGTGAAAAGTACAACCAGTGACAACTATTGTATCTTTTTTTCTGAGAGTGTACTGTCCGAAAATGGAAATTAAAGTTGACAAATTTTACATCTTTTCAAAGATCTAAGGGTTTAACAACAATGTTCAGTCTTTGCTCAGTTTGCAATACAGTACAAATGAAATATAAAAGACTTAAAACCTTGATGAGATGAGTCCAACTGTCGCACTAGAGTAAATTGTGTGCAAAATGATGAGCATACAGTGAAAAGCATCCAATGGCACTTTTTATCCACTGAAGGTGCTAAATCTTAGAAATATTGATTGATTTGATTTTGCCTGAAAGATTCATCCTCCCTCTTTGGCTGCCCAGAAATTATGCAGTCTGCACAGTCTATGCTGTAAAAATGTGATCTTACTAGACTCTCACAAACAAAATCATCAAAAAAAAAAGTGTTTTAGTTGTAATATTTAATGTTTGTAATATAATGTTTACTTGTAATATACCGTATTGTCCCGAATAAAAGACGACCCTGATTATAAGACGACCCCCCTTCTTCCAGATGTACATTTTGGAAAAAGGCTTTTTGAAAACCAAATCTTGTTTTTTTTTTTTTTTTCTCTCTCTGTAAAACACATTTTTTCTTAAATTATTTTCAAATTGCATATTTTTCCTATTTTAATTGTTGTTTTGAAAGTATGGTAAATACTGGTAAAATGTACCAACAATGACATTGAAAAATATACACTTTTTGATATACCATAAAAATAACAGGTAGCATATCTTAATTATATAACATTTAGGCTATCAATCTCATAGTAGCCTACCAAAATTGTATTAACAGTAGAAGTGAAATCTTATTGTAGTCTTCAAATCTGGGTACTGTCTTATGTTTTAAAATCACTTACAGAGGAAGTTTGTTCCCATCAGGCTATGACAGTCACGACTCATGCCACTGTAAGCTTTTCTTTTTCTTTTGTTTTCACTCGCGATCTTCTAACATTATTACAACACACATTACATTACATATTTCATGGCACACTCGTTTTATGCGTTTTGGCGCCACCTATTGTTGTGGGTGTATTACTGACATGTCAAAGTCTAGACCCCGAATATAAGAATATTTTTCAGATGTATTTCCAAGAAAAAAACATTGTCTTATATTCGGGTCAATACGGTAAATTGTTATTTATTTATTTATTTATTTGTATCTTTATTTTTATTTTTTTTAGTTTTTTTTGTGGTAAAAAAAAAAAGGATGAGCCCGTTAATATGTCCAATTTCAACTTTCTTTACCATTTAACACTGTTTCAGGAAATACATACAACACAGGAAAGAAAATAGCATTCGCCAATTTTAATGATCCCTTGGTCCTAGTGTTACAATGCATCATGTTTCTGTGGTATATTTTGTTTCAGAAATATATTTTATTTCAGATAGACTAATGCTGATGTGGTTTCAATGAATCAAAATAGATTGTACTTTGAACGCACTATTAAACTGATCCACTTTGTGCTGTTTAGTGAGTCCTGCTGCTATTTTCTGTGCTCCAGTTCCACTCGTCGTTTTTAAAGTCCGTGTAAAGTGATATTAAAATGTGTTCTGAGCTTCTCACACAACAAAGAAATTTGTTAACCACCCAGCCAAATTTGAATGATAAAAAAACCCGCCAAGTAACTAAAATAAGTTATCAAAATCTTTGAAAAATAAGCAGGACTCTCTGCTCTCAAACGCTGGGGGCGTGTCTGCTGTCGGCGCTGAAACCACGCCCACTCGCGGGAAAGCGGCTGTCTAACTGTCAAATACCTCTACAACCTGAATGGATGCTACTGATGCTACCTCTAGTAGTTTAATTGGATTTATTCAGCCATGTTTGAGCGTGCAAGTTCGTTATTTAATTGTAGACACGCGGCAAGCGCGCTCAACGCGGCTCATGGTTGCTTAGCAACGGCAAACACCACAAGAGCGCAAGCTCCGGTGCGCTTTGAAAGAAAAGAAAGCGGTACAGCTCACGTTTCCATGTGTTTTTAGATGCGAATTGTGAGCGCTCCTTGTATTAAATTGTATGTATTCTGCCACTTATTGATGTCTCTGGGATAAGACCCGGGTATCCATTCACCCTAGAACCGTCCCTGCCTAGAATCTGTATCTAAAATCCCAGACATTCAAACAGACAAACTTGACCTCTCAACATAGAGTTAGTGTTAGGGGCGGGGCCATGCTCGGTGACTCCATTGCGTCATCGAGCCACCATTTTAGCCCCGCTCAAAAAATCCTAAACACAGAATTGGTGAAAAACTCCACAATTCAGTACTACATAGTTCAGAGTCTTTGTAATGTGTTTATGCAATACATTTCTAACATTTGTAATGTGTTTAGAAACAATTCTCAGAATTCTCTTTACACGGACTTTAAACAAGATTGTTTGATTGCATCCGTTCCACAAGATCGCCACCATTTTGCTTTGTCTGTGACATCCCTTGTGATGGGATGTTGATTTCTTTTTATGTGGTTTAATGGAGTGAACAGCCCCCTCCCACATCAAGCTGCAGTTGTGTTTGTAAAAAATCAGTAAATGAATTCAATTATGAATAAATTGAACATGTGAGCTGCGTTCTGCTGACAAAGTGTTATGTTGTATCTCTCAGACAGGAAGCCGTTTCAAATTATTTATTAAATTGATTATTCCGTAAAAATAATCACTATGCAGATGTGTGTCTTCCCCTTTACTTTACAATGAACAGGCCCAACCCAAAGAACTACCAAGAAATTATATTTGAATTGTCATAACTGAAAACTAAATGTGCTACATTAGAGTTAGGAACCTATTATTTCTGCAATGTAGAACACATTACACATATATACAGTATATATATATATATATATATATATATATATATATATACAGTATATAGGTATATAAATATATATATACAGTGGGGCAAAAAAGTATTTAGTCAGCCACCAATTGTGCAAGTTCTCCCACTTAAAAAGATGAGAGAGGCCTGTAATTTTCATCATAGGTATACCTCAACTATGAGAGACAAAATGAGAAAAACAAATCCAGAAAATCACATTGTAGGATTTTTAAAGAATTAATTGGTAAATTCCTCTGTAAAATAAGTATTTGGTCACCTGCAAACAAGCAAGATTTCTAGCTCTCACAGACCTGTAACTTCTTCTTTAAGAGGCTCCTCTGTCCTCCACTCGTTACCTGTATTAATGGCATCTGTTTGAACTTGTTAGCAGTATAAAAGACACCTGTCCACAACCTCAAACAGTCCAACTCCAAACTCCAACATGGCCAAGACCAAAGAGTTGTCAAAGGACACCAGAAACAAAATTGTAGACCTGCACCAGGCTGGGAAGACTGAATCTGCAATAGGTAAGCAGCTTGGTGTGAAGAAATCAACTGCGGGAGCAATTATTAGAAAATGGAAGACATACAAGACCACTGATAATCTCCCTCGATCTGGGGCTCCACGCAAGATCTCACCCCGTGGGGTCAAAATGATCACAAGAACTGTGAGCAAAATTCCCAGAACCACACGGGGGGACCTAGTGAATGACCTGCAGAGAGCTGGGACCAAAGTAACAAAGGCAACCATCAGTAACACACTGTGCCGCCAGGGACTCAAATTCTGCAGTGCCAGACATGTCCCCCTGCTTAAGCCAGTGACGCTCAGCAGCTATGTCCGGGCCCGTCTAAAGTTTGCTAGAGAGCATTTGGATGATGAATCAGATGAAACCAAAATAGAACTTTTTGGTAAAAACTCAACTTGTCGTGTTTGGAGGAGAAAGAATGCTGAGTTGCATCCAAAGAACACCATACCTACTGTGAAGCATGGGGGTGGAAACATCATGCTTTGGGGATGTTTTTCTGCAAAGGGACCAGGACGACTGATCCGTGTAAACGAAAGAATGAATGGGGCCATGTATCGTGAGATTTTGAGTGAAAACCTCCTTCCATCAGCAAGGACATTGAAGATGAAACGTGGCTGGGTCTTTCAGCATGACAATGATCCCAAACACACCGCCCAGGCAATGAAGGAGTGGCTTCGTAAGAAGCATTTCAAGGTCCTGGAGTGGCCTAGCCAGTCTCCATATCTCAACCCCATCGAAAATCTTTGGAGGGAGTTGAAAGTCCGTGTTGCCCAGCGACAGCCCCAAAACATTACTGCTCTGCATGGAGGAATGGGCCAAAATACCAGCAACAGTGTGTAAAAACCTGTAAAAAGACTTACAGAAAACATTTGACCTCTGTCATTGCCAACAAAGGGTATATAACAAAGTATTGAGATGAAATTTTGTTACACCACTGGATGCTTTAACATTGCGTGTGGGCTGATTGGTAATGGTATGAAATGGTAAAAAAAAAATAATAATTTTGTTTTGTCAAGTAATCTGCTTTCTTGCAGAAATTAATAAATTGCTGTCAGTGCGAACAACTAATGAAAACTAATGCAGTGTGTGAAATGATTTGTGAACACTTCTAGCTCACCACGAAACATCTCGGTGTTAAGTTCGGATTGCTAGATAGATATCCCAACACTAATACACAGCAGTTCATCACTGGAATAAATCATGCATCCTGACACATTTAGTATTAGCATTTATCACACAGCAGTGTTAAATCACAGCTTAAACTTAAATCAGTATTTACTAAATGTTTTCTGTATGAAATGCTTTAAATCTCCGCCTTGAACATTTAAGCTGACCAAATCAAAATCAGTGATGGGTTTGCAACTCTTGCACAATAAAGAACGATCATCTCATCCATCACGATAGCTCACCAACCTGCCATGCTGACGGAGGATTTTGCTAGCAGTATGCTGTTATATTTCCATTAGATGGAATATATTGCAAAATGCTTTCATGGAACAGCATGATGTTGACATCATGTCCATTATTAAGGAACATCTGATGATGTTTAGGATCATTTGGAGTTGCTGCATGTGGGATGTATTAGATTTTGATGTTCGTTCTCATTATGTTATTGAGCACAGGGCTCTCATTTCCACATTTCCCAGTGAATAAAGGTCCGTGGACCAGATCGGTACTCGCCTACACTCAAACTGAAACATAGTTTGAAACATCTGTCAGATTACATGGATAACAAGACATCTCTTCTCTCTAGTTAATACAGGAAATAAGCTTTACATTAAAGACCTTATGTAATGGCTTGGCAAGTGCAGTTCCCTTTTCTGTGTTGATATACTGTATTTCTTATTGCAACAGGAGGCTTATTTTGTAAATAGCCAGTAGACATTATAATGAAAAATACATTGAACTAATTTATAAAATACTCGAATTTGTTAGTCAAATTTATTTGTTTTCTCAAATTATATTTATGGTTTGGTTCAAACCTTAAATTTTGATCGATAGTAATGAAAAATCTCAAACACACACACACACACGTCTGGTTTGCTATCCTTGTGGGGACTCTCCATAGGCGTAATGCTTTTTCTACTGTACAGACCGTATATTCTATTGCCCTACACCAACTAGGGATGGGCGATATCTTATCGTTTGCGATATACCGTTGAAAATTCTCCTCACGATAAAAATTTGTCTCCTCGCGATAATAACGATAAGTCTAGTTGATGACGTAGTTTTGTGCGCGACCGATTCACTGTTCACATGCGGAGTGAAAACAAGCATGGCGGAAGGCGGACGTGAGGCTGAGGAGGAGCTTGTTGTTAAGCGAGGAGCTACCTCCACAATTTGGAACTGATTTGGTTATAGAAAATCAGATGCGGAGTAGAGGCTGACATTTTTTCGGGAATCCCACGGGTCACGGGAATCCCGCAGGATGGGAAACAAAATCGCTACGAATCACGTGATTGGGACGGTACAGGAAAAAATGTCATCGGGAGTGGGCGGGACCGGGAATAGTAATGATACCCAACTTTATACACAAATATACCTTTTATATAAATAAACTATAAACTGTATATTTTAATTCGGAACTAGTTGCCCTGTCTCGCTCTCCTCCTGTTTGCTTTGATGTGGCTGGTTAAGTGAATGACGCAGTCCGTGACGGACAGATCGTTAACGGCTGGTCTATGTGGTAATACACACTATCGTTCATCGACCTCAAATATGGCTTTTCATCTGAAAGATGTATGTAGTAGAAACTTTACATGGCCGCTCAATATGATGTTAACCTAGAGAAATGTGCGCTATTGAAGTGTTTGTGTGGAGAGTGGAGCTGAATAGCGCGCTCGCTGCAGGACAGGCGCCGGTGCGCTCACTTGCTCTTAAAATATCCGTAATTTTTGGTCATACAGATAAAAGTAGCCTAATACATCTTTCGAATCTGTAAAGACTCTACGTTTATTTGTATACACTCAGAATAACAACGAAACGTTGCGCTTTAAAGCAAACAGGGTGCTCTTTAGGTCTCTGAGCGAGAAACTTCCGTCTTTGAAAAATATATCTATAGAGAGTGAAATGTCTACTTTCAAATGAAAAAACAAAATTCAAATAGAAAACGTGTGTGTTAGCATGGATGATTTACATAAAATGTAATGTGTGCAACGTAGCCTACACTTTGCATAAACTGGCTTTCAGTTCAATATAATAACAAAAAACTAAATTTTGGGTTTTTATTCAACTAAGGTGGGCACGCTGTGATCTGTACTATATTTTTACTGTAACTGACAGATTTCGGACAAAAATAAATTAATAAAAAAAAAAAAAACGGGAGTGGGAGTAATTCTTCCGGGAGTGGAATGGGACCGGATTTTCCCCCAGTTAGTATATGTATATATATATATATATATATATATTATATTATCGTCATTGGTATCGTTATCGCAATAAATACCTGAAATTATCGTGATACATTTTTTAGGCCATATCGCCCATCCCTAACACCAACCCTACACCTAAACCTACCCCTTACAGGAAACTTTCTGCATTTTTAGATTTTCAAAAAACTTCATTCTGTGTGATTTATTAGCTTGTTTACCCCTGGGGACCTCAATTTAGGTCCCCACTGTGACACGAGTCCCCATGAGTCTATGTGTATTCAGGTTTAAGTCCCCAACTGAATAGAAAAACAGGTACACACACACACACACACACAAACAAAAAGAAAGACTTTAATGTTTATTGTGATGTCTTTTGAAAATATGCATCATATTGAAAGAAAGAACTGGAAACCATGAATCTTTAGAAGAGACTATACATCTAAATTTGTATATTGCAGCAATTACCTTTTTTTCATCCAATGAAACTCAGCCTTGACCACAGTGACGCTCAGCAGCTATTTTCTAGCTGTAGTAATAAAAGATTCCCCCAGTGTCCTGCTGTGTGATTGAGATGGACATAAAATACGAGACAACCATCACTGAGAGGCTGCCAAGTGTTACAGTGTGGGAATGTGCTGAGGAAGGACAATGAATTGATGGTGTTTTCCACGACTCCATTCACCGCAGAGCAGAGTTGCCCTCCGATAACACAGCTGTCACTGTATATGTTCAGGTTAGAAATGCATATGGTATGCTCCAGATCAACTAAACTTCAACATTTCCCAGTTTCATAAATGCAATATAAAAACCTGAAAATTGAAGTGACACTAAATTTCGATCAGTGATTATGAAAAAAGGCGATTATAAACAATGTTTTAGTTTTGGATCCATAATTTTGAGTAAATCTCATCAAAACTGCTCACATTTCATATCAAAATCTGAAATAAATAATAAATTATATTATATTTGGCTATATTTTCATGTCTGCTAATAACAGTAGTCATATATATATATATATATATATATATATACATACATATATATTAGGGGTGGCACGGTACACAGATGTCACGGTTCGGTACGTACCTCGGTTTGAGGGTCACGGTTCGATACGATTTCAGTACAACGGGGGAAAAAAATCTACTATGCTCAGTTTCTTTTCATTTATTTTTAACAGACAGTAGTGCAAATTACAATTTTTTTTTTCATCTAGATGTGAAAATACTAAATATTATTACGTTATATATATAAAAAGTCTGTTTTGTTTTCATTGTGTGTGTACACAAATAAAAGCAGACCTTTATACAGTGATTATTAATAAGACAATAAGTGTTTAAAGTTGATTCTGCTGGTATAAGGAAACAGTTGAAGTGATCGCGCCGGTGCACGCACGCACACACACAAAAACGAAACACATCAGTTCCAGCATTGCTAACTTGACAGCACAGTTGGTACTTTATCAAAATAAAATACAGTGAACCAAACATCAGCGCGCGCGCCTCTGTGTCACCGTTGTAACACGACTGAAGTACAAAGCCTATCATTTACATAATACATAATAGTTTAGCATTCAGATACGTTACATCGCAAATATGGAAATATTATGGAATATTTGGATTTGTGCCGAATGAGAGAGGTAGGATACACAAGCACAAAGCTCCATTTCGCAAACAGTTGAGGTGCAGTACAGGTCATAAACCCCGCCCTCTCCATGTAAACGAATGGGACTTCAGTCAAAATAAAAAAATAAATTACACTTCCAATACAATTTTCCGAAATATAAAAATAAAAATATTTTGGTCATTTAAGGTAGTTGTTATCACGCTGATATACGTTCAATTGTTCGTTTTTGTGATACGTTTGATTTTAGCTAGTAATTTGATGCTATAAAAATGGGTCGTGTCATTATGGTTGATTGGGTCTGCGGGAGTTTGATTCCGCGGCTCGACCTCACAACTCTACTGCGCAGACTCGGGCTCCAAACGAATCTCTACTACGCAGACTCGGGCTCCAAATTACATCATTTACTCAAGATGGCAGTGGACATACTGAGATGTATTTGCTTCACTTTTCTGTAGTGGAAGGAAGCAGAGACGCGTCGTCCATCTTTTTTTTACAGTCTATGGTCGTAAGGCCTCATGCACCGAACCGAGACGTCCGTACCGTGACAGTTCGGTACGAATACATGTACGGTGCCACCCCTAATATATATATATATATATATATATATATTAGTGCTGTCAATCGATTCAAAAATGTAATCGCGTTAATCACAGTCATGGACTGTGATTAATCATGATTAATCACAAATTTAAAATACTAGGATTTACCTGTTAATAACAAACTAGTTTAAGGAAACATAACCAAGCCACATCGCTTCAATCCCAGTATACATTTACCCAACTATTATCAAAAGTATTTCTAAATAAATACAACAAAACATTTTCTTGCGACCTTACGTGAAGTATTATGACAAAATGCATTGTGAAGAAGAATTGGACCTGTTCTGCAGGTGCAATAGAGCTAACATTTGCATCATGCTTCATAACACAATTTATGAGATTAATAGTACACTTTTACTCAGAACTCACTTCAAACCATCATCGAGTGTTTGTAATAACATACTTTTTGTGATCACATGCGGAATTTGGTCGTTTACTGTTGTTAAAATATGCTATTTATAGCCATTTATATCGCTGCACAAATTAACATTTCAGATGTACACATTCAACTCAAGAAAATCACATACAAATATCCTATCGTAATCGTGTGTTTATTATCTTATATAATCTATAGTGGCTGTTGTCAAGTTTATTTCTGCTGTGTAAAAGCCTTAACATGTATGCTCTGCTGAAACTCACATTGTTTGTGATGTTACAACCGCACTTCGGTTCTTAAGTTGCCAGGTATACATTCCAAGTATAATACACATTAGTAAAAGGATCTATTTTCATTTTTATTTGTCTATATACACCTTTGGCGGCTGCGGTACATTATAAAAGTAGCCCAAAAAACCGCAACCCACGGCTCTGTAATTTTTCCTGCGACTGTATTTTCAAAATAGCCCACTTGTTCTGCTGCCCTGGCAACACTGGTTCACTGTACCCTCATCACACAATGATACATAACCTTCCACGCTGCGATGACGGAAGTTGGGGTCAAACCTTATCAAACGATTAATTTGCATTAAAAAAGTATTAACGCGTTAAAATTTTTTGATTAATCACATGCGTTGACACCCCTAATATATATATATATATATATATATATATATATATACTGTGTATATATAATGCATTTAATAGATCAACTTTGTCTGATCAGAACAGCAGGCCACTGCTGTGTTCAAACGGCCTGTCTTGTGTAAAACAAAACTTATTCTTTAGTATTACTTAACAGTAGGAAACTTGTGCAACACAGATCAGTTTTTTTTCCCAATGTCAGTTACAATTTTTCAACCCCACCCAAAATGAGTTTTGCATGTCACAACGGATGACTTGTCTCTGAATATTCTAATGGCTAAACTTCTTTTCTTCCCCTTTCTTTTGGTTATTATTATTTTTTAAATTCATTTTTTTTTCTTTATTTCTAAGTATGTAATGTTTGTCTTTGCAGAAAGGATTCACTCCCCTGCATGTTGCAGCCAAATACGGGAAGATTGAAGTTGCTAAATTACTGCTACAGAAGCGAGCACCACCTGATGCAGCTGGAAAGGTAAAAGTGTCTATTTTGCACTAATGTTTATAAGTTGATGATTACAACATATAATGTACAAGATTTATAGTATGAGTCTATATCATCATGGCTGATCTTCGGTTTCTGGTATGGTAACGTGACCACGGTAAGAAATTAAGCATTCATTTTTCTTTTGGATTTTGGATGAGAGACATGGGCATTGGACACATTTAATCAGAATTCTTTGTGTAATGCCTAAAAATGGTTACATCTGTTTCCCAACTCAACTTACAGCCAATTAAATTTAACACAAAGAAGAAACAGCAAAGAAGCATGCTTATGCTGGCTAATCTTCAATCTGACATACAGACAGATGTATACTCATTAATGAATGTTGGTTATCATATAGTTCACACTTAAAGTAAACTCTCATTTCAACTCTCATGCATTTGCATGTGTATGAATGGAAGTGAATGAAACGCATAATCAAGTGTGACAGAACCATTAAAACCAAAAATTAAAAGCAGTTATATGCATTTAAAACATTAATTCCATAGGGTCTTTAATACATAGAAACAAAATCATGTGCTTATTGTTAATATTTTGTAGAACTGCTTACAAATACACATTCCTATTATCATTAAAAATGTAGTCACTGCAATTTAAAATGTTTAAAAACAAATTGCAGAGATCATCTGCAAATCCATAAAATGTATTTCTTTATTTATTATTTATTTCTTCTTCTTCTTCTTCTTCTTCTTCTTCTTATTCTTATTCTTATTCTTATTATTATTATTATTATTATTATTATTAAATGTTGTAAAACCATCCACTGAATGTCTTTCTAACTGCAGACAGCTAGTGAATGCTTTAAAAATGACATCATCCAGATGAAAAGAGCCATTTGTATGCTATCAGGATACATACTATCATTTTCCAGTTCCAGAGGTTTCATTCACTAATGCATTCTGGCTAAATTTACTCTCATGCAATGTCCAAATGTAAAAGCTGATTGATTTATGATGGCACCTGTTTCACACACCCCACCTTTGAGCTCTTGGCCAATAATAGCTGTATATCTATGTGTGTATGTATGTGTTTTTAGAGTGGACTAACACCACTGCATGTTGCTGCACACTACGATAACCAGAAAGTGGCCCTCCTTCTGTTGGACCAAGGAGCGTCTCCGCACGCTGCAGCGAAGGTATCAGGAAATCCTTACAAACCACAGTTTCTCAACTAGTACACACAAATCTCATCCAAAAGCAACCATACACACACACACACACACACACACAAATGATGAAGAAACATGGCTGCAAACCAAACGGCTGCACACATGCTCACACAAAACCACCTCCACCCCACATTCTTGATCATTTTCGTCATTTCACTTCTAGTCCACCCACTGTAACCACAGAGGATGGTAAGCTTATGCACATTTTATTGCTTTGAAAAAGAAAGTTCTTGAAAACTTATGTACTGTACTTGGTTGTTGTAGTTGAAGCAACAAATTCATTTACATCTTGGATGGTAAATTTTCAGGAAATTTTAGTTTTTAGGTGACATATTCATTTAAAGGGATAGATCGCCCAAAAATCTTAAGTTCTGTCATTATATACTTAACTTCAAATTAGTTTAAACCTGCTTGACTTTATTTCTACAGCAGAACATTTTGTTCATTTTGGAAAATGAAAGTCATCGGTCATGGAAAAGAGCAGCATTAGCATTTTTCAAAATAACTGCTTTAATTTGTGCACCACAGTAAACAGAAAGTCATGCAGGTTTGGAATGACATGAGGAATGAATAAACGGTTACAGAACTTTTTTGGGTGAATTATGCCTTTAATAATTATCAGTCCTGTTTCCGCCCACCCGTGCTTCTGGGGTTTGTCATGATTTCTCTCTGATCTGCCAGTCAGTTCCGTAATATGTGCAGGAAATGACTGCAAACTAAAAATAAAAATAAATAAAAAAACATGAATAAATGCTTTTTATCAAGTTCCAGCTGGTTGCATTGAAAACACCATCAATGGGAAAAACATGGTCTGGATTCATCTGTAATAAAAATGTAATGTAGGCTCTGTTCTAAAGCCTCATTATTTACTGCCTACATAGGCAACTATGCCTTCTAAGGAAGCATCCTAAATAAATTGGAACATCAACATAGACAATAACTTGTGTTTTGAAAAATATTACACTGTACAAGAGACAGTAGGGACTGATGTTAGCATGTGGCTAAGCTAATGATGTTACAGTGGTAAGAGACCCAAGAAACGCTGTGTAAATTGTCCTACTTTTTTATCAATATTTGTCAATATTGAACTAATTATCCAGTATGTCTCTCTCACTTAGTCAATCTTGGATTTGTTTTTTGTTTGTTTCACTGAGCTTGTGCAGTGCATTCTGGAATTGATTTTCTGTGAATTATACTGTGTATGTGATAAATTTTTCTCAGAATCTGTCCAAAAGAAGTTTCTTTAGATGCAGCATGATCGTTTTTTTAACAGCATTCGTGTCATGAATAGGCCTATGATATCAATATGATCTCAAGTCAAGTCTATGGCATTATTTTACTGTTGAGAGCGCATTATTGTAGCGTGAAAGCACATAAATCTAATGCGTATTTCCTTTGCTCTAGCACAAAACCGGACGCGCGCACTCAGTACACTGCTCTCGCCCAGAGACGGTGCGCTCACTTAAAACATGTCTCTCCTCTCACTCAAACTGTGCCCTGTGCACTCACAAATCTCTCTGTGCTCATGAGCTAGATATTAATACTTTTCGAACCTGAATTAAACGTTGTCAAAAGTTATCGACCAATCAGCTTTCAAAGATGGATCTGTAATTTCTTTACAATTTAATACTACTTAGTCATAACAATCAAATATTAGAAATCAATTGGGTGCTTGGATGATTTGAAAATAACCTAGTTTAACAGTTTGGTCAAACCTCTCTGAACGATTTATCTAAACACAAACAAAAAAGCATATGATTATGAAAAAATCATAAGTTCTTGTGGTCATATATGTATTGTTGGATTGAGATACAGTGGGGCAAAAAAGTATTTAGTCAGCCACCAATTGTGCAAGTTCTCCCACTTAAAAAGATGAGAGAGGCCTGTAATTTTCATCATAGGTATACCTCAACTATGAGAGACAAAATGAGAAAAAAAAATCCAGAAAATCACATTGTAGGATTTTTAAAGAATTTATTTGCAAATTATGGTGGAAAATAAGTATTTGGTCAATAACAAAATTTCATCTCAATACTTTGTTATATACCCTTTGTTGGCAATGACAGAGGTCAAACGTTTTCTGTAAGTCTTCACAAGATTTTCACACACTGTTGCTGGTATTTTGGCCCATTCCTCCATGCAGATCTCCTCTAGAGCAGTAATGTTTTGGGGCTGTCACTGGGCAACACAGGCTTTCAAGATTTTTCGATGGGGTTGAGATCTGGAGACTGGCTAGGCCACTCCAGGACCTTGAAATGCTTCACGAAGCCACTCCTTCGTTGCCAGGCGGTGTGTTTGGGATCATTGTCATGCTGAAAGACCCAGCCACGTTTCATCTTCAATGCCCTTGCTGATGGAAGGAGGTTTTCACTCAAAATCTCACGATACATGGCCCCATTCATTCTTTCATTTACACGGATCAGTCGTCCTGGTCCCTTTGCAGAAAAACAGCCCCAAAGCATGATGTTTCCACCCCCATGCTTCACAGTAGGTATGGTGTTCTTTGGATGCAACTCAGCATTCTTTCTCCTCCAAACACGACAAGTTGAGTTTTTACCAAAAAGTTCTATTTTGGTTTCATCTGACCATATGATCATCCAAATGCTCTCTAGCAAACTTCAGACGGCCCGGACATGTACTGGCTTAAGCAGGGGGACATGTCTGGCACTGCAGGATTTGAGTCCCTGGCGGCACAGTGTGTTTCTGATGGTTGCCTTTGTTACTTTGTTACAGCCATATCACCCTGCAGCCCAAGACCGGTTGCCCATGGAAGCTAAGCAGGGCTGAGCCTGGTCAGTACCTGGATGGGAGACCTCCTGGGAAAACTAGGTAGCTGTTGGTAGAGGTGTTAGTGAGACCAGCAGGGGGTGCTCACCCTGTGGTCTGTGTGGGTCCTAACGCCCCAGTATAGTGACGGGGACACTATACTGTAAAAAAGAGCACCGTCTTTCGGATGAGACGTTAAACCGAGGTCCTGACTCTCTGTGGTCATTAAAAATCCCATGACACTCATTGTAAAGAGTAGGGGTGTAACCCCGGTGTCCTGGCCAGATTCCCTCCACTGGCCCCTGTCAATCACGGCCTCCTAATAATCCCCATCCACTTGATTGGCTCTATCTCTATCTCTCTCTCCTCTCCACCTGTAGCTGGTGTGTGGTGAGCGCACTGGCGCCGTTGTCCTGTGGCTGCCGTCGCATCATCCAAGTGGATGCTGCACACTGGTGGTGGTTCAGGAGAGACCCCTCACATGATTGTAAAGCGCTTTGGGTGTATAGCAATACACAATAAAAGCGCTATATAAATGCTTCCTTCCTACTTTGGTCCCAGCTCTCTGCAGGTCATTCACTAGGTCCCCGTGTGGTTCTGGGAATTTTGCTCACAGTTCTTGTGATCATTTTGACCCCACGGGGTGAGATCTTGCGTGGAGCCCCAGATCGAGGGAGATTATCAGTGGTCTTGTATGTCTTCCATTTTCTAATAATTGCTCCCGCAGTTGATTTCTTCACACCAAGCTGCTTACCTATTGCAGATTCAGTCTTCCCAGCCTGGTGCAGGTCTACAATTTTGTTTCTGGTGTCCTTTGACAGCTCTTTGGTCTTGGCCATGGTGGAGTTTGGAGTTGGACTGTTTGAGGTTGTGGACAGGTGTCTTTTATACTGATAACGAGTTCAAACAGATGCCATTAATACAGGTAACGAGTGGAGGACAGAGGAGCCTCTTAAAGAAGAAGTTACAGGTCTGTGAGAGCCAGAAATCTTGCTTGTTTGTAGGTGACCAAATACTTATTTTACCGATGAATTTACCAATTAATTCTTTAAAAATCCTACAATGTGATTTTCTGGATTTTTTTCTCATTTTGTCTCTCATAGTTGAGGTATACCTATGATGAAAATTACAGGCCTCTCTCATCTTTTTAAGTGGGAGAACTTGCACAATTGGTGGCTGACTAAATACTTTTTTGCCCCACTGTATATATGATATTAAATCTTCTGATTTAAGACAGAACTTAGACAAGGGTCAGATGCGCTATTCTGTAAACCGATATTTATTTGGAGACCAAATATAAAGACTAAAGACTTCATATAAAAGATCAGTGTTATGACATATGTCAGATACCTCAACTGAATTTAAAATCATTGCAACAAATTTTCATTTGGTATGATGCCAATAATAAGTAACAATTCCAATCAAATCAACATCAACTGCAAAAACAGAGTTTTTTTTAATCTAGTGTTTGTTTTCAGTTCTGATTTTAGTTAGATTTTTTTTTTCATGAAAACCCACTTCATATTAGCTACACATTCAAAGGCACTCTCCTCTAAAACAGTGAATATACAGTTATATAACAGTTGCATGTAATTACATTGTCTGTAAATGCATTAAACGCATAGATTATAATATAGTGTATGACAAATATGACAAATTCATTATAGTGTTAAATTTGTTCTCCAAATCTTAAGTATTTGTTTAGGGAATAGTGCATCTAACCCTTATCTAAATAGTTCTGTCTTAAATCAGAAGATATATATATATATATATATATATATATATATCTCCAAGTACACAATACATATATGACCACAAGAACTTTAAGAATCATATGCTTTTTTGTTTGTGTTTAGATAAATTGTTCAGAGAGGTTTGACCAAACTGTTAATTTCAAATCATCCAAGCACCCGATTGATTTCTAATATTTGATTATTATGACTAAGTAGTATTAAATTATAAAGAAATTACAATTTAGATCCATCTTTGAAATCTGATTGGTTGATAACTTTTGACAACGTTTAATTCAAGAAAATAATTAATATCTAGCGCATGAGCATAGAGAGATTTGCAAGTGCACAGGGCATAGTTTGAACGCGCACACGCACACTTTGAGTGAGAGGAGAGACATGTTTTAAGTGTGCGCACTGTCTCTGAACGAGAGCAGCGTGTATCTGAGCGCGCGCGTCCGGTTTTGTGCTAGAGCAAAGGAAATCCGCGTGTGAGCATTATATTTATGTGCTTTCGCGCTACAATAATGTGCTCTCGACATTTGGCAGTAAAATAACACCATGAAGTCACCTTTATTTATATAGCGGTTTTAACAACACAGGTTGTGTCAAAGCAACTTTCCAATATCAAAATAGGAAAATAGTGTGTCAATAATGTAAAATGACAAGATTAAACACTCAATTTTCAGTTAAAGGAATTTCATTATTGAATTCAGTGATGTCATAGTCCAGCTCAGTTCAGTTGAAATAGTATCTGTGCAGGCGACAGCGGCAAGGAAACAAAACTCCATCGGTGACAGAATGGAGAAAAAAACCTTGGGAGAAACCAGGCTCAGTCGGGGGGCCAGTTCTCCTACCTAGATGTCTTCTACCTAGGCTGCTCACTATGTTTTGGAACTGAGCATAGAGATCTGGAAGTTTACAGAATCAGT
This sequence comes from Onychostoma macrolepis, assembly GCF_012432095.1. Taxonomy (NCBI): domain Eukaryota; kingdom Metazoa; phylum Chordata; class Actinopteri; order Cypriniformes; family Cyprinidae; genus Onychostoma; species Onychostoma macrolepis. Next base: position 24,857,401 of record NC_081166.1, read on the forward strand.
TCTCTCCTAGTCTTAATTCACAAGCCTATGTTTAATTGTATCTGTCATGTTTTTCCTCAGTTTTTTGTATGAACTTGAATAGAGTCCATGTGTTCATGCTTTTAAACCGTTTGTGTTGTTTTGTCCACCCTGAAAGAGCTCAATGTAAACCCTAAACAAATACAGTGACCCAGATACTGCCTTTGTTCCTCCACAAAGAACAGTTAGTTCTGGCATGTGCGAACACTAACTGACTTGCGGTTTGGATGGGGCCGCCGTCCATGGACCTCACTGGCTGATACCTTAGCATTCGCTAGCTGTTAAGAAACGAGATCATTTTCTTCACTCAGACTGCTTTTCTCCACCTTTCAGCCATCGTTCCACTCTCAGTCTGTGAGGTTAGAAGCAAAGCGCTGCTGTCAACATGTTTCTGTTTTGGAAATGTCGTAAATCTAAGGTTTTAGTGTGGTTATAGTGGTTTGGCAGCATGCAAGCTAGTGCTGCGTAGGACTGGACAAGCAAAAAATGTATCAATTTTGATATGTTTCAGTCCTTATTGAATGTATATCTTCCAATCCTCTACACTATTTGTACAGTTTAAAAATTTAAGGGGTGTTCAGGGAGTGCATAGTGATCCAGGACAAGCTCCGGCATATTATCGCTGATATTTGTATAGCCATAGATATTCATTTATGATGATCTCCTTCACTTGCTTTCCCTCCCAGAATGGCTATACTCCACTGCACATAACTGCCAAGAAGAACCAGATGGAGATAGCAACCACACTGCTCGAGTATGGAGCTGATACCAATGCCACGACACGCCAGGGCATCAGTCCTCTCCACCTGGCGGCCCAGGAGGGCAATGTTGACATGGTCACGCTTCTGCTCGCCCGTGAAACTGCCATCAATCTGGGAAACAAGGTGAAAAAGATAGATGCTATTGCACAATATTCTACATTATTATAATATTCTTAATTGTATGTGACATTTTCCTTTTGGGTAAGTGAAATATGTAACAGGAAATGATTTCCATGAAGTCCTTGCAACCTTAAAAACCCTTAGTTTTGGCTTGTGCATATACTTTAACATGCTATTGAAAGTAGTAGCATAATTATTCACATTGTACTGAAAACAAAAACCAACATCCAATCAAAGCTGACCATATTCACTGCTTAATACACATTGCTGGTCTTATTCAGAAAAAAAAAAAAGTATAATAATAATGCTCTTAAATTTGGCTTTTAATTTTTTGTGATCCAATAAATTCCTAATATATAAAATTAAGTTCTGCTCTACATTTTTATCTACTTGAATATTCAATTGCACTTGAAAATGTCACATTACGGAACTAAACACATTACGGAAAACGTCACATTACAGAAGTAAAATGGGTTGTGGATGCCATTTGTGACCCTGGACCACAAAACCAGTCATAAGTGTCAATTTTTTCGAAATGTATAATTTATAAATTTATAAATTTATAATATTTGTCCGAGATACAACTATTTGAAAATCTGGAATCTGAGGGTGCAAAAAAATCAGAATATTGAGAAAATCACCTTTAAAGTTGTCCAAATGAAGTTCTTAGCAATGCATATTACTAATCAAAAATAACGTTTTGATATGTTTACGGTAGGAAATTTACAAAATATCTTCATGGAACATGATCTTTACTTAATGTCCTAATGATTTTTGGCATAAAAGAAAAATCAATAATTTTGACCCATACAATGTATTTTTGGCTATTGCCACAAATATACCCCAGCGACTTAAGACTGGTTTTGTGGAACAAGGTCACATTTCATGTTGACTTCAAGGTCACCGTTGTCAAATTATGGCTATAATCAGCTCAGTCATTAAGAAGTGTTACCTATGCTGATTAATGGATGCTTCATTTATGCATGATGTGTCACATCTGTTTGGTTATGTCACTAAATTGGTTAATGAATATCTGTGTCAGAGTGGACTGACCCCTCTTCACTTGGCGGCTCAAGAGGACAAAGTCAATGTTTCAGAAGTGCTGGTTAATCACGGTGCCACAATCGACCCAGAGACTAAGGTAATGACCTCACACACACAAAATTCTATATTTACTTGTGTTACTATACTTGTGGGGACATAACGTAGAGAATACCAGGACACACACACATATTACAGTGTAAAAGTTTGGTGTCAGTCATGTTTTTAAGTAATTAAAACTTTACAGTAAATACATTTGTAATCATACAAAAAAAAAATGCAGTTCTTTTGAATTCTAATAAAAAAAAAAAAAATCCTAACTCTAGCTTCTCTAACCTTTTTCTGTTATATCTGTTTTCTTTTTATTTATTATGTAATAAAACAAAAAACCTTGCTGCGTGTACTGCGTTAAGCTAACTGAGACTTGTTATAGCACTTGCATATCATTGCTCTTTTGTTGATTTTGATTGTTTCCATTGTTTTCATTTGTAAGTCGCTTTGGATAAAAGTGTCTGCTAAATGACTGAATCTAAATGTAATCAGTTTTCAACTTTCATTATAAGTAATGTTTCTAGAGCAGAAAATCAGCATAGTAGAATGATTTTTGAAGGATCATGTGACACTGAAGACTGTAGTACTGATGTTGACAATTCAGAAATCAATTACATTTTTAAATACATTTAAATAGAAAATAGTTACCTGAAATTATAATACTATTTCACAATTTTACTGTGATTTTGATCAAATAAATACACAGACGGACAGACAGACAGTTAGAAAAATGGAAAGACAGACAGGCAGATGGGTAGATAGATAGATGTGTGACACACACACACATCTGCACACGCTATGTCTGGCCAGTCCCTCATTGGTCAGTCATGTATAAACATCGAGCGTCCCTGGCTCAAGGTCGTTCAGCATGGCTCTCAGACAGTGAGAGAGTGTGACAGACTGCAGCACACAGATCAATACTCTACAGCACAATGACCCACACAAAACACTCCCTCACTGAGCACAGGGAATGAGGCAGAGGCATGACAAAGAACAAGTGCATTAATACTCATGTGTGGCATTTAGCAAGAAATTAATTTCAGTGGTGAATTAACACTTCTGCTGAGCCCCGCCCTCTTAGTCACTGTAGTACAGAAAAGGTAAAGCTTTACAGAACATCCCATAAGAATGATCTGGAGACTTTGAACTAGAACTTTTATATTCATATTATATTATAAAAACTATCTAAAAGTAATGACTAAATCTCTAAAAATGACTATGGGTTATCAAGTTTATGTGTGAAAAGCCAATTAATACAGTTAGGTGTGATTGTGTTATGTTAAATCATTCTTTGAATATTTCATGGCCTTGTTATGTGTGCATAATTCATGTGCTTGACTGGTAAAAGAAGTCTAAGGGTAATGTGTGTCTCTGTGTTCTGGTTCAGATGGGATATACGCCCCTGCATGTGGCCTGTCACTATGGCAATATAAAGATGGTGCACTTCCTGCTGAAGAACCAGGCTAAAGTCAATGCCAAAACTAAGGTAATGCAGTTTGCAGGATGATTGAGGCTTAGGAACTGCATTTCTTTAACCATCTCTTGTTACAGAACAGTCTTTTCTGATTGCTAGTGGTCCAAAATACAGATTTAAACTCGGTTTGTCTCTCATGTTTAGAATGGATACACACCTCTTCATCAGGCAGCTCAGCAGGGTCACACACACATCATTAACCTTCTGCTGCAGCACGGAGCCTCTCCTAATGAGCTGACAGTGGTGAGTGTGTCACAACAGCTCTTCCAAACAAGCTGCACAAGTCATGTTAAGAAGAAGTTTGCTGTTACTTTTCTGAGCATTCAGACTTTTTTAGGCTTGCATTGAAATAGCAGGCTGGGAATTTTTCAATTTCAATCTTGCATAGGCGTGCATTACTCACTTTTTTACTAAAGCAAATATAAAAATCTAGGTAATTCATTTTTTATCTTCATTTTGAACATGTCCCTGTGATTTAGCCTTCTTTTCTTTCAGAATGTTATGTATATTATATTATATAAAATTGTGTATGCAATAAATTGCATATAATAACTACTTAATATTCTAAAACATTTATTTATTTATTCATTCATTCATTATTTCATTAATAATGTTCTTTTTCTCCTTAACCTACAGAATGGAAACACTGCCTTGGCTATTGCCAGGCGCCTGGGTTACATCTCTGTGGTTGACACGCTCAAAGTCGTGACAGAGGAGACGCACACTGTGGTGAGGGACTTTGTGTCATAACACATTCTATTCCACAGAATACCATACACCAGGTGTTATTGTGCTTTAATATAGTGCTTCTCAGACAGCGGTTCGCAACACAAAAGTTGGTAGCAGGTCCGTTCTGATAGAGTCACAGATAGCAGGGGAAAACAATGCTACATGCTAATAATATAAGACATGCTTTATATTTGATGCAAAGCAAAATGAAGCCACATCAACTAATCACTTATTTCTGGGTTTTTGCAGACGGTGACGGAGAAACATAAATTGAATGTTCCAGAAACAATGAATGAGGTTTTGGACATGTCAGATGATGAAGGTAAACAAGCTTTCATATGACTCTGGTCTATTTTTGTCTCAATTTAAGTTTATTTTTGTTCATTTACATATTATTTCTAACATTTTTCATTTAAATTACACAGTTCGTAGAGCCAATGTGCCTGAAATACTCAATGAGGACTATATTTCAGATGTTGATGAAGGTATCTCTTATTTTGTGTGGTTTGTTCTTATAGCACCTGCTTGTTTCTTTCTTTTTTTCACCTTTTCCAACTAACCAGATCTTCTTATTCAGTCTTTTTTTCTGTTGTAGATTCTTTTCACAACATGGCTATCTCTTGCTGGCTTTGTATTAGTTGCTGGGCTACTCTTTATGAAAATGAAATTCTTCAATATGCAAATCTCTGTTGGCTTGCATATATTAAATCTGGGGTTTGCTATTCTATTAACAACTGTATGTGTAATTACAATTTCACACATACTCTCTTTGTAAATCCAGCCTCTATGTGAAGGGTAGTTTTCTTCAGAAGTCTTGGCTGTTAGATATTTCGACAGACGTTTCTTTGGCTCAGTTTGATTCTGTTTTGCAGTCAGAACCCACAGAGCTTCAGTGTAAGCTAGAAGGATTGAATAGAAGTTTTCCAGTCAGTGCCATGAATGACAATTTTGTGTATCTGTTTATTTCATACTGGAAGGTGATGGTTATGAATGCATTTAATACTTGATAAAATGCATATCAAGGAAAGGGTGCTAGGGTGTTGCTATGTGGTTGCTAGGGCATTGCTATACAGTTTCTTACTTGCCCAAATCGAAAGAATCCACCTTCTAGTCTCTATGATATTTTGGTCACATTACGTTGTTTATAGCTGTGCGTAACATGCTGTCTGAAACCTTCAACAGTTCTGACATGTGTTGAATATAGTCTATGCTTATGTGTAACAAGAATACAGCCCTCATTAAACCAGTGTGTGTGTGTGTGTGTGTGTTATAGAGACTGGAACATGGTGTTTAATTACTGTAAACTGATATTCCTGCGTGCTCCTGAGGCATAACTGACATAACTCACATGGCTTCTTATTTACATATTACACCCCTATGCCCAGAATACACATGGTCACATGAATATAATCTCAACATTCTGTCATTTATTTCCTGTATGATGGTGCATTCTTTAGATTATCTTTTAGTTGGATGACTAAAAAAAATAGATGAATCAATTCTGCTCACGATGCTAGTTGGCAACTGAATGCAAACGTCTGTCTGGCATAAAACCTTTTGCCATTGCTGACGCTGCTCGCTTTTTCCATCTGATTCTCTGGCTCTCTCTCTCTGGCAGTGTGAAAGAGCTCAGCTCTGTTTATTCGGGCGTGAGGTGCAGTACTAATTACTCAGATCCCAGGCAAACAGCACCAGTATCTTACATTTAAAGTCATGCTTTTATCTATCAACAGAAAATCAAAATATAACATATTTATTTTGTTAATACACATTTTCTTGATCTTATTGAGCATGAGCTATTGCAGCGTTTATTATAAATAATTTTTTTCCATGCACAATTTTTTTTCATAATCTTGAATCAAGGTGTTTGAGAAGCTTTAGCATTCTTTTCACTCTGATATGTCACAATTCATAGTTTTCTAACATCTATAGAACTGCAGCACAATTTCCCAGGTGTTTCAAGCCACGAGTATTTAGGTCACATCTCAAAAGAAGAACGACAACGATATCTGAACAAACTGCAAGTTTTGATCAATATGCTGCACTAGCTGCACTATTTCAATCTCTTTTCTATGGGAAAATGCTTAACGTGAAACTGTGTGCCTTGCGTTCTTACTGTATTCTGGATTCACCTCATTTTTTGAGTCTTTTTCTCAGATTTTTTTTTTTGTGAATCAGACTACCCTGGTCATGATCGTTGGTTTTTGCATGCAACCTTGGAGGGTGTTAAAATAACACGATAAAATGGGTTAAAACTAGATCAGATGAGTTGCTGATGAGTTGCAAATCTCTAAAATGTGTATACGTTAACATGTTTAAATTTGCAGTGGAACAAAAGTAGTAAGGTCTTACATATTTTGACGTACATCCAAGTGTAATGGATTATAGAAGGACGAAAATTGTAGGGTGGGGACTTGGTTCTATTTATCAGTTGTTGATTGGATTTTCAGATGTGGGCATGGCACTCAAAAGTGGAGGGAAGATGAACATGAGCGTAAACTGATTGGAGATTGATCTTGCATACGTAATCAGAGAGAAGTCAGTCATTTTCACTGGAATGTCCAGTTATGACGACTTCTACATTCTGAGGTTAAAACAAATACAATTAAAAATGTAACATATACACGAATGAATTTTCACAATAATCTCTAAATTTCTAAATGCATTTAGAAAATAGTGATTTTTTCATTTCATGCCAACTTTAAAATTGCAGGGATTATTAACAGGTGTCGCAATGTGTTCAGTGATTCCCAAACGGAACAGGATTGTGAGTTCCTGGAGTTTGTACTCTGACAGCTCAAGCACGCTGTTCCCGGGGGGCCGCGGTCAGGTGGCAGGCGGTCTTTTTCCGTTGGTCTCCCTCCTTTTTTACTATTTGTTCTGCTGCCTCTAGAAGGGCTCTTTTGTTGTCCCTCTGTTGAACAGGGTCTGATTACACAGAGCACCTCAGCACCAGCACAAATTAGCATAGAAATACGCCCCCTTCCACTTCCATTGTGTCCCACCCCAGCTGGAGGGCTCCTGGGGCATGAGGAATGCCGAGATCTGATCACCACACTCGCTCTGAAACTGCCTCAAGTGTTACCTCGCTCCCGTGATGACCTCACACGGATCAGACTCGCGCCGACCCCTCGCCGTTTGAACGTACTGTCAGGCCGCGCCTGTGTGTGTGTGTGTGCAGACAGAGGCAACTGGATCGTTTCAGACACTGTAGACAGGGCCGTAGTGGACATGTGGAAGTAATCGTGCCGTTTGGAGTTTACTGGATTGAGGAAGTGTCTTCTGGGAGTGAAAGAGGACAAAGAGGACCTGTAAATATTTTTAAAGCTGGTGTGAAGATGAAGGATGGATTTGGCTGGTCAGTGTAAGAGATCTTGTTCATCACGAATGGCTATTTCTGTTCAAAAACACACAACAACAATAGTTTTAGAAGTGGTAGGGAAGCCGAAGTGTGAGAAAGATGATATCTGTGTCTGTGTGTTTGAGTTTTGTTTACTTACATAACTGTGACCAGAAGTTTGCTTTAACCTTTTCGGGACATCTTTAATTAAAGTAAATGTTCCTTTTAAGGCTGTAAAATGAAATGTTTTGCTGACCTGTTAACTTGTGGTAGTATTCAGGGTGCTAGTGAATTGCTTTATTGTGTAAGAGGCAGAACAGATTTGGGTTTCTTTTTAGGACATTTCACAATTTAATCATTGTGTGTGTTTGCATGAAAGAGAGTGAAAGTTGCAGTTCATTGGGGCTGATTTTGGGGGGAGGTGGTTGCCTGGGTGAATAGCAGTTGAGTGGGTGGGGGGGCGAGCATGGAGGAATGCTGTGTTCCCCAATCTCTATCCTAACCTGCATTCACAGCATAGTTGAATGTGGCCCAATTATGGTTTTTATGTAAACATTATGTGACGGAGCTGTTTTGTGAATGACAATGTGAACAGAAAACTAATTATGTTGATTCTGGGCCACTTCCAAAAGTGGAAATAAATCTGATTCAACACTGATCATACATTCTGGCTAGAATTGGCTCTAAATCTTTAACCTTAAATGTTTATGAATTTAATTTAGCCCAAACAGACATTCGACATTCAAAAGAACAAACAGGCATTCAGACTTTTTTTGGTTTGTGTATAATTGAAGCTATGAAGTGCAAAAAATTGGTAACCAAAAATGGTAACATAAATTAACTGGTTTTATTAAAGTCAAAAATATTATTAAAATGATTATTTACATTATTTAACTGAAATATTATTTAACTGAACCAAGCTATATTAATTGATTTATACATACAAAATAAATTTTAATGGGTGAGATTATTTTTTACTTTTTTTTTACTGTTTTGTACTGGTTTTTCTTTCTTTTTAACTGAATGTTTTTTTTTTGTTTTGTTTTTAAGAAATTCGGGATTAAATGTTTTGCCATTTTTGCAATATTAGGCATATACTGTAAATGTTTTCTTTTTTTGTTGAAGTTGTAAAAAAAACAAGATTATTGGTGTAGGGTTTTGCAAGAGTGTTCTATTTTACAATATTCGTTTTTCTGCTACAAAACATCACTTTTAATTCAATGTGTTACTTGCTCTTTCTTTGTAATTGTTTGCGAAATTTTTGTCAGTGTACAAAATGGGATGGCATGAACTATTTGCATGCTGAATTATGATTGGTCATATTTTTTGCTGTTATTTGCATATTGTAGTGAAATGGTCTTTTTTGCATTTGGATCAAATAATTTATTCGTTTTATTATGTATTATACAGGAACATATAAATATATTTTTATAATTATATATTAAATATAAATCTTGTAATCTTATGTAAAATATGTTTATATAAATGTAAATATATGTTTACATATATTTATACTGTATTTATTAAAATTATTAATATATATATATTTATAGATTGAGTATATATTTTATTATTATAAGTATTAGTATTAGCAAGTGAAAAGTCTCCTCAAAATTCATAAAATCATAATTGGGCGCTTTTTCTTGCAGTGCGACTGTAGCCTTCCTCTTCCTTTCTCTGCATTCTAGTCTTCCTCTCTCAGTTTCTGTGACCCACTTCACTGCTGCTCTGCTGTAGTGTCCATTAACTGCAACGTCTGAGGATGGATGGCGTGTTTGAATCTATCTTGTCAGAGATGCATATTAAAAACAGATTTATGGTCACCATGAGCGAGCTGCAACATATGGTCTTAATGTTCTCTAAGTGCCTTGCTTACATTTCCCGACTTATAATAATATAATCTAAACAAAAATTGCATGAATCTGCAGCTGTGAAAGAGTTGGGGAAGTGTGCCAGTGACTGCTGCGGGATTGTGGGATTGGTGTGGGGCATTTTGGTCGAATCCAGCCATTCATTCTTAACGCCCCAACATGAAATCAAAATGCACCCTATTTACTTCGTCTCACTCCCCATGATTCATTGGCGCACATTTTTCCAAAGAAAAATGGAAAACATGACAGAAGTTAAATGGGTTTTGAATGTCATTCATGATGACTTTATAGGGTCAGTGTCTCTCTGAAGGGTGTAGTAATTCTTTCTTTTGCTGACAGGTGAGGATGCGATGACAGGAGACACGGACAAGTACCTGGGACCACAAGACCTGCGAGAGCTCGGAGACGACTCTCTCCCTCAGGAAGGATACGTGGGATTCAGTGTCGGAGCCCGTACAGCCAGGTAACATGCAGACAGTGACGTCTAAACAGCTCTTTACGTTATTGTGAAAATTACACTTCATCCGTTACTGTTTTCAGCATGACATACACCATGTAAATCTGTAGGTGCTACAGCGCTCCAAAAACATTTAGGCCTAAATTTATGATTTATGTATTTGAATTGCATATAAATTTTCCATCCATTTGAATTATATTGTTTTAACAAATAAACTTAATGTGATGCTTATTTGTCAGTCATACATGAATAAAACAGGTAGGATTTCATAAATAGTAATAATAATAATAATAATAGTAATAAAATGAATTTGTTTTAAATACACAATAACCAGGTTTATATATGTATCATAAATGAATCAATTTCTTTAAATCTCATACATTTTAACTAACTACATATTTCTTGTTAGCCATATTTTAATCATGTTCATTCTTTTTTACTGAATAAATTTAATTGTTTTAACAATTAAAGCAATTAAGCAACCCAAATAAATTTATTTTGAAAATGTGATTACTTAAAATTAATATGCAAATGTGACCCTGGACCACAAAACCAGTCATTATGGTCAATTTTTCAAAATTGAGATCATCTGAAAGCTGAATAAATAAGCTTTCCATCGATGTGTAGTTAGGATTGTTAGTATATGAGAAAATATTTGCCTTTAAAGTTGTAGGAAATGTACAAAATATATTCATGGAATATGATCTTTACTTATTATTGTAATGATTTTTGGCATAAAAGAAAAATGTATAATTTTGACCCATACAATGTATTTTTGGCTATTGCTACAAATATGCCCGTGCTACTTATGACTGGTTTTGTGGTCCAGGGTCACAAATAGTTAATAATAAACTAATTGTTTTATTTATTTATTTATTTTTTGAGAGTGCAGATTGACAAATATGCTTCACACAGTTTAATATTTCATTTCTTGTAGTAGAAATTATGGAAATTATATATGCAATTTTAATACAGAAATTTAGGTCAAAATATTTTTTAATTGTACAAGGTTTTAGGTTCAAACCCCACAAGTTCTGAGTCATGAAGTTTTGATAATTGAGTCATACTCTTAACATCACTATACCTATTGGAATCATGCTGTACATAAGTATCAGTACTAATTCCCTACTAAGATAGTTTAGGATTAATAAATATACTGTAGGTATTCGGACGACAGCATTGCACAATATCTGGACTGTTGGACCAGGTTAACAGACCGCATAAGATAAGAGAAGACGTTAGACCATTTAAAGGGACAGTCGACCCAAATTGTGCTTGTCCTCATGTTGTTCCTGACCCATGTGACTGTTTTTTTCCCCCTGTAAAACAAAATTAGATGTCTTGAAGAATATCCACTCACAATAACTATCATCTAAAAGATCTGGTTTCTGAATGGAGAGTATTCATGGCCCCAGCACCCAGCTGTTAGTTCCTGATTCCTGTCTTATCTAGAGGATGTACACTCTTTATTTACATTGTGTCTTGGCCGCCTGCTGTCTTCTTTTGATTCAGTACCGTGTGCTGTTGAGTGAGAAGGCCGTAGCTAATGTTTAACCTGCATGTAACTCGCTTCAGGGAATTTTCCCTCCAACAAACAGAAGTTTGACTGCATTCAATAATCGAAAGGGTTGAGTGAGATTTCACAGTACTGTACACGCAAGCCACAAAAAAGGAAATTACAATCATGTTCAATAACAGCATTTGTCACTGAGAGGACACTTTTTTATCTAATGACTTAACATTATGGTATAAAACCGGATTTTATGTTTTGAAAGTAAATTATGTCTCAGCGAAAACAAGAATCATGGCTGTTGCCATGTGACTCTCTTTTTGCTTTATTCTTTAAAGGGGTCATACCATGTTTTTTAAGGCATTCATCATATTGATGTTTGACTGATATTTTTCATTTACTGTACTGATCATTTATTATGTTTTATTATTTATGATTATTTATTATATATTATGATTTTTATTTATTACTCATTTGTCAGCATCGTCCAGTATTGGATATTTATTGCCCAATATTAAAAGCCTATATTTAATTAATCATGTGCATTGATTAATCAAAAATCTTACTATTCTTTTTTTCCTATTATTTATATTTTTTTCATTCAGAAAATTATTTATTGTAGTTTTAGTGTTTTTATAATTTGATTTTTAAGATAAAGTAGTATAAATTAAAGTAAAGTAGTATAAGTAGCAAGAAGATAATTAAGTCAGCCTATCACTGTTGGCTATTGTCCCTCCCTTATACATACATATTGTATAAATGCTTTATGAAGTAAATTGGCCATTCTTTGTGTCTGTTCCTTTAAGAAATACTCTCTTCGGGTGTGAAAAGAGATACAGCACATTGCATTTACTCATCTCATGGGAGTCATGGGATTCTGGCACAGGACCTGGAGGAATAACAAATGTAGCAGCACCATAAACATAACTGTATGATCATAAAGGCACAAGTGTTGGGGAACTGATGTTCAGTTGTCATACAGAGAATTTCTTGAGATGTAGACATTCTTCATGATAACTTAGTAATAACTTCTTTAGTGTTTAGGGTATCCAGTCTGTGTTCTTTTCTTTACATATGCAAAATAGCACATCCTGGTGGATTAAAGAGTAAAAGAGGAGTAAAGCCTCAGTTGATTAGTGTGTGTAAGAGTACAGCACAATGCAGCCCGAGACATGAGAGTCTGTCTCATTCAGCCACTGCATTTCTGATTTGTTGCCTTCAATTTCCTCTATTCTTCCTCTTCCATTCCAAACAATCACCATAGTCCTAAAGTCAGGTAAGAGGGCATGATGCTTCCGATCCTACCCATCCTATATCCCGAGTCATTCAGAAACCATGGAACATTGTCGTGTACCGTGCTTTGTACATTGTTTTTCATTTGATGAAGTATACACATTCTTGCTGTCTGTGGACTATGGTTTCATTTCGATTTTAGGTTTGGTGTGTGAACCTGATTTGTCAAGTTTTTCTTTTTAGGTTTGATTGTCGTAAACATTTGAGTTTTTGTCCCCTTGAGTCCAGTTACTGTACAAAATAGTTTCTTAATGTAACTTCCAGGGATGCATGAAGAGCCTCATCAGCCGAATCAAATTTCATCCATTTAAATCTGCAAACTCACAGACTCACAGTACACGCTCACAAGAAACAGATTCTCCTTTGGCAGTCAGGCAGTGCCAGATTTTGCTGTGAACTGAGAACCCGCGTCATATTGATTTCTGATTGGGCACAGCCTTTGGAAAGAGCACTCGCATTTTAGCTCAGTCTGCATTAATGCACCTGGCCTTACTGCAAATAGAAATGAAGTCAAGAAAATACTGCAAATAGAAATGAATCGAGATACAATAAACAGCTTCCAGATCAGTTTTAGCTTCAGTACAGTTTTATATAATTGTCCATTTGCTAGCTCCACTCCATTGTTTACTGTTACTCTCAACATTTTTATTTTTTATTTTTTATCAAATGAGCAGTAAAAAAAAAAAGACTGGATATTATTCTAATATGCTGGAATGAATTGCAATGTTGCACAGCATTATAATCTTTCAGTTTATCACTATTGGCTGATTTTAGATATATTTCAGTGGTGTTGCATATTATTTACTTGTGCTCATTTTCCTTTATTTTTACATTTAGATTGCTTTTACCATTATCTAATGTTTAAAGTTAAAGTTGATCTTTAAAAACACTTTAAGTTCAATTTAATTGATTAATAACACTTTTAGGAAATCTATATCTTTATCGTATTTTATAATGCTGATGCCTAAATTCAATTGAAATATTTAAGAGAAGTATTTGAAAGTGCTTTATTTTTATCTATACAAAATCATAAAATTGTTAGATAATCAGCCACAACATTATTGACTCATTATTAATATGATCAATCTATTGTATTGGATAGAATTTTTTTCTATTGACACCACAGTGACTAATCAATGCATAAATGAAATTAAATGTTAGGTTAGAAGTATTTAATTTGAAGCAAATATAGATGTTCGTACTGATGTTCTGCATGTATTTAAAGATTTGGAAAGAAAAGAAGTACCATGTTTATTCTCTCTAACTATTATAAGTAGTTTTGGTTAATTTCTGTAAATATCCATTTTATCAAAACACACAGATCCTCCTTATAGATTTATTTTATAAAAGCACAAAAGTTTGTCTAATAATGTGTTACTAACAGTGGGGTTTAACAAAGTACCAATTAGATAGTTTTGAAAAACAGTCATTCATTCAGTCATTACAAATATTCACCAGCGTATCATTTAAGATGCTGCACATCTGTTAATTCATCTCTAGACATCTATTCTCCTGTTTTCTCTCAGTGTCTAACCCATCACACCACTACAAATGTCTCTCTTGTGGGTTTGATCTTTGTTTTGGCTATTGTACATCAATTTCCCTGGAAGTTGCATGCATTAATGAGTGTTTTTGTTTTGTGTGTGTGTGTGTTTGTGTGTGTGTTTTGTGTGTATTTCACTGTCACTCCCCCGCACTGTATGGTATTAATGTAAATGCCAACAGTCTGCGCTCCTTCAGTTCGGATAGGTCCAACACACTCAACCGGAGCTCCTTCACCCGTGACAGCATGATGATTGAAGAGATCCTGGCGCCGAACAAGGACACGGTACGCCCTCTTTTTCCTTGAGTTTTCAGATTCTGTATTGCCTGTGTGCTGTCTTGAGGTGTTTTGAGTTTTATGTCATGTGGAAGTTCATCATTTGTGAATCTGAGCAATATGTTGCTCAGATTCAGACCATTCCCAGACCATAATGTTCTCTGCACCAATTCAACTCAGCATACCTGACTCGAAAACTATATTCTCATTTCCTGAAGTAATACAAGCTTTTTAAATATATACTTTTAAGTTTTGAAGTATAGACAAGTGCACATTTAATACAATTAAGGACACTTATTGTTCTCAAAATGTAACAGATCTTTGATAAGAGCCTATCACAATTCAGTATGCAAATATGACTGGCATAATCAATATCAATAGCTGTATTTTTTTTTTGAGTGATGAAAAGTCAAATAATGTAAGTCAATGTGAAGTAAGATTTATTTATTATTGTTAAGGATCTTGAAGTCATTTTGTCTATCACTGTTGATCAGTGCATTTGGAGTGATTTTGAATCTGTCTCTTCTCTTCAAACGCTTCAGGGGGTCTGTAGAGAAATGCCCACCCTTGTTGACTCTCATTATAAGGTATAAAATGCATTGAGGAATTCTGCATTGTTTCTTAATCCACAACCCAATGCAGGCAGACATGAGCTTTGCTCCACAAGATGCATTTATTATTCTTTTATGCTCTGCTTTTCAGACCAGATTCTTTCCTTTCTCTGTCCGTTGAATTTTTATAGCTTAGCTTTTCACATTGTTTTGGCTGTTTTGGTCTTGCATCAGGGGTATTTTTCCATTATCTTCAACCACCTAGAAATACTTCTCCTGCATGTTGTTTTGTTGATTGTGATTGTCATCATCAACCACAAGACGAGGTGATAATTGTGTGGTTGAGCTGTTAATAGCAGAGCGCAGAGTCTCAGTCTCATATGAGAGGACTGTGAAAGCACTGGCCGTTTACTGTGGTTCACCACAGAACCGCAGTGAATGGAAATTTGAGTAGTATGTTCAGTTCTGAACAAGCATGTTTTGTGTTTCAGCACCTGGCTTTAGCAAAAGATTACAACGCAGATTCAATGAGACGCTATAGCTGGACGCCAGACACTCTGGACAACGTGAACCTGGTCTCCAGCCCCGTCCATTCAGGGTAAAGCCAACATCACCGTTACTATTCTTATACTTCAAACTTTTTCAGAAAGTTCACCTTGGCAAGCTGTTTTGAGCTTGTGAAACTAACTGGTTTTGTTCAAAAAGGCATCACACCAGTTTGTTCTTTGATTTTGCCTTAAAATTCAGTGCAAATTGTATCTCATTTGTGAGACTGAAGAAGTGTGCTATTACTTGGATTTTGGGTAGGTGAGAAACCGAAAAAAAATCCTACATACTTGCATTACATGAGGGATCCATTTCTACAGACCAGAATACCAGAGGGAATTGGGGGTAGGGTAGGGTTGGGTATTGTTTGAATCTTAGTGATTCCGATTCCAATTATGCTTATCATTTCCGATTCTTAATGATTCTTAGTTTTAGATATCAAGTCAAACATGTAGATATCAAACATATTTAATCCGTGCCTTCTGTGGCACAGACAGCAGCAGGAGTATTAGGCTGCTATCACTTTAAGACCTAAAGCACAGGTCTAATATACTGTTACACATGCCGTTTCTTTCTCAACCGTTTACATCACTTAAGACACAACCGACTGTGTTTACGAGGATATTTTGATATAATTTTGTGGGTATTTGTCCATTCAAGTGCAAGAAGATGCGAAAGAGAACTCAATTCAGTATTTGCATGCTGAATGAGAGGCAGCTTTTTGTGAATGTGCTGTGGATATTTGCACATCACACAAGTGCCGAATTGAGTTCTATTCTTGCGTTTCAGTGGTTTAAAATCATATCAAAATGTGTTAGTGCTAATATTAAAGTACTTATGATTTCCCCATATTCCCTATTTCCACTTGTTTCTTTGCAGCGTTTCTCCCTCACCCCTTCAGTATGACAACAGGTGACGGTTGATCGTGTGATCACAGTGTTTCCTCCCTGTGTTTGTGTTGTTGCTCTTCTCAACTCAACTTCTAGGGAAACGCAGCCCAGGCCAATATATCAGTATAGATCACTATTTGATAACATCTTCATAAGCCAAACAAACCATAAGACCTACTGTACACATGTATATCATTGCCACTTATGTTTTTTTTTTATTAATTTTATTATAATGTACTACAGTATATACTATAATGGTAAAATTGTAAAGTTTTAGCAATACAAATGCAAATAAAAGATTTACAATGTAACACGTTAACAGTTTTGTTGAATTCTGATCCTTTACTGTAAACTAATTGTAACTGTCTTTGTTAATATAATGGCTAAATATCCGACCATTGTGTACCTCACTAACTTCTCACCAGGTGCATGGAATGATTCCAGATCACTTCTTCTTCTCTGATTTTCTCTCTGAAATTTGTTTGCGAGTGTGTTTTTGTCACAGCATGGGACAACTCTTCTCTGAGAGCCTGTAAGATGCTGAATCTCTCTTTATCTTCTCTTATTGGATCATTTTCCTTCCACAGGTTTTTGGTGAGCTTCATGGTGGACGCCCGCGGTGGTTCCATGCGAGGAAGTCGCCACAATGGCATGCGCATCATCATCCCACCCCGCAAGTGCACCGCGCCAACACGTATCACGTGCCGTCTGGTCAAGAGACACAAGCTGGCATCCCTGCCGCCCATGGTGGAGGGAGAGGGGCTGGCGAGCCGGCTGGTGGAGGTGGGCCCAGCGGGGGCTCAGTTTCTGGGGTAGGTTTCACCTTCACGACTGTTTCACTCCAGCCTTTTCTTATCATTTCCATGGAAACCATCTGTGTTTGGTAGTGTGTGTCAGTGAAGTGTTTCAGCAGTGACACAGAGCAGCTTTGCCCATCATTGTTGTCATGCCAATGCCCTGTTACGTGACACTGACTCAGCGATATACGGTAAAGCACCTTGACTTTACCCTCTCCTTAACTCTGTTTCCTACAATGGGATCCTGCAGGTCGTCAAAGTTCACTAGTAAATATCTTGAGGACTGCTGAAAGAGCTCCACCATTTTAGTAATAAGTGTTTTAAATGACACATATTGGCTCTGTTCTAGAACTTGGTGAGCTGGCTACATAGACAACATTTTAAATTTTTGAGTGAAATATACTTTTAAGACAATTGTTTTGAATTATGTTTTGTGATTTGTTTTTGTTTTTTTTTTGTTTTTTTTTAATAAGCAAAAGATTCATTATCTAGTTATGTAGGCATTAATTTGCATACATTTAGAGAAGAGAAATCTGAACATTGGATAAAGGATTTTAGATAACGTAATTGGATAATGTAATTTTGTTGACATATTAAAGAATTTTTAAAGACAGGATTTTGGATATCTTTTTTTCACTCTGTAAATCAGAAAATACTTTCAGCAGCCAGAAAAATTTTTAATAAAATAAAAATCACCATAAATATAGTTAGGAATGAAACTAAAGTTTGTAAGTGCCACTGAAGTGGAGATTTCTGGCTCAGTGCATCAGAAAAAATAGAAGTCATATTGAGTCATAGTTGAAGACTAAAGATGCAAGCAGATAAAGTGTCCTAAAAACAAGTTTTTCTTTGCATTAGTCTGAAAGAATGTTTTGGAAGCAAAATCACGAAACAGACCATTGCATAAAAAATTCTTATAATAAAATAAAATATAGCAAATAGCTTTGCTTAATAGCTTAAGATGTCCTAGGCGTGTTCCAAAAAAAAAAAAAAAAAGGATTGCTGCATTCTGAGATTATTACGTTTTGGCCAAAATCTCTCCTTCTTCATGAAGAACACAATCCCAGAATCCATTGGACAAAGCCAGAGAAAATGTATTCAATAAAAATTACTGTTTTAACCATTGTTTGTGTTGATGTATTTTATGTTTATTAGAGCACCACGCTGTTAGATTTACAGAGGGCTAATGGCAAACCCTGCTGAAATAAATTGTTAGTTGGGTCTCCTGTGCACTATTTGTACATATGAGTTGTTGCCTATGAGTGTTCCCAATAACTTACTCATGTCATTTTGGATGCATGGTAGATGCAAGAAAGCTCACAAGGTTTTGGAACAAGGCGCTGTACTTGGAAACAGGGTGAGCAATAGCTCACTAAAACATTACAACGCTAGGGCTAGTCTCCCATCCTGCAGGAATGACAAGTTGTTCCTCCTTTTTGTTCCTCTAAATGCTGCATGGATATAATTCAGTAAACTCCATCTACCTCGAAAACTCCCCCCTCTTAGCGAGGGCGAGAGCTACATTAGCCGAATCCTGCAGCTCGGGCCACGGGGAACAAAATTTTCTGGGTAGGAGTGTGTGCTTAGTGAAGTCACAGCACTTCATGTTGATTTCAGCTACTACTTTTATTGACGCCATAGCTGATGTTTCCTTTGTTTCCTCCTTTACGTTCATCTACACCTTTTCCTTTTAGCTTTCAGTGAATGTACACATCGCTGAAAGTGACTCATACTGGCTGTTTGGGCTGGTTATGCAGTGCTTGGTGAGCATGAGTGTCTGCAGTCATGGCTGCTGCCTTAGCCCTGTGTTTTTATGCTAAGAGACAGTTTCATTTGACCTTTTAGTTTTAGAGAAGGTATCAGTGTTTATTTAAGGGAAGGGTCACTCGCAGAATATTCTTGAGGAGTATATATGGTATTTGGATTAGGCCGTTTAGTGTCTAATATGCCCTGTTTAACTCACAGTTCTAGTGGGTCTGAGTCTGGGGCCTTCAGGCATGAAATTTTCCATGGTACCTTCTCTGTCTACACATTAAATGTTTTCTTCCATGATTCCACATTTGTCTGATGTTACTGTTTTTATCCATTGTGTTACATGAGCTATTTGATTTAATTGCTCCATATTAGAGTAGGGCCTATAACATACTGGCCAGAACAGGTCGCATTTCATTTGTAATAGTTTCGTTGACAAATTCATTTTTAGTAAATGCCCTAAACTGCAGAAAATGTCCTTAAAACAAGCAAAGCTGACTTAAATAGAAAATACAGCAAGAGTTTCCTAAAGTAGAACCTGCCAATGGGATATGCAAAAAAAGGCATACATTTCTCGCCACAAATAATATTATTTGATCTTAAACTTAGACAGAAATGCTTAAAAATTAACAGAAAAAATAAACAATTACTGTGAAGACTGCAGTTATGCAATTAAAATGAGTCACCTTGTTCTGAGCATTTGCATCTTGAATAAGGAAAACAAATATAGACTAATCTTAAAATAAGAAGCAAATTAAATAAAGAAATGAATAGCATTCACACTTTTATCCACCTTGATGGGTTTTGTGCTTATAATCCAAGACTGATTATATTAAATGTACTCATTTGACCTGAAGTGCACATTCTATCAGCATTTGTGTTTCCTGGGAATTAAACCCTCGATCTCAGCATTCTACCAGTTGAACTGTATTGGAATCCTTCCAATGACTCTGTGAAATAAAAAATATATTATTAGATATAATGTTTGAAATAAGACCACATAAATTAATTTCTAAACTTATAATTTCTTAAGATGCACTAAGGTTGCTTAATGCTTGATCATTTTATAAGCATTTCTGATTAGATTTATGGTCAATTCATATCTCCATTGGCTATATATACTGTTGTGCTTGTTTAAAGAATTTTTTAATTATTTTATCCCACTGGCAATTGTTTTGCTTGATTTTAGGATTGTTTTGCTCTATTTAGGTGTTTTGCTTGTTTCAAAAGTGAATTTTTTGCCAAATTTACAAATTTCCTTAATCAAGCCGTGTCTTGTTCTTAAACATCTGTTCATCTATTTTAAGTTGTGATATAAGTTGAAATATCACAAGATTTAAAAAATAAATATATATACATATATATTAATAAACTATGCTGTCTAAAAATTAGTTTATCTTGTTAGATATTTTAATGAAAATAAAAACAAGAATAGGATTTTGTGCATCTTTATTTTGCATCTGACTTGTTTGACATTTTTTATTTCAAAGCATGAAGCAGTGACGCTTGGTAAAAAAAAAAACAACAACAAAAAAACCTTATGCTAAACTAAAACATTGATACAATCATTCCTGCATCTGTCCTCTTGGGTTCAGAATAGGAACCACTAACGTTTACCTGTATTAATATCAGATGCATTTGCCAAGTGCCCCTCTTTTGCACTAATGTTCCATGAATGTTCGTTATCGCCATTTACTAAAGTCATCATCGGCATTTGTGTGTCTCGTCGTCTCGCATTTATTAGTCTGAGAGGTTCCACTGATAAAGGCCTGCGATGTGTTTTCACAGCCCTGTGATTGTGGAGATCCCACATTTTGGGTCCTTGAGAGGGACAGAGCGAGAGCTCATTATGCTCAGGAGCGAAAACGGTGAGACCTGGAAAGAGCATCATTATGACTGCAAATCTGAAGACCTCATTGAGCTCCTCAATGGCATGGATGAAGGTAAAATGATGATTATTAAATCTGCACTGTTACTGACCTTGCTAGTGTATAATGAGATTCAGACAAGCCTTTAGTGCACGACGGACGTGAGTTTTTTTAGAGGTAATGGCAATATCTAGAATGCAGGATGGCCAATGTCTGATATAATGCCTAGATATTTACAAACAATACAATTTAGAGACAGCATGGGACACACACAAACGTGTTGAAATTAAATGAACATTTGGGTTACACATTCATTAGAATCACATAGCAACACATTTATCACCACTGCAAGATATGTAATTTAAATGCTTCCTGAAATCAAACTCACATAATACTTGTGTACTCTACAGAGCTTGACAGCACATCAGATCTGGAGAAGAAGCGTATCTGCCGGATCATCACAAAGGATTTCCCACAATACTTTGCGGTGGTATCACGGATCAAACAGGAGAGTAATCAGATGGGTCCAGATGGAGGGCTTCTGTCCAGCATGACAGTACCTCTGGTCCAGGCCTCCTTCCCTGAGGGTGCGCTTACCAAGAAGATCAGAGTTGGACTGCAGGTAGACAACTGTCCAAATAATTCTAAATTTCCTTTATATATATCCAAAGTTAGGGCATGAAACTCTAGATGGCGCAGTCCAATAGGTATAACTCAATCTGACATAATTACATCATTATCACATGGTACAGCTAATTGGTTCGCTCCTGTATCGGAAGCCAATGAGCTAGCTGCTCAACATTCAAATACTTGGCTAGTTCTTGCTGTAGCAGTAGCAGCACACTTCAAAAATCATGTTACAGACCTGATGTCAATTAACTTAATTAGTTGCTAGATGTTCTCCCAGCTGAATCTTTTCAACATTTCTTGCTTTTTCAGCCCTTTGTTGCCCCCATGCCAACTTTTTTGAGACATGTAGCAGGCATCAAATTTGAAATGAGCTCATTTAGTGGATAAAAGTGTCACATTTCTCCGTTTAAACCTTTGTTATGTTCTCTATGTTCTATTGGGAATAAAATATTGGCTCATGTGATTTGAAAGTCTTTTAGTTTTAATTTTATTCAAATAAAAAAACAAAACGTCCCAACATTTCTGGAATTCGGGTTGTACAACAACACTAGCTTAACAATGGTGCGAGTTTAGGACTGGGCATATTTTGGGATTATTTGGGAAAGCATGATTTTCCCATTTGCTGATGCTAGCAGTCAGAAATTGCACACTTTAATAAAGCTCATTGTGTAGATGTTTAATTTAAATGATCTTGCTTTCTCTTAACAGGCCCAGCCTGTTCCGGATGATGCTGTGAAGAAAATCGTAGGAAATCGTGCCACCTTCAGCCCTATAGTGACTGTGGAGCCTCGCAGGAGGAAGTTCCATAAGCCCATCACCATGACCATACCTGTGCCTCCACTGTCTGGAGAGGGTGTGGTGAATGGCTACAAAGGAGACCCGACACCAAGCCTGCGCCTGCTCTGCAGTATAACTGGTAGGATTGACTTTTAGAAAATAACGATGTATAATAAAATATAGAATCTTTTTAACAGTTCATTAAACTTCCATTTCACTATATTGGTGTTTGCATAGCAACTGATAACAACAAGAAGAATGATAACTAAAATGATAACTTTATTACTGTCCACACCAACACGCAATATCGTTCTGTTAGTCATAATTGCATGCAGTGGGTACTGTATGTCATCGATTGCTTTAAATGCTCAAGCTTGATTCCAACGATATTGTTCATCTGTGTCATTATCGTTATACAGGTGCTGGTCATATCATTTGAATATCAAAAAGTTGATTTATTTCACTAATTCCATTCAAAAAGTGAAACTTGTATATTATATTCATTCATTACACATAGACTGATATATTTCAAATGTTTATTTCTTTTAATTTTGATGATTATAACTGACAACTAAGGGAAATCCCAAATTCAGTATCTCAGAAAATTTGAATATTACTTAAGACCAATACAAAGAAAGGATTTTTTGAAATCTTGGCCAACTGAAAAGTAAGAACATGAAAAGTATGAGCATGTACAGCACTCAATACTTAGTTGGGGCTCCTTTTGCCTGAATTACTGCAGCAATGCGGCGTGGCATGGAGTCGATCAGTCTGTGGCACTGCTCAGGTGTTATGAGAGCCCAGGTTGCTCTGATAGTGGCCTTCAGCTCTTCTGCATTGTTGGATCTGGCATGTCGCATCTTCCTGTTCACAATACCCCATAGATTTTCTATGGGGTTAAGGTCAGGCGAGTTTGCTGGCCAATTAAGAACAGGGATACCATGGTCCTTAAACCAGATACTGGTTGCTTTGGCACTGTGTGCAGGTGCCAAGTCCTGTTGGAAAATGAAATCTGCATCTCCATAAAGTTGGTCAGCAGCAGGAAGCAATTTAGTGCTCTAAAACTTCCTGGTGTACGGCTGCGTTGACCTTGGACCTCAGAAAACACAGTGGACTAACACCAGCAGATGACATGGCACCCCAAACCATCACTGACTGTGGAAACTTTACACTGGACCTCAAGCAACGTGGATTGTGTGCCTCCTCTCTTCCTCCAGACTCTGGGACCCTGATGAAAGTTAACTTTCATCAGAAAACATAACTTTGGACCACTCAGCAGCAGTCCAGTCCTTTTTGTCTTTAGCCCAGGCGAGACGCTTCTGACGCTGTCTGTTGTTGAAGAGTGGCTTGACACAAGGAATGCGACAGCTGAAACCCATGTCTTGCATACGTCTGTGCGTAGTGGTTCTTGAAGCACTGACTCCAGCTGCAGTCCACTCTTTGTGAATCTCCCCCACATTTTTGAATGGGTTTTGTTTCACAATCCTCTCCAGGGTGCGGTTATCCCTATTGCTTGTACACTTTTTCTACCACATCTTTTCCTTCCCTTCGCCTCTATTAATGTGCTTGGACACAGAGCTCTGTGAACAGCCAGCCTCTTTGCAATGACCTTTTGTGTCTTGCCCTCCTTGTGCAACGTGTCAATGGTCGTCTTTTGGACAACTGTCAAGTCAGCAGTCTTCCCCATGATTGTGTAGCCTACAGAACTAGACTGAGAGACCACTTAAAGGCCTTTGCAGGTGTTTTGAGTTAATTAGCTGATTAGAGTGTGGCACCAGGTGTCTTCAATATTGAACCTTTTCACAGTATTCTAATTTTCTGAGATACTGAATTTGGGATTTTCCTTAATTGTCAGTTATAATCATCAAAATTAAAAGAAATAAACATTTGAAATATATCAGTCTATGTGTAATGAATGAATATAATATACAAGTTTCACTTTTTGAATGGAATTAGTGAAATAAATCAACTTTTTGATGATATTCTAATTATATGACCAGCACCTGTAGTTGTGGTTTGGACATCTCCCACAGAATTATAACAATTCTGAAAACTTTTTAGTAAGCATTATAGATATAGTCCTTGGTGTGGATGGGCTTTAACTCATAACTTCTCTATTACAGTATTTGTCTCTTAGGATGCACTGATTATAATTTTTTAATGGCCGATTTAAGATTTTTTTACGAGCAAGCAGACCAATTCTGATACCGACTGTAGTTTTTTTTTTTTCTTTATAGAAGAACAAAATGTTTATTTGCTCTATTTCAATCCTAACTGGCCCTAAACAGAAACGTCTATTAGCCATTTGAAGATAGAGGCAATCACTGCAAATTAATCACAATCCAAACAAAGATGCTACATTCATGTAGTATGAGCAGTTGTTTTTGACTTCAATTAGGATGTATAATATGACGATTTAAAACAAAAACTAAATTAATTTTCTGAATTTAGCTTTGAGAAAAAGTATTCTACATAAAACATA
The DNA here is from genome assembly GCF_012432095.1 of Onychostoma macrolepis. NCBI lineage: Eukaryota > Metazoa > Chordata > Actinopteri > Cypriniformes > Cyprinidae > Onychostoma > Onychostoma macrolepis. The sequence goes on from NC_081166.1 coordinate 24,882,178, forward strand.
CCTGCAAAAAACAAAAACAACAAATTGATGGCCAGTCAACCAGTGCATCTCTGTTTGATCTCTATTTGAGCACTCAGATTTTCTTAAGAAAATATAAAAATCATTTTAATAAAACATCTCGTGACAGGTGGCACATCGCCGGCTCAGTGGGAGGACATCACTGGGACTACACCTCTCACCTTTATGAATGACTGTGTGTCCTTCACCACAAATGTGTCTGCCAGGTACAAGAACAACTTAGAAACTTCTCTCTGCCTAAATCAGTTTTCAATATCTCAGATCTAATTCTAGAAAATATTAAGGCATATTATCAAAATCTCACATTTTAAGCTTTGCAACTGTTAAATTTGTGTCCAGGTTTTGGCTTGCAGACTGCCATCAGACCCCAGAGACTGTAGGACTGGCCACCCAGCTCTACAGAGAGCTCATCTGTGTGCCCTACATGGCCAAGTTTGTAGTGTTTGCTAAAATGAATGACCCTGTGGAGTCCAGTCTGCGGTGCTTCTGTATGACAGACGACAAAGTGGACAAAACCCTGGAACAGCAGGAGAACTTTGAGGAGGTGGCCAGAAGCAAAGACATTGAGGTGCATTATCCGTTTTTATTTTATTTTTATTTTATTTCATTTAATTTTTTAAATGAGAATTTTATGAGATAAATGAGTATTTTATGAGATATTATTAGGATTTTTGCACATTAACATTTTTATAAAATGTGTTTTTCATGACATGGCTGGCTGTTTTAAAGGTGCTGGAAGGGAAGCCTATCTATGTGGACTGCTATGGCAATTTGGCCCCTCTGACCAAAGCTGGACAGCAGTTGGTTTTTAACTTCTATGCTTTCAAAGAAAACAGACTGCCGTTCTGTGTGAAGGTAGATCGCTTTTTCTTCCAGCGTTTTCATGACAATTAGACACATTAGTAATACATTCTGCCTGCCAAATTGTTTTGTTATTAAAATCAGCATAAATTTCTGTTAGACCCTGGGATATCAGAAGGTAATGAGAAACATGTAGCTCTTTGCATGTTGTGACTTTTCTCTTTAGCATTCTTGTGTATTTTCCAGCCGAAACCTTGTACTTATTTACATCAGAAGGGCTGCTTCTCTACAAGCTATTATCCAGCAGATTCTGGGCAAGTCAGACCTAAGAACTAATTCGTTTGTTTGTCATCTGCAGGTCAGAGACAGCAGCCAAGAGCCATGTGGCCGCGTGTCCTTCCTCAGAGAGGCCAAAACTTCCAAGGGTCTCTCTCAGACTGCTATCTGTAATTTAAACATCACACTGCCAGGACTCAAGAAGGTAAGGCTGAACTCTGATCATCTGCGTCATATCATGCCATCTTCATACTCAGGAAAGATAGAGCAGAGTTCCTAGTCATTAAGGGTCAAACTTGGCTCAAACTGCCTGAGTGTGTCTTTTATCTGTTTCAAGCTTTTTTTCAAGTTGTTGTTGTGGCTGACCCAAATCACACTTTTGATTTGGATCTTGCTTTGGCTGAAGGTGCACAGGCTTGTGCTTATTTCAACAGCTTCTGTGGTTGCGGCTCTGCTTTGTTTTTATTTTTATTTTTTACCCCTTTATGTTCCTTCACTGTGGCTTTGCAGTAACTTTTACTTAGTGTGCTCTCAATCGCCTTTTTTACATCCTGATGTTTCTTTCCCCCTGCTCTTCATTACGTTATCCCCTCTGTTTCTGCAATGCATCTTGGGAACCAAAAGGATGTGGATTCAGATCCTGAGGAAGAGGTAATAGTGCTGTCCCCTCATTTCCATGTGGTGTGCTAGTTGCTTTAGCTCTGGGTTATTTGTTCGTTTAAGATGGCTTTAACTTGGGTACACATACAGTACATATACTGCATGCTGCTGCAACTTTCTGCAAGCTGATTTTTTTTACTCATCCATGCACCAAGTACTGTTGCCTACACTGTCAAGACTTAGGTGGATCACACATCAAAGCATATGAAATTTAATTTAGAGGAGAAAAACTATTATGTTTTTTACATTGCGTAACAAAGTACTGGTCATCGGCGCCTAGGATCTCATGGACCCAGTCGATCGTAGTTATTCTTTCTGTTTCATGGCCTTTAGAATGAATTAAAGGAAATCAATGTAGCATTGATTTCCTTTGATGAGAATAGAGATTATATAGGCCAACCCAATGTAAAGAGTACAGTAATATAAAGAAAATTATAAAAACTTTCTATATTATAGTCATAATGGAAAGAACAATAAGAGAGTTAGCTAAACTTTAAGCAGGGTTGATAATGAGAAAACTGATAGGATTTTTTTTGTTGTTGTTACAGACTGAAAAGCCAGAACGACGTCATACCTTTGCATCGCTAGCCTTACGTAAGCGCTACAGCTATCTGACCGAGCCTGGAACGAGTGAGTGTGATGTTTTCACTAATATATGAACTTATATTGAGAACCAAATTCATGGGAGTGATTAAAGCTAACATGTGACTTACTGTGACCATCTATGATATATTAACTGGCATAAACATTGTTTTATCTGCACATTCTTACCATACATGAACAGAGTCCACATGCTTGTTTTTTTCCGTTTGTTTTTGTTTTTTGTAAAGTTTAGTTTGCATGTAAAATTTGGTATTTCAGTTGGTGTGCCGTGCTTGCCCTGTGCTTATGAGATGTTATTTACCCTATTAGTTGATTTTTACCCACACTAGCAAGAATAAACTTTCATAACATTTTACTTTGAGTGACTTGCAAAACTTTATGCACTATGCCATCAAAGTAAAAAATCATTTCCTTTTTTTGATTCCTGTTTACAACCAGTCTTGCTCCTTTTGGCTTTGTGATTGTGCATAATTATTTAATGCATTTTTGAAGGAAATGCATGAAGACTCACAGGTAGATTCTCTCGGGTGCTTTCACAGTTTGCACTGAATTGCCTGTCACTAAGGTTACTCAGATCTGCATGATGTGAGCAATATTATGAACTTTAAACTGTAGTTATTTAGCCTGCATTTGTCATAATATGTTTTGCATAGGAACAAGGATGCTTTTTGTTTTGGAGTCTTCTGTTTTTGTCAAAATACATAAATTGGGGAAGGATCTGTATTTTTATTTTTTTTCTAAACCAAACAGATAAAAGGCACTGTAGCAAATGAAGGTAGTCAGTCACAGGAAAATTTAGCACATCAAAAGTCAAAAGTGAAATTGTTTTACTCTGGTCCTGTGCATTTGTCTTGCCATTTTACGTTTTGTGGTTCATTATTATTGTCATATTTTGCGTGTGTGCGCTTTGTTAATTTTTGTTTTGTGAACCCTTTGTGGGCCATGAATCTCTTTGGATCATCTTTATTTTGGCACCATTCTCATCTTCAGTTCCATTTCACATCATAAAACTGCTGCTCTACTCCTTATAAGACAATCACCACTGACCAATTTTTTCCTTCTGGTCTCTCTGTTTTCCCACCATTTTTTGTTGACTTTATGTTGGATTTTCATTTGTCTGTTTAAAGAAACAGTTGAACGAAGTACAACAAGAACACTGCCTGCTGGTTACGCTCACAAACCTGTCTTTTCAACAAGATCTTACCAGGCATGGTCGACTGCTCCTATTACCGTCCCTGGGCAAACAAAATGTGGACTGGGTTCCCTCTCCAGTTCACCTTCCAACACGCCATCTGCTTCGCCACTAAAGTCTGTGTGGTCCATTTCCTCTGCTTCTCCAATCAAGTCCACCCTAGGAACATCGAATGCTTCTCCTGCAAAATCAGTTAGCGATGTAGCATCGCCCATTAGAACATACAGATCTATGTCATCTCCAATAAAGACTGTGGTTCAACAACCCCAAAATCAAGTTCAAATTTCCTCCAGTCTCCTATCTTCGCCGGGTAAAACTGGCACGGATCCGGTGTCCATCAAGGGGCTCGCTGCTTCATTGTCCTCAAGAGCTAACTTGATTTCATCACCTGGATCCATGCTAGACAGAACTTTCACCACAGTGACGCAAGCTGATTCTATAAAGTCAACCACAAATACATACACGTCTTTATCATTCAAATCCACCCTGGCCCCCACAAGTATAGCAGTGTCCTCTCCCATTCGAAACATAACAAACTTGTCCTCTATTAAAACAACCACAGATGCAGCTAGGGGTACGATTCTGTCATCGTTTTCTTCATCAGCTAAGCCTACAATATCCAGTACCGAAACAGTCCTGTTAAACGGATCCATTTCACCGATAAAATACCCCTCATCCTCCTCTGCATCTTCCCGTCTGTTTACAGGAGGGGTTTACAGCTTACAAGAACGGATACAGGCCACAACGCAAGCAGCTACGGCCAGTGTTGGTGCAGCCTTCAGTGAGGCTGAGAAAACACTTACTGCTGGCACAACGTCAAACTATAGTGCGCTAAAATCTGTATCTTCACCTTTAAGATCAAATTTATCAAGTTCTGTTTACGATACCCTTAGATCACCAGCCACTACCACAACATCAATACCATCAATTTCCATGTCCGTTCCAGTATTCTCCGTGGTCAATGTGCTCCCTGAACCCCAGGGGAAGAAACTCCCAGAGAAAATAACAATCACACCTCAGACACACACCCAAGCACAGTCCTCAACATCACGAATTAAACCCTCAAAGCCCTCACTTTTTATTTCCCCAACAGTCCTCAAAGCTGCTGCCGCACCCACATTGACATCCAGTCAAGAGATTCTTAAGGATGTGGCAGATATGAAGGAAGATCTGATAAGAATGACCGCAATCTTACAAACTGACTCATCAACCGCAGCCAAAAGCTTCCACTCGCATGTTTCTAAAGAGCCCAGGATGGAGGATGAAGAGCCTTTCAGTTTGGTTGAGAAAGTTAAAGAGGACCTTGTCAAAGTTAGTGATATTCTCACAAAAGATGTCCTGAGTGAGGCCAAAAGCTCAAGTAAAGACAGGGCCTCAGAAGATGAATGGGAAGAGTTCTCCAAAGATGAAATTGAGGAGGCACGACAGAGTGCCCTGCGTTTCCTGCCAACATTTGAACCAACCCTTCCTGTCGGGCCACAGTCAGTGCCAGACAAAGATCTCAATTTAGCTAAAGTGGTTGATTACTTAATGAATGATCTTGGTGCCAGTTCCCTTTCAAAAATAGCTGATGTAAAGAGCAGGTATGATGAAATAAAGAAGGAAGGGGAGGAAAAACAAAAGCGTACCATGAAACCAGAGCACAAGCTCAAAATGCCACCCCCAGGTATGCGGACTTCTCCCTCAGAGAAAGACTTGAGTAAATTAGCAGACTCCTATAGTGGCACAGATGCTATCCTGGAATCTCCTGATGACTTTTCCCATGAACAAGATAAGAGTCCCCTCTCAGATAGTGGTTTTGAAACCAGAAGTGAAAAGACCCCATCAGCTCCTCAAAGTGCAGAGAGCACAGGGCCCAAACCCCCCTTCACAGATGTGCCTATTCCCCCTGTCATAACAGAAACCAGAACTGAGGTTGTTCACGTCATCAGGAGCTATGAACATCCTGAGGAGGTCTGTGAGCCACTAATGGATGAGGCAGCAGCTTTGAAGCCTCCGGTTGAGCCTGAGCCAGCAGTTAGCTCATTCAAAGATAAGGTAAAGGCCTTGCAGGTGAAAGCCAGCTCTGAGGAGCTGGCCTGCGTCAAAGAAGAAACTCATATCACCACTACAACTCGAATGGTCTACCACAAACCTCAACTGAAAGATGCAGGCTCTGACAGGATTGAAGAAACAATGTCAGTCCGAGACATAATGAAAGCTTTTCAGTCTGGAAGAGACCCTTCCAAAGAATTTGCTGGTTTATTTGAGCACAAAGCTGGCCAAGATGCCATTAAAGGAGACGAATTGTCACCACGGTTCCTCGAAAAGGACAAAAAACCCAAAGTTGAGAGAATTATTGAGGTGCACATAGAAAAGGGCAACACAACTGACCCGACAGAAGTTATAATCAGAGAGACTAAAAAGCACCCAGAGTTTATATGCAGGGGTGAGCGAGGTCTCAAAGAGCTTGTTGAAAGGGTTGATGGTGATTATGAGGTTCTTCAAGATGAGGAGGAACTTGCTGCTGAGGAATCACTGCCATTCTTCTTAGACACATCCAGAGTCAATACACCCGTTTCTCAAGAGGAAGAGTCTCGTCCCAGTTCAGCTCAGCTTATTGCAGATGAGTCATATAAAGCTTTAAAACTTCTAAGCCAGCATTCTATTGAGTATCATGATGACGAGTTATCTGAGTTGAGAGGGGAGTCATACAGGTTTGCTGAGAAAATGTTGCTCTCAGAAAAATTAGACATATCACATTCTGATACTGAGGACTCAGTGGCAGACCAGGCGCATAGCATAGCCACTGAGGTGCATGGGGCAGAAGGCGTATATGGAGAAAAAGTAGCTGGCCCCAGGAAGGAGTCCAAATTAAAGTCAGCAAGGGATGCATCAGACAAATCAGGTAAATATCCCCCACAAGATGAGCAATATGACAAAGTTACAGTATTACATTATACCACAGAACCCGGTAGCCCTAAACATGCAGTGTGGATGAGATTCACCCAGGATAGGCAGGACAGGAACAGAGAGAAGCTCATATATGAAGATAGAGTAGATCGGACCATTAAAGAGGCAGAGGAGAAACTGAGTGAGGTTTCACAATTTTTTAGGGACAAAACTGAAAAGTTAAACGATGAGCTCAAGTCCCCTGAGAAAAAGAAACCAACAAGATTATCACGAGAGACACAGTCAGGGCCGAGCTCAGCGTGCAGCAGCCCTGAGAAAAAGCAAAAGACTGCATCTGAGGAATGGGACAAAGGCAGACAGAAGATGTTTGGCAGCACAAACGAAAGGAAAAGTGCAAGTCTGCCAAACAGTCCCGAAAGGCATATGCTGTCACAGTTCAGTGAGGACAAGCCAAAACAGCACGAAGATCCTAGGCAGGCAAAGACAGGTGATGCAGGCCCCCCGGTCCCAGTTAAGACTTTTAGAGTGAGTTCTGTTCGACAAAAGTTTGAAATAGAAGCGCAGAAACAGGATCAGAATGTGCCTCTAACACAGTCAAAACAACCAGTTAAAAAACTACCAGAGAGTAAATTACCAGTGTATCAGATTTACGCTGGTTCACAACCCTCAAAAGTTGATTCCACAGATGAAGGACACCCACCTCCTAAAAAACTAACAGAAACTGATAAAAGTAAAGTAACCCCTCACAGTAGCAGTAGTACTATTGTCTCAAAGCAGTCGGGTGAAAAATGTTTACCTGAAAAATCTACCACATCAGATACTGTTGTTAAAAGAGCCTCACTTTTTGAGAAAATGAAAGATCAAGAGTTTGATCAAACTCAGGAGTGGTCAAGCTCTACTAAAGTTGACTCTCAAGATTTGAAAGATGGATATATTGCAGGCAGGCATAGTGCAATTAATGATATTAAAGAGCAGCAGTATTTAAAGAGTGACATTAAAAATGAGACCATTAAAACAGCTTCTTTGTCTAAGGATAATATCAATAAGAATGACTTTCAGATAAAGACCCTTAAGAAAAAGACAGAATCTCATATTCCTGTGAGAACATCACCTGGTTCCTCAGACAATAATCAGTCAAAGAAGCCAAATCAAGACACCTTAACTAAATTATCTGAAAAGAGCCCATCACACATACCTACCCTTACCAAACCAAGGGTTCAGGGCCGTTCAGAGTTACAGAGAGAGGAAGCTGCAACAAAGAAGTCTGAAGACACCTCTGCTGAAAGTAGAACAACAAGTAGTCTAAGTGACACTAGTTCGGTCGAAAAAATGTCCACCGTTACAACAAGAGAAAGTTTCAAAGGGCTTAAAACTTTACCAGTCTATGTAAGTGTTCAAGTAGGGAAACAGTCTGACAAAGATATGGGAGGAGGAGGAACCAATGGAACATTCAAAAAGATGGTTAGCTCAGAAAGTCGAACAATTTATGCAGTTAAACAGAAACAGTCCACTTCTCCTCAAGGCAGCCCAGATGATGACACTTTAGAACAGTTCTCTTTTATCGATAGCTCTGGCAAAAGTCCTATGACTCCAGACACACCAAGCTCAGAAGAGGTCAGCTATGATCTCACCTCAAGAACCCCTGATCCATTTATTGCATTTATGCCAGGTATTGCAAGCCCAATAGCTGAGGTTTCAGAGGAGTCAGAAGATAGTGAACAAGGCAAAGCTATTCCTTTGAAAGAATCTGGACCAGAAAAGGGAGCCAATGGTAAGCACGAAACTGGCCAGGAGACAAAAGACAAAAGAGTTGCATATATAGAGTTCCCTCCTCCACCACCCTTGGATTCTGATTCCTCACAGCCTGAGAAAAAAGGGTTGACTCCTTCCTCAGAGGCTGAGACTGAATTGATGGAAGTAAATCTCCAAGAGGAGCATGATAAACATCTTCTTGCCGAACCTATAATAAGAGTCCAGCCTCCTTCTCCTGTGCCCCCAGGAGCTAATGATAGCGATTCAAGTGAGGAGGAGGAATCAATCTTTAAACCGATTCCAATAAAGAAATATACCTTTAAGATCGATGAGGACAAAGATTTGAAGAAAACCCCGTCCAAAACACCTGACAAGAATGGGAACGATAAAGAACAAGAGGCAAATGATAATGGAAAAGAAGAAGATTATGATTATGAACAAAATGGCAATGATCAGTCTATCACCGATTGCTCAATAGCGACAACTGCAGAGTTCTCTCATGACACTGATGCCACTGAGATCGACTCTCTTGATGGATATGAACTTCAAGACGAGGATGACGGCTTAATTGAACCTATTGCCAAACCATTTGGATTTCCCAATGAAAATAGAAAGGATGTTTGGGCATCAGATAATATGTCTAGACCAAGTGACCGTTGCCAAAGTAAACTTGAAGTAATTCATGAAGAATCACCAGCTGAGGATTACAAAAAGACCAAAGCTAAGACTGATCCCTCAAACAAAAAGAATGAAAAGGACAGTGAAAAGGATGGAAAACAACCTGATCAAGGATTGTCAGACACTTACTTTAGTTACAAGCTAGATGAGGAGTTTAATACTCCTTTTAAAACTGTTGCAACAAAAGGCTTTGATCCTTGGTCAAGCAAGGGAGGAGAAGATGAAGTAGTGGACGCTAGAATTAAAGATGATGAGCCCAAGCCGTTTGGGCTAGCAGTAGATGACAAGTCTACAGCAACAACCCCTGACACAACTCCTGCAAGAACCCCAACCGATGAAAGCACACCAACTAGCGAGCCAAACCCTTTCCCCTTCCACGAAGGGAAGATGTTTGAGATGACCCGCAGTGGTGCGATTGACATGAGCAAGCGGGATTTTGTTGAAGAGAGGCTGCAATTTTTTCAGATCGGTGAGCATACATTAGGAGGGAGGACAGGGGATGGGGTCAGAAAACCAAATGTAGTCACCTCAAATCCACAGATAGTTGAGAGAGCACAAGTTAAGATGGAGGACAACACGGTTATATCATACAATATCATTCAGATATGCACTGACCACTCTGACACATCTTATGACATGGAGCCTCCCCCCTATTCAGAAGTCAGTTCTTTATGTTCTTCTTTTAAGGTAGGACTCAAATCTTCCAACATTGAGAGGAGAGATTTTGTTTGTGTAGACTGGGATAGTTCACAAGGTCAAACACCAGAGACTGCACATCAAGTAGGACCAGACACTTATAGAACAAGCAAGTACAATCAGAGGACAGACTCATCGAGGACAGAGCCACAAACATACCTCCAGACAACTTCCAGTAATTCCAGAAACTACAGTAATAATGCTAATCTTGAGGCCTTAAATGCTGGAACACACTGCTTGCTACAAAGCGGCATACAAACCGAACAGCTGTTAACGTCTGATCTTTGCTCAGCTCAATTAATAAACCCATGTGAAGATTCAGTCAGAAAGGACACTGGTACTTTCAGGGATTGTAGTACAGAGAATAATGATGTAATCTCCAAATGCAAAGACATTACAAGAAAGCCACCAAAGTCTAGGTTGCCAGTGAGAGCACCTCATCCACCACTAGGTTATAAAAAAGATCTTATATCTTCGAGACCAATTCAGAAGATTAGACCAGTAGCCAGGAATCGATTAGATCCATTCCCACATGTGAAGCCTAAATCTAGAATCCCAATGATGAAGGTCAAAAATGTTAGTTCCTCACCAATTGGGAAATGTAAGACCACCACAATAGCCAAACAGAAAGGTAAAGCACAGCCAACCAAAACAATAACCACCATCAAAAGATCAAAAACCGGTCCAGTGAGTAGATCAGGCAGTAAATGTAATCAGGAGCCCCTTTGTGAGGTTGGCAAACGTTCTAGCAGTTCAAAACGTATTAGTGCAGTAAAGCTTGTGGACTGCCTTTCCAGTGAAGAGAAAAAGATGCAGGCATATGATAAGGATGAAGAAAGCAGCACATCAAGGAACACATCTTTATCAGAAGCGTCGCAACACTCCAGTACATCCAGGTCTGCTAGAGACGTGAGATCACAGGTTGAGCAGTCCAGCAGAGACAGGAGGAGGAGGAGTAGGAGGACTGATGGAGGTGAAGGCAGTCAGGGTGATGGGCCTCAAGTGGCCCCCGGCGTGGAGATCAAGCCTAGTTTGTAAAACTTTACACTTGTATGATCTTAGTTGCATGAGCCGTTGTGATTGCCTGTGGTGTGACCTGACTGTAGATGTCATCTCTGTCATTTGTCATTTTCTCTCTCTTTGTGTACTTGTGTGCAGGTCTCTAAACCTGTTTTCAGATCTTTCTGTGGATAGTCAGTTTTACTGTAGCATGCCAGTGTGAGTGGGTTGCTGGCCATTTTTATTGGTTCCTAGTTTCGTGTAAGGTGCTAAGGAAGCCTGTAGATCTCGTGAGCCCACGCAGACACACAGTCCTAGCACAGCACCAAAGATGCCGCATGTTTAGTTTCATCTGATACTGTGAATTCACATTTGACCCTCTGCTGTAGCGGTAGAGACATTTGAATCGTGTCTTTTTTGTGATTTATTTGTTGTGTTTCTGGTAAGAGTATACTGTCAGAAGGTTTAAACATTTCCAATTAGATTGATTAGATGCATTATTTACAAATCTAACCTGTTAAAACCACTAACAAGTTAACTGACTCTATCAAAATATTTTTTGCAACTCTTTTCTGATCAATCTCCCCTCACCTGTTATTTGGATATGGACTCATTTTGTTGTGGCTAAAATATGCAAAAATCTCCCCCAAACTTTTTATTGTCTTGACTTGATCAGAAAAGGGTATTCTGATTTATTACTTTTCTAACTTGTCTGAATATTATGTTTTAAAGATTTTCATGACTTTCCATCTTCTGCTCTCAGGCCCTCAGAGCCCCTGTGAAAGAACAGATGTACGTATGGCTATTGTGGCGGATCATCTCGGCCTGAGTTGGACTGGTAAGAAATGACACCACCTAGAGGACAAAGTGTTGCATTACACCTTTGCACAACTAAACCCTATATGTTTATAGCTCTGTAATAATGTCATCTGTGAAAATAATGTCACACTTTTACCCCTAAATGCTACTTTTTAGTATTACCATTGTCGTGCACATACGGCTTTACCTTATTTGTTGTTGTTTCTCAAAGCTTCGGTGCTGCTGTGATCAGTAGGGTGTGCCATCTGCAGTCACTGCAGTACTGCGCACATGTGTACGGGGGAGTGGTAAAGGCAGAGGAGTCGTTAATCTATTTTTAATGTGTTGCAGAGCTGGCCAGGGAAATGGAATTTTCGGTTGATGAGATAAATCAAATCCGTGTGGAAAACCCCAACTCATTGACAGCTCAGAGTTTCATGCTATTAAAGAAATGGGTTAGCCGAGATGGTAAAAACGCTACAAGTAAGTGTGCCTATGGACAACATATTTTCTGAATAAGGGTAAATCATACGAAGAGGAGAAAGGTGGGTGGGGTTTGGGCAGGGACAGACTTCTGTATCCAAATCATATTCTCAGCCATTATAAGAGAAACAACTTAAATTAATAATTTCTTGTTCAGCAAATATGTGCAACCATGACAATCTTTTCTTTTTTTCCATTTAGCGGATGCCTTAACTGCAGTCCTGACTAAGATCAATCGGCTGGATATTGTGACATTGCTGGAAGGGCCGATATTTGACTATGGTAACATTTCAGGCACAAGATGTTTTGCAGATGATAGCGCAGTTTCCCAGGAGCAGGCTGATGGTAAAGTTTAGCCCCATCTACCTGAACTCTACTTTTCTATGTCTCTCACAAATCTGTAGATTCATAGAACCATTATGGCAAAACACTTTGCTCTAAATTCAAGCCCAGTATAAACTTAAACTCAAGTTTAAGTTTAAATCTCAATCTTTTCTAATCAGTTAGGTTCGCCAATTATCAACACTGCTATTTCCCAGCCTGGTGTTGGACCAGTCAGGGATCAGTGTGATCATAAATATTGAATTATTATGATTGTATGTTTGTATGAAAGCATTAAAGCATGCATCTATATAGTATATGACTTAAGCAAATGCTGAATCAAAACTTAACCCCATCTTAATAATAGTGGAAATTACAATAGATTTATGTGGAGCAACAGTTGGGATCCATAAGTTTAAAAAACCCATTTGTTTTCACCAACGATTATGAATAAACCTTTCATATTTGATGTTGTTAATGTTAACTGATGATACATGCTTTTGTAGAAATTCAAATGAATTGCCAAATTCCAGAACTACAATAGCCATTATAGGCCACTAAAAAGTGAGTGCACACTGTTGTGCTCTACTGAAATATCTGTTAAGGCTTTATATTCTACTTGTGTGCTGGATCTGATGGGTTTAAGATTTGCTTCATACCATATTAAGATAAATATTATGTTTATGTGTATACAAAGTATCCTTTCCAAAGTATACCAACTACTGTAGCTATTAGCAATGGCAATAGTGCTCTACTCTGTTTTCTCTTCTGATTTTTTTCTGAGATGTTAAACATACATGAAAACATAATAGTATATTCAACTTGCTTTTACAGCATGATTGCCTTAAAGTTTCTCTCTGTGTAGTGCTAACAGTAACTCACTAGTTTGGAAGCAATATCAATAGCATGGCTCCGGCTACTATGGAATGTCTGCTTGCTGTCAAGCTGCTTGATCCTCCAGTATCCCAGAATCCTCTGAACCTTCCTGATAGAGTGCTTCTGCTGCAAATCCAGACCAGCTGCTTCTCCACTGCCTACCAACTTCTTTCATAGCAACACTTTTGCCTCATTTCAAAGCACAGTGGTGCAGCATTGTTTAGCATAGTTGCTCTCTCTTTGGTGGAGTAAATTAGCGCTAGCTCTTGCTACAGCTCTTCACTCATGCTATGGTAACTTGCTTTTATTAACACTGCATTCTAATCTTCATATAGCAACATCATCCTGATACGTCTCATGTTTTTCACACAATTTCTGAAATATCTTGTCTTGCTCCATTTTTCTGTAACCTGGTGTCCATGACAGTTTCCACTGCCCCTACTTCATCTACATCATTTGTATCTCCTAACCTTGAAGTGTTGACCAAACAGTCCTTTTCCTCATCATCATCATCACCCATCTTCCTCCATTTACGTCAAGACCCCACTGTTACTGAATTTTATATTTAGTGTTGTAATTATCTGCCTTTGAAAATGACATGGTGAACTACACTATCAGATACTGTAACTATACTAATTATACTATATGTTGCTTACCTTAATGGTATATTTGTAATGGAGTATTCTGGGTTAACTTACCTGCTATTGATCATCTGTGGTATCCACAGAAATTGACTTTTCCTCAAAACAAACCTAAGTAATCCACTTACAATGGGAGTCTAACAGGCAAGACGATGGGGCACGTGTGCCAGAAGGTTTTAAAGCTTGTACTTTTGCTAAAGCACTTAAATTCTGTGAAAATGTTTGTTATTTGAGTTGTGAAGTTATCTCATTTTTAAGGTGGGACTTCTGCAAATAACCCAGAATATTCCTTTAAAGCCATCAAGTTAGGACTTATTAAATTCAGAATGCCACCTTAACATCAACATGAACCTCCATGGCGTTTTCAAAGGCCTCTGTCATAACATCTGTTGCTGTGGCGTTGTGCACAAGTGATGTTCGCCTCCATCTCACTGTGTTGTATCACTCAGGTTACCACAACATTGAGCTGGAGCTCAAGAGTCCCTCAGAGCTGTCCTATGAGCCCCCTACCCCTCTGCGCCAAGATGATTTCTTTAGCGAGGACTTTAGGCTAAAGTTCCCCTCTAGTGCCCCTGTTAGACCCAGTGAACTGTCCTTGTCAAACACTAGTGGCCCAGTGTCTGCAGATACCAAGCCGCCTACCGTCATGGCGGAGGACACCTCTATTGGAGGCCGAGAGTCTGTTAGCCAAGAGGATGGTTCAGCTGAAGATGATTTTGGTGTCAGCAAAGAATCAGCAGCCCCCTCGGAACAACGTGACAGTGAGGGAACCTCAAAAGTATCAGACGTCTTCCCAAAAAGTCCAGTAAAAGAGCAGAAGGAAGTCCAACCTAAGCTTCCCATTTGTGTCTCAGCCAGCGAAGCTCCTGGAGAGAGTGGCAAGTCTGGGTTTGACGAAGAAGATGAAGAGATGACCCAAGAGAAGATAAAGTCTCTCTTGGAGAACATTAAGTTGGAGGAAGGCTCAGAGGATGAGGAGATGACTGAGGAGAGGCTGCAAGCGATCCTTTCTCTAGTGCAGCTGGCAGAAAAAGACATGTCTTCAGTTTCAGGTCTGCAGAGTGAGACGACTGGTACAAATGGGAAGACGGAAACTTCGGGCCAAGGACTGAATACTGAAACACAAGGGCAAAGAGAGTCCAGGTAAGAAGAGTGACCTCTACCAACAAAGCTGTATTCTTATTCCACAAGCTCAGCAGGTTAGGTATCAATCAAGTAATGTATTTCAAACTTCCATGCCTCCACAGCCAAGAATTAATGTCATCAACACCTGGAGTGCAAACTGAGAGGCAAAATGGGGAACATCCAGAGCTCCAAGCCCAAGCTCGCTTGTCACCAGACGCCAGTGAGTCTTCCAGCAAACCAAAGGGCAAAGCTAGGAAAGACTCTGGCCAAGAAGTAAGCAGTGAGGCTCTAGAGGACAGAGGACCAAACAACAGGGGGGAGGACATTTCCGAGCCTAAAGTCCAGGTAAAATTTTCTTTGAGAGAACTTCTTTGAGATGAACACCAATGCCCTGTAGATTTTCTAAGATAGATAAACCAAGTTTTTAACCAAGCATGTATTCACATGGCTCAGGGTCTCTCTATCTTCTCCCTTGTTCAGAACTAAGTTCACTGCCCAGGGAGTCAAATGCATCACGTATACCTCGACAGATGAAGAATGTAACTTTTTTCTTATAGCTATCTAACTTTAGATTGATTACAACTGCGAATGTAAACATGATTACATTCTCCATTGAAAGAAATAATCATTATCGATGCTGGGTCACCATCAATTCTTGAGCACAGTGAAGATTTGTGTCAAGATTAGTTGAAGGTCTTAAGCACTACTCGTGAGTTTGATGGCTCATGCACTGCTGTAATGTGCTGACCTGACTCTAGCAGGAAGCTCGTAGAGATAATGAATCCAGCTCTGATGAAGAAGAAACCGTCACCACCAGAGTGTATCGGCGGAGAGTGATTCTGAAGGTACTATGAGTGGTACTCTTGTAGATTTGGGCTGGTTTGTGTGCTACAGACTTTTCGTGTGCTTTTAGTCTGTGTGCTAAGAAGGAATGAAGTGATTAGCACACTGCCACTTTTCATGAAGATGTTGCTGTGATTTTTGGAGTGTGATCTATTTTTCTTTATTTTATTCTCCGCTATTTTTCCCCTATCTTTGATTAATTAAAGATGCTTGTTAAGGTTAGCATCACTACTTATATTTAATGTTAGCATTAAAGGAACACTCCACTTTTTTTGGAAATAGGCTCATTCTCCAACTCCCCCAGAGTTAATAAGTTGAGTTTTACCGTTTTTGAATCCATTCAGCTGTTCTCTGGATCTGGCGATAGCACTTTTAGCATAGCTTAGCATAGATCATTGAATCCGATTAGACCAATAGCATCGCGTTCAAAAATGACCAAAGAGTTTCGATATTTGTCCTATTTAAAATACTTATATTATATTTAAATAATTATATTTATACTCTCATTTCGGCGTAATAATCAAGGAACTTTGCTGCCGTACCATGGCGCAGTGATATTACGTAGCGCTTGAAAGTAGTCCCCAGCTATATTATAACTAGGTACCTAGCTGGGGACTACTTTCAGGCGCTGCGTAATATCACTGCACCTGCTGTGGCCATGGTACGGCAGAAAAGTTCCTTGATTATTACGCCGAAATGAGAGTATAGTTCCTAGCCAAATCGGCCTAGAAAATCGCAACTTTTCATTTTCTGCCGGTCTTAGTACACGATATAACTACAGAAGAGTCAAGTTTTAAATGGGACAAATATCGAAACTCTTTGGTCATTTTTGAACGCGATGCTACTGGTCTAATCGGATTCAATGATCTATGCTAAGCTATGCTAAAAGTGCTATCGCCAGACCCAGAGATCGGCTGAATGGATTCAAAACGGTAAAACTCAACTTATTAACTCTGGGGGAGTTGGAGAATGAGCCTATTTCCAAAAAAAGTGGAGTGTTCCTTTAAGTTTTGCTACATAATGAAACCACATTTTGTGCGTCTTGATTTTACAGATTTGATTTTGATTGAACAAAATTTTACAAACATGGACTAAATAAAAAATGGCCCATCACTACTACTGTATATTATTATAAATCAAAACTCAATAATTACTGGATTAATTTAAAGAGTTATGTTTTTGACATGTCATTTGAAAAATGTATAAGACACTTAGCTTCTGCTTTTTCCTGCTTTTGCCTGCAGTGTTGGATTTAACAATTAATGTGTATGTTTTTTGTTTTTTTTATGACTAAATGCATTCAGCCATTGTCATCAGCATGTTTGGCTTGAAACTTTGTCTTGTCTCAAACCAAAAAACATCTGATGAAAGCTCTCAGTATTTTTCTTTTTTGGTCAAATGAAATGGAATTACATGTTACTCACAGATTTTGTGTGTGTGTCTGATCAAAACTTTAAAACAAAGTAAAAGATCTGATGTTTCATCATGCATCCCACCTCTGTAGGGTGATCAGGCCAGAAACATCCCTGTTGAGACTGTGACAGAGGAGCAGTACACAGATGAAGATGGAAACATGGTCACCAGAAAAGTAAAGTCCATGCCCATCCCTAGCAACGTCACAGTCTCATTTTAACACATCTTTTCCCTTCCCCTCTGCCCCCGTGTGGGTTTAAACCAGTACCATGAGACATGGCTTTAACCCCTTCTCTTAGGTCATCCGGAAAGTGGTGCGTCGCACAGCTGGTGTGGAGGAGAAAGGCAGGAGAAAGCGTGGGAAGCGTTCCCGGCAGGCCAATAGGGCCGAGCAGGAGGAACAGGGGGGCCCCGAGCCCCACAGAGAGCACACTGAGGTTGGATTTGTGTGTGGTGCTGATGCTAGTGCTAGTGCGGGCCTGCAGTGTGCAGAACATTTCAAAATAGCGTGCTGTATCTGAAATCTAACCCAAGTTTCTTGATTTTGGATTGAAGTGGCTTTATTAATGGAAAACTGAGTGAAAAACGTCTGTGGACTGATATGTTCCTGCTGTGTGTCCACACACTTTTAATGTTGCTCCAACACAGAACAAAAAACATTTTGAACACAAAGCAGACTCAAAAAATATGTGGGGTGAAAAAGTTTGAATGCGCTAAACTGTTACAACTGGAGTCCATCCGCATGTCCATTGATTTTCAGTATGGAACTGAAGCTATGCTGATTTAATTTAGGCTGCATTCTACAACAAATGACTTTAGAATGTTTTGTTTTGCCATGAGCATAACTTACATAACTTACTCATGATCTCAGAATAACACAAGTTATCATGACAAAACTAGTTTTGTCAAGGTAACAAATCTTGAGTTGCCTCACAAATACAAACAAGCAAAAAAAAAAAAAGAATAGTAATGCATGATCTGTATATAACTATAGTAGATAGCCTAATGTTATCTAGGTATGTTATCTACATTGCTTTACCGTCATGCTTTTCTGTTATTTTTGTGTATTTTTTTTCATGAGGTAACAGAAGAAAAAAAATCCAATTAAAGCGATAGCTTACCCAAAAATGAGAATTCTGTCATTAATTACTCAACCTCATGTCATTCCAAACCCGTTAAGACTCTCGTTCATCTTTGGAAAACAAAATGTTTTTGATGAAATCCGTGAGCTTTCTGACCCTGCACAGAGAGGCAATGCAACTGTCAGGTTCAAGGCCCAGAAAGGTAGTAAGGACATCATTAAAATAGTCCATGTGGCATCAGTGGTTCAACTGTAAAGTTATAAAGCTATGAGAATACTTTTATTCAACTTTATTTATTACTTGAGAGTACCACGACGCATGCACGTGCAGCTGCTGATGCAGGAGTCAGTGTTCTGACATAGAATGTCCATCTCTCTTAGTTCATCGTCTGTATATTCTGGCTTAAATAAGTAAGGCTGGGCAAAAAATTGCAAGTCACCCTCTCTGTCGAAATCTTCAGACATGTATACAAAGACTGTTTTATGTACAGCATGCATCTTCTGATTAATCAATGGCAGAATTTGGGGGTGAACTACCCCAATTCATTTTGAGAAAACAATTTCTTCAATGACACTGACTGACTACACAGTTGGTGTTTCTGCTTATGTGGCTGAAGGTTCTATAAAAATAGGTTTTGAAAAAAAAAATAAAAAATGAGAGGGAACATTGGTTTCTCACTAATCATTTTTTTTTTCTTTTATAGCATTTGTCGTGTGCTACCATGGATGGGCATTGGGAGTAATATCCCTGCTGATGCTGTGTGCTGTATGACGGATCATTTAGAGTCATCTCTAACTACAAGCTTTTGTTGTTTCAGGCTGAAAAAGGAGTGAAGGGCATAAAGAAGGAAGGAAGACAAAGGGAGAAAATGGGTCAATCATAACAGTTGTGCTCTTTTTGGTAAGTCCATAGGCATAGAACTAGGTTCAGTGGAAGTCAGGGGGTGAAAAGCAGAGCAGAGTGGAATCCTGCCAGTTCAGGTGGTAGCTTTTGTGTATAGTCATCAACAGAAATGTGCTTTGTAACAGTGCTTTTTCCAGTACAGTTGAAACGCAGCCCACTGGTGACATGCAGACGCAGCAAATTAGCCCATGCAATTGTTCTTTATCTCATGCCATTGTGTCCAGACTCGGACGACGTGTTTGAAGGGTCATTTGGGTTTTGCATTGTACACCTACACAATGACTGGACATCTAAAGTCAACACTGAATGATTTTCACAATTCGTTTTACTTCATGTGACATTTTTTTGTTTAGATTAGTGGCCTAGAAATAGTGCAGAATCATGAATATTTTGTAGATATTTAATATCATAATATTCTTTGCTTTAGAAATCCATTTTGAATACCAGATTTTCTAGACTCCACTGTTTATCCATTTAAAATGTTGTGTTCTTAAATGAAAAAATTAAGTTGATATATTTCTGTATCTCACTGTGTTTCAGATTTGAAAGTGTTTCAAAATCATTTTCCTACGAGGAGGATCACTGGAAACGCGCAAGGAGGTCGGGGGATGAGGATCGTGTGTCTGCAGCTTTCATAAAAACAAATGGTTTTCAGCCAGACGGCTTTTGATTTCGCATGAGCATGAAAAAAACTTGTGTCTGTCAATAACACGGAACGGCTAATGGTTGAGAGGACTTTGTTGGTGCGATGTTTCGATCGACCAGTACGAGACGCTCCACGGCAGCGCCCAAGAACTTCCGTGACCAAAGAGGCCACGAAACATACTGCAGATTGACAGAAAAGGAGGGACTCGTTCGAATCACCTTCTACACTCGCCTTACATTTTTTTTTCCTCTCGGACCCATTATGTCGGGGTGTATAATGCTGTTGGAGCTTATGATGTACATAAATTACACTGTATAAATTTGAAAGTGGCTCACAATATTGTTAATGCACTGGCAAGTGTGTAGGAATGAACTACCAATTCTGATTCCAATTTTAAGGGAACACTTCGGTGTAACTTCACATGCACTTGTATAATTATTAGCAAGAAAAATGTTTGTAAATGAAAAAAAGCCAGCTTGATTTTAACAACGGATGTTTCTTTCAAACCTACTGTGGTTTTCAGTGTGTACGAACATTGGATCCGCTGTAGTTCTGTTTAAAAACTTCTTCAGAGTACTAATATTTTCATGCATGTGATTCACTTTATTTTGATTTTTCTAAACAGCATAACACACAAGAGAAGTGGGAATGATGTTCTGTATGTATACACTCACAGCCTTGCTATGCTCACGTTTTTTTTTTTTTTCGTTTTTTTTTAAGAAAGATGACAGTATCACACCACCATTGTTCAGCTTCACTAAAATACACTGTGTCCCATCACATCACAGCGGTGGGTTCCCTCTGCAGTTACAGATACAGCTGCAATCCGAACGCTCACCGGTACATGTCACATCAACTGGCGTGACAAACTTTTAACTGTTCTCATGTGTATTGGCTCTGAGATGTAGAAGTCTTTCTGTCAGCCTGTCATTTGTAATCATTCTAGCAGTGTATCATTACTTTTCAAGGCTGCTGTGGTTTTGGGGGAAATTTTACTTTGATTTTGGTGCATTGAGAAATCACCCAAGCATTCATGGATGATAGATCTGGTAACAAACATATGTATGGAAAAAACAAACATACACTGGATGATCAAATTAATTATTTAAGCTTATAATAAATTGTGTTCAAACCCTCACTGTGTTTTCTTTCTTGTTCAACATTAAGCATTGGAACATTTAAGGGGGAATCTCATGATAAAAAAGTCATGTCCAGTACATATACATAAGAAATATCAATATTTGTTGGATTGTGACATTAAACACATTACAATTAAGCACATTTTCCTCACAATTCATTTTACCTGTTGTTGTTGTTTTTCTTGGTACCCCAAAACTGGGGAAATGTAATTAAAATGCCATAAAATGTCACTTTCAAACTGTCTAAAATGAATGTTCTTAAAAGTAGTCTTCATTTTCTTTTTGAAAAACAATTTTTTTTTTCTTTAGATTTTGAGGTGAACCTCTCCAGTGTATAGAGAAAGGCAGTCCTGAAGGTTAGCTAAAAATTAATATTGTGTCATACTTCCAGCAGGCACAGTCTAGCTTTCTTTTTCCATACTTATGAGCTCGTTTATCTTAATTAAATTCTAAATGAAAATCATCTTATCATATAAGCTCATAATATAAAAGTTTATCACACAAAACAATCTTGCCACTTCAAACAAGCCGCTTTGTTCACTTGGATGGAATAGCTACTTGGAATTTACAAACTTTTTGAGGCTTGGACTTTTTGGTTGCATGGACATTAAATGTAAGCACAAAAATGATGAGAGAATATTAAAAACAACTTGTTCTCCAAAGATAAACAAATCTTATGGGTTTGGAACACGATGAGAGTGAATGATATACATTTTGGATGAACTAACCCATGTTACCTAGCTGAACATGTAAGGTTAGCATAGCTGCATTCGGTTGAGTTCACCTAACTTATTTCTATATGAATTTTATAACTGTCAAACATACCGAAAACAGACCCTGGTGTCCAGCTTTCTTTGGCAGGCTCAACCATTTCAGCGCTGAGAAAATTAACAGCTACCACATGATTGCGGTTTAAGCTAACCTGTAAGCAATAATTTACACCTTTATAATGTTACCTTGAATTCTAAACATACAGTAAAGACTTTAATCAGCTCTAAGCCCCGCCCATTTCCAGAGCGAACCGTTTGAACGAACCGATTCGCTCAAATGAATCGAATCACTAGAGGTCGCTGTAGCGACTCCCATCCTACAGCAGTATTTCATTCCTCATTCCTTCATTGACTCACACTGATGCTCAATGATGGCGGATAGCGCGAGTGAGAGCGACACGGACGGAGCCACCCCTCAGTGCTCCTCATCCTCTTCCTCCTCCATCCTTATCTCTTCGTTCCGTCTTGAGGAGTTGACGAACCGCCTGGCTTCTTTACAGCAAGAGAATAAAGTGCTGAAGATCGAGCTCGAGACGTTTAAACTGAAGTGTAAAGCTCTGCAGGAGGAGAATAGAGACTTGCGCAAAGCCAGTGTCACCATAGTGAGTCATTCACAAATGTTTTGACAATTAGTACTTATTTACCTGGATGCGCATGAAAGCTAACACTAATAATGAGTTCAAGCATTTCAGGTGTTATTAAACTTATTTACAGTAGCTGTTACGGTACATTTTAGGTTCACTGAAGCTAATGTGCTAATGATTAGCTTTTATTGTCTCAAATTTTCCCTTATGTCTTAATTAAAAATAATAATAATAATTTAACGCACTAAACAAGCACCTTTTAGTCCCCCTTGGTTGTGTTTCGAGTCTAAGAAACTGTCAGTGAAATATTAATCCTAGCATGAGCTAGCAGCACAATAAGAAGTTAATTTGGGATAAAATTAATTTACTCTGGTAATATCAGCCTCGCTTTGATACAGTATAACGTTACTTACTTAATTGAGTAAACTAAATCAGTATCTTGTTTAAAATTCAAGATTCATGAAAACGTGGTCAACGTAACTTAAGTACAGTAGCATGTGCCAATGGGAGCACGATCGTTATAACTCCTATAATATATTAACACACAATATTGACTAGCTTTGGTTAGTTAGTGATTATTCTGCGGGTTCGTTATGAGTCATCTGGCCTCTTAGCAGCTAGTTTGATGTGATAGTATATTATAGTGTAACCTGTAAAAAAAATGTTAAATTAAATATTACAATTTTTTTTTTCAGTTTATTGAACTTTTAGTCAAAACATTTATAAAAAAGTTTCATAGGTGTTTAATATTTTGTATCATATCTGATATATCAGCATTTTATGCCTCATATAATATGAATGTGGAGCTTTAGGAAGAAAACAATGCTGTAATTTTATTCAGAGGCCCAAACTAAGCAAAAATATTCAATTTGGTGATATTGCTTTTATTTTTATGGACAAAAAGTAAGATGAAATTCTGATACCTTGTAATTTAGACCATTAAGATGTTTATAACAGTACAGCAGACTACTAACATAAAATGCATAAATGTCATTTGTCAATCTATATCTTCAAATAAGGTCTTATTAAGATGATATTTAAATGCTTAATTTTAAAACTTACATTGCACTCCAATGCAATGATGATTGAGAGATGAGTGTGATGTGTCATTTTAACCTGATTTATCTAATAAGGATGTCTGGATAGTAACATCTGGGTTGTTAGTAAATGTTTGTCTTGAAATATATGAAAGTTATTCTTACATTTATTGTATAAAATTATTAAAAACTTTACAGCAAAATACTTTTAATAGATTGAGAGCAGAAGGGATGATCGTTGAAGTTTTGTTCATGTTGATAATTTAGAGCCTTAGAAATTCATGTATCAAATATGATACTATACTGTAGGGTTAAACAAATCTAGCTTAATGCAAATCATCACATCTGAATGATGGGATTGATTTATGTGAGCATGAAATAACGATGACGTACTGGTGCTTCAGTACTGTAAAGCACTGTTGTTTTGGTTGCTAGTTAATATTGGATGATCATCTGACAGTTGTTCTTGTGTGTTGTCAGAATGTGTTTATGTGTACACTCAAAAGTGAGAAAGCAGCTGGTTCCTGGCTTGATAATTGTATCATTGTTTTCTGCATAGAGTTCTTCTTCATCAAGCACTTCTTATTCTCTCAGGGTCTGCAGATGGCTTCTTAATAGCACCTATATGTAGAAATAACATCTTTTCTGTTAGACTTTCAGTTCCTTATATGTCATGCACATTGGTTTTAGAGTGCGTTGCAGATTGGTCTCTATACAAGCTAGATGAACTTGGCTTGTCTGTATATCCTCGTTCATGATGTTTTGCTGCCTCCAACAATTCTTTAAATTGTCGCAGCTGCATTTAGAAACAAATGTCATGCTTGTAGGGCTTTAGTTCAGCATTAAATAGTAGTAAGCTTTATATGCTTAAGCAGTCAAATGCAGTCAAACTGATTTTGTACTGGTTGTGAAATATCTACACGGTGTCACTTTATGATTCACCCAGTTGCAGTACAATATGACACTATGAACTCTTCTGTCACATAGTCACATGCTTTTCTGGTAAAAGTTCTTGTGCAAAAATGTGCATCCTTGTCTACACATCGCACAATGCCATACACAAGGTACAGTGAAATTTAGAGTGGCAACTCTCAGAGAGCAAGAAATATCCAAAAATACAGTATGAGAAAAAAAACCCCGAAATGATCACCATTCACCACAGCAGGAATAGTTCACTCAAAAAGGAGAATTTGCTGAAAATGTACTCACCCGCAGGCCATCCAAAATATACATGAGTTTCTTTCTTCATCAGATTTGGAGGAATTTAGCATTACTTGCATCACTTGCCCTGCAGTGAATGGGTGCCGTCAGCCAAACAGCTGATAAAAACATCACAATAATCCAAAAGTAATCCACACGACTCCAGTCCATCAATTAATATCTTAAGAAACAAATGCATCATTGAGGTGTTTTAACTTTAAACCATACATTACGATTATATACGCATACAAGTGATGAAATGCGTTTGTTGCTCAGAGTCAACAATATAGGGTTAATGAAACACAACTATTACCTGCTACTGATATATTTTCAGCAGATGTAGACTAACATTGTTCTTCTTTCTAATCTTTTTTTTTTTTTTTTTAGCAAGCGAGAGCAGAACAAGAAGAAGAGTTCATCAGTAACACCCTTTTCAAGAAGATTCAGGCCCTGCAGAAAGAGAAAGAAACACTAGCGGTCAACTATGAGAAGGAAGAGGAGTTCCTCACCAATGAGCTCTCGAGAAAACTTATGCAAGTAAGTGCTCAACTGTTATCCGGGATGTGAATTGGATTTGTTCTCTTTGGTCTGCACTAAAGGATGTGTGCTAACATAGTTTAAAGGGGTCATCGGATGTTGATATGATTCTTTAGGGTCTTAATGAAAAGTCTATAACATACTTTGGTTAAAGTTCTCAATGGTAGTGTAAAACACACCTTTTTTACCCTGTCAAAATCAGCTCTGTTTTCAGCAAGCTGTTTTTTTAGTCCATGTCGCTTTAAATGCTAATGAGCTCTGCTGACCCTGCCCCTCTATTCCGTGGGGTGACAAACTTCAGTCTGAAAAGGGCGGGTCTAAGGTAAGACGGCCTTGTCAATCAACAATCGTGGGAGGGGCCTGTGCAGAACTACGTCATTCTGACAGGAATCTTAGAACAGCCTGATTTGAGAAAGGGGATTTTAAAGAAACCACTGGGTGGATTTTTATCATTATAGGATGGATTGTGTACACACACTTCCAACACACATTTATGTTCAAACAGCTTGTAAAAGTGAATTTTGCATCCGATGACCCCCTTTAAGATTGACGCTTGTACCAGAGCATTGAGTGTTGCTCAAGAGCACATATTGAATAGCAAATGTAGAGCACATGGTACAGTAAAAGAAGATATTTCCACCTTTGTGTTCAAAGTTCTAGTGATAAGTCACTGAGGGGCAGTACAGGAAATGTTGTTGTTCAAGGTCTGCTCTGTAAGCAGCCTTGACCAAGTTTTCTGGGATCATTTAAACATACACACAACCTTGTTAAGAGCGATAGATTGCAGTTTCTAAACTCACCTTTCAAGGACAAAGCTTCCTCAAAAAGCCTCCCAGTTCCACCACACTGTTGAGGTTTATCTGACTTTGAGGCAGTGATTCATTCATATTAGGGGAACTGCTTTAGCAGTGCCGTCTTTAAGGAACTTCTTATAGCTTAAAGAGGCAGGGGAGTTCTGTTTGTTCTCGATTTCTTGTGGAACATGAGAGAAAGAGCCAGAGATGGAGTAGGGAAGAGAGAGCTTCAGAGAAGCATATGGTCACCTGTGGTTTTTCGTATTTCCTCTCAGTTGGGAAAATGTTGAGTCATGGGTTGCAGTTTGTTGGAAATGCAGCTGTAAGCACTCAGACTCAACAAATCCCAGCTATAACCGGAAATCGTAAAACGGTTTAATTAAAAAAAAGAAAAGAAAATTACTGGAACCAAATGATTTTCATGATATCTGCTCCAATCTTCAGTATCACATGATCCCTCAGAAATCATTCTGATATGCTGATTTGGAGCTCAAGAAACATTTGTTATTATTATCAATGTTGTAAAGAGCTGATAATACACTATGTAGAAAAAAATACTATGGCTGTGTTCGAAATTGCCCCATATACCCTTAAATAGGGCACTATTGGAGAGGACAACCATTCATAGTAGTGGACGTTATCGAGTGCGCTCATTCAATCCCATAATGCACCACAATAACAACTGATGTTCACTCAGTGGCTAGAGAATAGCCATAATGCACTGTGAGGGTCGTGCCGAATAAATTCCCGCGTATCACCAGATGGCGGCGCCTGCAGCTGAATCATCCATCCATTTTCCA
Organism: Onychostoma macrolepis; assembly: GCF_012432095.1. Taxonomy (NCBI): domain Eukaryota; kingdom Metazoa; phylum Chordata; class Actinopteri; order Cypriniformes; family Cyprinidae; genus Onychostoma; species Onychostoma macrolepis. The sequence goes on from NC_081166.1 coordinate 24,908,737, forward strand.
AACTGCTGGTCCAATGTGGGTTCCCATGAAGAGTTCAGTATAAATCTTTTCATTACTACTGGAGCTGTGAGTTTGCTGGGTTTTGCAATGATTTTAAAACAGCAAGCGCAAACTATGCAAAAACAGCCTCTTTTCTGGCGGAAATTCTTCAAATATGTGGCTTGAGCAGCTTCAGTCTGGCACACAATATTTTCATAGTTGTATCAATTTGAAATCCATTTTCTCCATTTCTTACTCAGTTACAACACGAGAAAGCCGAACTGGAGCAACACTTAGAACAGGAGCAGGAGTTTCAAATCAACAAACTGATGAAGAAGATCAAAAAGCTGGAGAACGACACGATCTCCAAACAACTCACCTTAGAACAGGTAACTCCTTCAAACCTCGTGCAGTGAGATGAAAAAAAAATCTTTGCATATATTTGAACTCTTTTGTGTTCTTTTAGCTTAGACGTGAAAAGATTGACTTGGAAAACACCTTAGAGCAAGAACAAGAAGCTCTTGTGAATCGGCTGTGGAAACGCATGGACAAACTGGAAGCAGAAAAAAGGCCAGTGCAGTTCTGTTGTCTGTAGCGGCTCACTTCTCAAATATAAACACTGCCTTGTAACTGAGAAAGTAGTGATGCCTCTTTGAATATTTAAAGTGCCCTACATGTGCTGAGCACCTGCTTATGTGTTTTATAGGTCAGCTATATCTGTATGCTTGCTTTCCTGATGAAAGACATTTACAGATCTGTTTTGTTCCAACCCTGCAGGATTCTTCAGGAGAAGCTTGACCAGCCTGTCTCTGCTCCGCCGTCCCCCAGAGACATCTCCATGGAGATCGACTCACCTGAGAATATGATGCGATACATCCGATCCCTCAAGAGTGAGGTGGAGCGGCTGAAGAAGAACCTCCGCACTGCAGAGCTACAGCGTAAGTACTGGACTACATTCCATTTACTCTTGATCCTTTAACAATATAAAATAAAAACTTGCCCTATTTATTTCGACAACCAGTGTAGCACTCATTCATCATATCTATTCTTTCACGAATATTCTGCAAAGAAAACTTTTGTCTGTCATTTCTTATCCAAATGTAATAACTTGTGCTGCCCCTGAAACAACTTTCCTTTTCATCTGATGATCAAAATATAGCTAGGTGTTTTTTTTTAATGGTATAAAATTTTATGACCACTAGATGGCAGTACATACACTGACAAGAACAACAACAACTGGGCTTTTGTGATGCCATATGGTGTCCACTTTATTTTTATAGTTCATATAATCTTAGTCTTCTCTGCAACAGTCCAGGCATCATTACATCACCAAAGTGGTGTTTCATTGAATCAGTGTTATTTAGTGTGGACTTGTGAAGAGGTGAAGGTGTCATAAGTTATGTTGATATGCTATCACAAAACATTTTCTCTGTTTCATCAAAACCTCGTCGGTTTATTATAGTTAACTAAAACAAACAATGAACATAAATATAAACAAGTGGTTTTTTATATATACATTTTAATTTGTATATGTGTATATGTTTTATTTATATATATATATATATATATATACACACACACACACACACACACACACACACACACATCAAATTAAACCAAATGATAAATCCTCCTAGCTGATAATATATATGCGTGTGTGTGTATAATATTTATTTATTTATTTCAGCAAGCAGGATTTATTTTCATTTAGTTTAATTTGATGTACTATAATATCTAAAGCGGAAATAAAAAATTACAAAAACTATGTAGCGATTAATAAAAGAAAAAAAAACAAATAAATAAATATGACAAACACAAAATTACTAAAACCTAAATTAAAATAAAAATGTAAAATATAAAAATAAAACCTCATTTAGAATATTAATAAAAACTATAATAGTTTTCCGTGATACTAAAATAATGCTGTTTAGATTTTTGTAACAGCACATGTTCTGATGCGGCAAGTGATATTTCCATCAACTGGTCCAAAACTTTCTGACAATCACATGCTTTTTATTATGTTGACCTCATTTGGTCTCATGGTTGTGCATATGAACAAATGCACTGTTACCGTATGACTTCACCATAAAGTTAAGCTCTGCTCATTGCAGTGTGTGTGTGTGTGTACAGATACAGAGAAGAGGGCTCAGTACATAGAGGAAGAGCGCCACATGCGGGAGGAGAACATCCGGCTGCAGAGGAAGCTCCAGAGGGAGGTGGAGCGCAGGGAGGCGCTGTGCCGGCAGCTCTCTGAGAGCGAGTCCAGCTTGGAGATGGACGATGAGAGGTACTCCCCCAAAACACTGCACATTTTGTAAGTCGCCTAATCAATCACACCTAATTTAACTCATTAGTAGAGACTCCAAGACCTGACATGAGTGTGTCAAAGGAAACATGCAAAATGTGCAGTGTTGCATGGGCTTCAGGAATGTGACTGAGAACCACTAGCCTATGATAATATCATAAGTGCTGTTTGGAAACTGACATTATGGAGTATGTCACTCAACAACAAAAAATGCATGATGTAGCTTAGTAGAATGTATTTATTCGCAAAGACAATTTTAGTTTCATATTTTAAGTATAATTAAAAAAAAAAAAAGTCTTATTTCCGTATTCAAAGTGTTATTTTTTTAAAACATTAATCTGGTATTTATGCAATTCTATTTGCAGTGTAAATATAACTAAATGTTTTTTTAGGTGCAGCTTCTGTGTAACTAGTACGTTGCAAAAAAGCATTTTGTTGATACTGATTTCATTTCGTTGGCAACAGCCAGAGCTGGGTAGATTACTTACAAATTGTAATCTGTTACTGATTCCAAATTACATAACACAAATTGTTGTTAGTATCATAATCCATTACATTACACATTTTAGGTAATATAATCAGACTACTCTTACTTTTGACCTAACTCGTTTATCACATTGATTTAAATAGGATAATCTTGTTCCATATTAACATGAAAATACAAAGAGTAAGAAAACATATTCCATTTGTTATTATTAACAACATGAAGTGCATTTAAAATTACATTACGTCAAGGTTTCCCAAACTGGGCTTTGTGTAGGAACTGCAGGGGTTTTCATGAAAAGCTAATAATTGATTAAATCATAAAAAGGTTAAATTAAAATAAATAATTTTAAAATCAATCAAAATAAAAAACTTACTATGAAAATGAACTATTTTATTTGTTTACGTGCATGTCATGTGACCAAAATCAATGAACATGCAAATGTAATACTTTTAATTTATTTTGGAATATCAGTTGTACTTCATGTAAATATATTAGGCGAAAGATAATCAGATGACAAAAATTTTGTAAATATGTGGATTTTAATGTGTTAGACAAAAGCCTTCCCAAGACAGAAATACATGGTTAACCTACAGAGTTGGGTGAGTCAATAAATAACATATAATTTATTGCTATTGCATAAATAATATGTAATCCATAAAATTATAACTGTAGTCTGATTACAGGTATTTTAAAATGTAATTTAATCTAATTACAAGTACTTAATTTTTGGAATGTGATTACGTAATCAAGATTACATGTTCAGATTACAGCTCTGGAAACAGCCTAAAGTGTCTTATTATTCAGATTGAATTTAATGATTAAATGTAGTAATTTGACAAAAGATGCATACATCTAATAAGGTTACAAAAATGCCCTGGTAATCATTTGGCAAATAATGTTCTGTAATGAAGTTTCTCACACAACTGTGAACTGAAACAGTATGAAAAATGTGCAAAGCTTTGGGAATGAACTGGCCACAACAGGCCTAACCAGTCAATGTACCAGCACAAAAACACACTCGACAAAGTATAGTATCATTTTAATTTTGGATAAAATCCCAGAACATTTTGCCTGTGTAACTCCTACTGCTTCAATTAGATGCTCTATTCTAACCTCCATCTATTGTTATGCAGGTACTTCAATGAGATGTCCGCTCAAGGCCTACGTCCCCGTACCGTATCCAGCCCCATTCCCTACAGCCCCTCCCCGTCCTCCAGCAGACCCATCTCACCAGGTACACCAGGTTTACTTGCTAAAATATTTTATGTACATTTCCTCATTCACTTGATCATTTTATTTGCTATTGAAAATTGCTTTAGTGTATGGGCCACAGTTTCTATTGTAATAGTAAATTTAGTAAAAACTTTATAAACTGATTCCGAGTCAGGAGTAGGTCTGGGCAACATTCCTTGGCAGAGCAGAACACTCAAATTAATTTAAGCACTCAACACAATAAATCCCCAAGCACATAGTACTATAGAAGACTTAGAAGATTCCTTTAGAAGCGGAAAGCCCGTCTAGGCAGGTTTTTTTACATTATGTGTGCGCCGATGATTAAACAAGCATTTGGCTTAATAATAGGCAGCTACAACAAAAATCTAATTTTGTCTGAAATCTAAGTATTTATCCTTCAATTAAAATGCCTATCTAAGATAGCAGGAAGATTTTTAGGGAAAATACTATAAATATTTTATTAAAGTATTTGTTCACTCCAAATTGGAAATGCAGTCATCATTTACTCCTGTCGTTCTAAACCCGTGGAACGTCTTTGAGACAGAAAAGATGAATTCTGAAATCATATCCTGGCTGCACTTTTCAACATAATGAAAGTGAAAGAGGACTGGATCTGCGAAGCTCCAAAGTTACAAAAAGCATCAATAAAAGTATCATAAAAGGGCTTCGTATGACTCTTGTTTTATTATATTACTAGTCTACTGAAGTTGTTTGATAAATGTTGGTCAATTCTTCTTACAAGGCTATGTTGTTATTCATATATGGAATGTATATTCATTTGATATCTATGAATTTTCTTTTAGAGCAGATCTTTTCAATAGATTAATTAAAATAGCAAAACTGGTCTAAATGATTTATTCACTAATGTTAATATTTAGTTAACTCACTGATTTGACACAAAGGAGATGAATGACTTGAACTTCTATTCTCACGAAACTCCCTATTGATTGTTGTTGAATGAGAAATGGCAATCGGTATATTAATGCTGCATGTAATGCACCTCAAGGAATTTGCTGAAGCCTCGCTGACCTTCTACGCATGCTCTGTTCTGCAGGGTTGTCATATGCGAGTCACACAGTGGGCTTCACCCCGCCAACTACACTGACCAGAGCAGGCATGTCCTACTACAACACACCCGGCCTGCATGTCCACGTAGGAGCCTCTCACGGCATTGCGGTGAGTTCCTTCTGCACCATCATCACTGTCTGCTGTCTCTCTCTCTCTCTCTCTGTGTACATTCACACAAAGCATTAACATAAAAACTAACATCACACTAAGAAAAATTAGCAGTTAAATGTTTTAATTTGAACAAACAGCTGTTTATGTATCTAAGACAGATCGATCTGGTACTTTTAACAGTATTCTTATCGGTACTCTTTATTATACTGTTTATATATAACTGACCGTTACAATAACACAAAGATACAAATTAAATAAACAGTGCTTAAATTTTTTAGAAATCTATTAATAAAACTTTATTCAGATTAAGAGCTGTGAGTGATTTTCGCTTTGCATTTTGTTGTTTGATTAACATTGATGTCCCAATCTTGGTTATGAAAGGTTCATATTTTAGTTTTGGGAGTCCCCAACAACAGGTTGACATGCATATAACATATTACATTTCCAAAGTAACCTTCCCAACACTGAGCATAATAGCATTTAAAAACATTTAAAAAATGTAGCTGCCAGAACTCAGTGAGGACATTATCAATGGAAAAACATAGTGGTTCTAGACATCACATTTGTCATATCCCATGACAGATTATAGATTATTTTTCTCCCCCCACAGAGACCCTCCCCAAGGAGAAGCAACAGTCCAGACAAATTCAAGCGGCCTACACCCCCTCCTTCCCCTAACACGCAGGGTGGTGTCCACCCCCCGCCTCCCCCTCCGCCCACCTTGCAGCCATAGATCAGTGAGCCATCACAGGGACTCGAAACAGAGCTGCTTCACTGTAACATCTCTCAAGCCAAAGGCTTAACAATCCTCAATGTCGTCTTCATCTCGCACTGAAACCATTAATCTGTGTTGTGTTCATAGTTCTGTGTTTGGAAGCGTTGATTGCGTCCACTTAAGATGGTGTGTGAGGTGCAGGCATTCCCAGCTCAGAGGGAATAAACACCTCTTCAGTGTATAGCACTGTTTTAGCAAGCACTTATTGCTTTGGCATCAGTGTGTGTCAAGCGATCTACGCCTTTAGCAACCATTGCTTGGTTGTAGATGGATAAAAAATACTACTTAGGAAATGATGTGGTCATATTTTTCGTAGTTGAATATTTTTGCAGTGTTCAGACACTTTAAAAGTGTCAACCAGAGTGGACCAGCAGGACATTGCAGAAAGCCACAGGGGTGCTCCTGTACTCCAAATGGAATCGTGGTCAAAGCAGCTAATGGCCTTTTAAGGATTAAACTGCGGCCCAATATCACTTTTTGAATTCTTGGTTAATAATTCACAAGCAAGTGTCTCAGAAAGTGAGAAAAAAGAGTCAGCCTGCATATGCAGCAGTATGCTTTTGGTTGTTTCCTTATAATCACATTTTGAAAGCAAGACAGCAAAATGCTTTGCATTAGTAATAAAGTCTCCCAAAGAAGTCATATTTCATCTTAAAATCACAGTGGTGGGGGGGGGGATATAAATATGTTTTGAATAATGAAAATTAGGCCTTTTGTAGGACCAATTCCTATTATTATAATGCAATTTAAAAAAATCTGATTTGGAATGTGCTCAACTGTCTAGAGCTAAAATATTAACATTTATTTAGAAATATATTTGGATTTCAGAGCAACAAATTTTTCTTACACTGTGGCTTTATTTTAATGATGAGCACACTTTCCTTACAAATTATATCATTGTATTGGGGAACAAAAAAAACAGGTAATTTTGGAGTGAAATGTCACCCTAGTAAGTGACTTTTTTTTTTGCAGCGTTCACATGAGAACACTCTGCGGTAGATGACTTAGTGTTTTGTGGCTGCTGCAGATGCAATGCTTTGTTGGCATCCGCAAGACTTTAATCCTCCTGGTGGGTTCTAAAAGCTTTTCTTATATTTCAGCCAGACACTTAAAACATTAAACGACGTGCATTAGAAAAGACTAGTGTGTGTATGCATAGAGCGTTGGTCTCGTTTCTTATTACAAACACACCTGCAGCTCTTTTCTGCTAAACAGTGTCTGGAACCACTGTGATTTTTTTTTTTTTCTTCTTTTTTTTTTTTCTTCTTCTTCAGAATATGCTGAGTTATAAAAATTATTTTGAACAATTGTGTGAGGAAGTGAGTTAAAGCGCGTGTAAATAGACTTTTGTATGATTTGCAAAAAAGAAAAAAAAAATGCTTATGGGGGTCCCTTTGAGAAGCGTTTCCTCCACTAGTTTGTGTTTGTGAGTCTTAGACTCCTGTCATTGGTGAGCTTTTTAGGATTATGTCAGAGTTGCCGAATAAATCGCAAATTGAGATGCAGCTGAACACAAGGAAGCGCTTCTTATTTACTGTGAATAGCTATCATTTCATGCAGATTAAAGTAAACCAGTTATTCATTTCCTGGTACTAACCAGCTGGACGCTAGGCCGTGTTGTTGAACAATATCTCACAAAAACATCACTGTGTTTTGCTGCAGCACGACATCAGTGCTTTTCATATTTACAACAGGGTGTGAATGTATTTTCTTTTCATTTTTTATTCTTTACCATGTATTCTCTGAGAGCACAATTCATTCGATTTGAGCAAAAGAACCAGGAAGGGTTTTTTTTTTTTTTTTTTTTTTTTTTTTATTATTTACCTTTTTACTGTTGTCATTGTAACTATTCGTGTCTTTGTATAGAAAAAGAATACTTTTGTATTGCGATTCTGTCTCAACCGGTTTCAGTTTCACCAGAGCTACTTTTTGTCTTTTCCGGATCCACCCAGCTTTTGTTTTTAAGACTGTTGACAAATGAATGTAATGTTTGCTCATTTTACTGCTATCATTAACAGATGGGACACCTTTGAGCCTTAACTCACTGGCATCGTGTTAGCTTTTCCCCACATCAGACTATTAAAGCCTTAATATGCACATTTTGGTCTATTTCAAACAGGTGCAAGTTGTGCGTTGCGTCGTTTGTAAAGCAAGAACATGCTATATTATGTAATGGTTATTAAAATGATGATGATCTCGAATTGGTGTAAAACTCATGACCATGCACTGTCTTTTCAAGTATTTCTTTGCTTTAAGAAGCTAAAGCACTTTTTAAGTCACTCTGGATAAAAGCATCTGCTAAATGCCTTAAATATAAATGCTTTGACCTGATTGAATTGCATTGCAAATGTACCGTCTCTTCACTGTGTCAGTTGTCAACAGATGATATTGTTACATCAACTTCAATCTCACTATTTTTCCCATGTTGCAAAGTAAAGGTTTCAACATAATTCACATAACATTTTCAAGACGTTGTGTATTCTTAAAGGTATTTGAGATATTTTGTGGGAGTACAGTGCGGAAACCTTTTTTGGCAGCTTTTGGTCTAGTGATATTTTATTTTCTTCTTCCCACGATCTTTGTAGTGCTTTCCTGTTTAAACATGCAACATGAGTGTCTGTCCCATTGGCAGATTCTCAAGGGCCTGCTTTCATGAGGATGAATGGTTTCAAATGTGCATTTTAAAGTTTGTGTGTGATCAGAAAACGGAGAGTAAAGAGTAAAACTACATGAGAATAGCTTGATCTCTGCGTGAGAGTACAGTTCACTCACACAACATCCTGTTGCTTTTCCATACAAGTGGTGATATTTGGCCACGGAGTTGATATTTACCTTTTATTAAGGCATTTTTTTTTTTTGTAACCATATAAAAATACTTGTAACTCTTGTCACTTATGCTTAAGTTTAATCAGTTAGTTGCCTAAGGTAATTGCAACTTTTTATCTCACAATTTTTGACTTTTTCTCAGAATTACAATAACAGAATTAAATATATAAACTTGTGATTCTGAGGGGGGAAATTATTCTGATTTCTCATGATTGTCTTTTTTCCACACAAAATTTAAAGTGGTTTTTTAAAGTCAAAATTGTGAGAAAAGGAAGTCTGAAGTGAGGAAAAAAAAAATAGCAATGTTGTGATTTTTATTTTACTTAGTTTTATTCCATGACAAACTTTCATAATTTTCGTTCCCGCATTCAATATGTAAAAGCGCTCCTGCACGAACATTCTCCAAAATATTATTTAATGTTCCATGGAAGAAAGAAAATCTTATGTTTGAAAGAAACTACATAATGGTGATTAATTCTTGGCAGACTTAATTTCAATTTCATTTAATGTTTTAATTTTTCAAAAAATTTTTATGGTGCAATAACAAACATCCTAAATTCACTTAAAAAATGTAGACTATCGTCCCTTTAAGATGTGAAAGCGAGCAGATGATCCCGGTAGCACGTGTCACTGCTGTATTGTCATCAACCGGTTTGGACTGGAACTGCAGCGCACAGTCAAGGGCGGAGAGAGATGCACGTGGCATCTGTTTACAATGTAATTTACAGTAAAAAATAAATGAAAGAAAAGCAGTCCGATTAAGCAAATGACATAAACGCAGTTTTGTCCATGTCACAGAAAACTACCCAGCACGAAAACGACCCATCCCCTGCACATAGAGGATGCTAACGTTACCTTTAAATACAGATTAATGGCGTTTAAATGTTCAACAGTCACTAAAAGTCTTTTAAGTGTGGAGGGGAAAGGTAGATGTTGGGTGACACTGCAGGCAGGCTGTGTTCATTGTCATAAAAAAGGAAGTTAGAGGAGCATCGAAATGTGAAGCTGGACCAGCGAGAACAGCTTCAAACCGGTTTAAACGCCTGGCAACAAAAGCCGGAGCTCGTGCAGAACACACCGCACGATGATGAAGGACAGACCGGGATGTTTCAGCTCAACACATCCACAATCATTCATATAGATCACAGTGGTCATTTCACATTGTGACACAATGACAAGACATTTCAAATCATAACGCAGGATTGTCCAAAGGGCCAGTTCAACATCCTGAACTGAATTTACCACGGAAATCATCATTTCCCGGTCGGTGAGGTAAGAGTCAAAAGATTTTTATCTTAATGAGATGTTCATTTGTTTTTATGGAATATTCTGTGATATGCTAGATATTTTAGTTCACAAACATGTCTTTAGATGAAACACGTCTTTATGTTTCCTTAAATTTCTATTCATTTTTTCGTTGATAATAATCACAACGACAGTTTACATTTTTAAAGTTGTGTAATGCTAAAAAGAAAAAAAAACTATATATCTGCGGAATATATAAATGTAAAAAGTATTTGAGTAGGGTTCAGGAGCGCGCACGTTTGCAGTTGTGCGCTCTCCGCTATCGTGCGCGTCTCCGCGAAGAGCCATGCGCGCGTTCTTCACATCCTGCCCTAGTTGTTATGTAGAAATGCTGCATACTTTCTTCTAAGAATAAAATGCAGAGCATATTCTTACAAAATGAACAAAAGAGAAAAAAAATTGCGTGTTAGGCAGTGTTCCCCCCCATACAACTGAATGGAGACTGAGATTGCTGTGCACCAAAAAGGACATAAAACGAATGATAAAAATGGTCCATAGTGCAAAAAGTATGTAAAGAAATTAAATAACATAATTAAATTTTTTAGGCTGTTTCTTTAAATTTGTTTTTCACCACAGGAACCCAGTGTAAACATGAGTGCCCAGAACACAAAGCAAGCCCCGGACGGTGGATGGGGTTGGGCCATTGTGGTTGCCTCGTTCATGGGTCAGCTCCTGGCCTACGGTTCGCCTCAGTCAGTGGGGGTGCTTTACCCAGAATGGTTGAGCACCTTCCAGGACGGTAAAGGCATGACAGCGTGGGTCGGCTCTCTCGTGTCTGGGGTCGGACTCATTGCTAGTAAGTTTTCAACAGATTCATTATGCCTAATAAATCTACTCTTCATAAACATATGCTTTCCATTGCATCCCCCCCCCCCCCTTTCCTGGTAAATATACCATTTTAAACATTAAGCAAGAACACAATTGACCACAATGAATGTAATTAAACTTCAAACTACACTAAAACAAACAAACAAACAAAAAATGGTGTAGAAATTTCTCACTCAAAAATTGCTTGTAAAATTTCACAAAGAAATATATTAAATTAACCATGAGATTTTGAAGTAGAAAGACTAAAATAGTATTTTCTTGTAAAATGTACTTTTATTTCTTATTCCTCCATGTCATTTCTGTTATAAGACTTGACCTTGTTTTTCATTATGAAACTTGTTTACCATTATAAAATGAAGAGCAGTGTGTCAAATCAATAGGGGTACAATTGTGGCTAATGATTTTCTGTTTGTGTCAGTAGGCCATTTGATGCCATGTCCTGTGTTTTTCATAAGTCGATCAAAATCTGCTCTTGGTTATCTGTCTAGTTCTATGCCTCGGCTTACTGCTGATCATTTTAAGCAGCTGTTGATTTGAATTCTATTTCGAGCTTCCCATTGTCTAACAGGATGATGTATTCGTCCTTTCACACAGGTCCCATCTGCAGTGCCTGTGTTGTGAACTTCGGGGCCAGACCTGTGACCATCTTCAGTGGGGTCATGGTCTCCGGAGGACTTATGCTTAGCGCTTTTGCACCCAATGTTCAGTTTCTCATATTTTCCTATGGGATTGTTGTTGGTGAGCATCTCACATTTCCTCTTCAAAAGATTACCTTTTCTAAATTGGGTAATTGCGACCCCTGTGTGTAAATAGTGGCTGATGGACAATAATAGAATAACAAATTATACAGTAGATTGCTCAAATTATTAGAGATCGACTGATACTGTTTTTTTAAAAATAATACAATGCCAATTATTTGTTTATATAACCAATATGCATAATTGATATTTATTTAATGTTTTACGTTTTTGTTCAATTTCATCTTCATATCACAACAACAAAACATAGCATGTTTTTAATAACAACAAAAGCAGCAGTAACAATGATAATAACAAGGCAAAATAAATTCATACTCATCCTGTTAATCAGCATCAAGCTTGAACTACATATCAAGCATTTATGTAATAATTACAAAACTGAGTACGGAAAAATTAATTCGATTATCTGTCGATCTCTAAAAACGTAGTTTCACAATTCTGCTCAAAATTCACTAAACGTTAAAAGTTCTGCAAATTTATCAGCATATTAAAACCTATAACATAACTATAAATTTATTATTAACTTAATTTGTAGTTTAGCGGGGTATATTAGAATGAGTATAGTCTCCCTCCTAAATCTGTTTACCTTCATTATATTTGCTATATATGATTATACACTGTAAAAAGTGATACGTTGACAAAAAAATTGAGGAAACCCGTTGCCTTAAAATTTTTAAGTAAATGATAATTTAAAAAAATAAGTTACGTGAATTGTCAAGTTCACATAACTTTTTAAAAATATATATTATTTACTTAATTATTTTAAGGCAACGGGTTTCCTCAATTTTTTTAAGTTAAGTCAACTTATCACTTTTTACAGTGTAATAAATATTTTATGAGCAGATGAACCTTTTTGCTGACTTCTCTTTAACTTCATATACTTTTATTGTACAGGACTAGGCTGTGGACTTGTTTATGCTGCTACTGTAACCATCACATGCCAGTATTTTGACAAGAGACGCGGTCTTGCTCTTGGCATCATTACAACAGGTAAATATACAGTATGATTAGTCAAAAATTAAAAACTACCAGTCCAAAGTTTGGACATGCTGGGCTTAATTTATCATGTATTTATTTATGAATTTTATTGAATATGAGAAGGAAAAACAGGCAACATGTATGGAGCATATGTGAATTCCAATACTGTTTAAAAGCAAGTAAAAAAACAAACAAACAAACAAATAATAATAATAATAATAATAATAATAATGAGTTTAAGTTTTCATGACTAATTTGAAATGCAGATCTAAAAGCACGACTATAAATATATAGTTATTTATTTAAATGGATGCCATATTTAAGCCATATAGCCATATTAGGGCTGCATGATTTAAGGAAAGAATAGTGATTTTTCTGATAAAAAATTGTCATTGTGATTTATAATGTGATTGAAAATATATTGTTCATAATTTACTTGCTTGTAGGGCTGTACTATTTGGCCAAAATGTTTTGAATATATATCAACATGGCTGTAAAATGATGATGATGATAATAATAATAATAATAATTATTATTAATATCAAATATAAAAATGACTAAATAAAAACAAAATAAAATAATGATTAAAATGACCTTTAACTGCATATTATATGTTTATTAACAATTGTTTTATTTTACATTACAACTTTAAAATTTCAATACTAATATTTATTAATATTAGTAAGCGAATATTTATATTATATCCATTTCTTTATATAATATTTATATATTTATTAATTAATTATTAACAAATTTTTTAATTCCCAAACGTAAAACCATCAAACTTTTATTTTGACTACAGGGCGCTTAAAGCTTCTCTTTTGTTGACCGGCGCTTTTTATTACAAGTATGGGACAATAGTTGGAAGTTGGAGTATATAATGTTCCCAAATGCATGTTAAAGTGACCCAAACTTTGAGTAGATGCAGAGATGGAGTTTGTGTGGAACAACATTTACTCCAAACCGAGCCGCTCTGAGACACTGAAAACACTGGCATATAAAGAGCTGCTCACGTGTAACGACACAGTGCTGCGCTTCACTCTGAAACATGCACCCGTATATTTATTCAATAAAATAGCAGCCCTTGTGATTTAGAAATCACACTAAGCCATAGGACAATTTCGGTTTTATTTTGCTTAACATTGGTATTCCATAAAACTAAAACAATTCAATCCCAATATTGGTAATACTTAACCGTCTGATTTTTTTTTCAGGTACGAGTATTGGAGGTTTTCTCTACGCTACTGTGCAGAATGAGTTCATTGCACTCTTTGGACTTGACGGCTGTCTTTTGCTTATTGGCTGCTTTGCACTAAACATCATCGCCTGTGCTGGACTCATGAGACCGCTGCACCTGCCGGCCTACTACCTGAAACAGAGAGCGGCGCTGGCCGAGAAGGCCGAGGAGAAGGTTCTGAAAAGGCCCCTGTCGTGGAGGACCCAATCAAGAAAAATCAGTCCGTCAACGTCCTAATCACAGGGGAGACGAAAGAGCCTCCACCGTATGAGAAGAGCCTCGTGAGCTACACGGCGTTGGTGCGGCTCGTGAAGAAGAAGCAGAAGGAGTACTCTGAATACTTGCACTCGATGGCAGAGCTGCTTCAGAACAGGGTCTTCTCCGCCACGTGCGTGTCTTTGTTCGCGTATTGCTTGGGAGCATACACTCCTCTTCTCTTCCTGGAGGATTTGGCCCAGACCGAGGGTCTGATCAGCGGCATCAGCACCATTCCGCTGGTCTCCATCATGTCCATTGCTGCTGGAGGGGGGAAGCTGCTGCTGGGCGTCATGATGGACATCCGCTGGATGAACAGCATCTTTCTATACGCCTTTACTCTGCTGGGATCAGGGGTGGCTCTTCTCATAATCCCCGTCACCAAGAACTACGCTGGGCTGCAGGTCATCTCAGCGCTGCTGGGCTTTTTTTCTGGAAACTGGTCTGTCATACCCTACATGACCACTAAGGTTGTGGGAATGGATCGTCTGACTGAGGCTTATGGGATCTTGATGTTCTTTGGTGGATTTAGTATAATGCTCGGACCACCAGTCGCAGGTAATTTTTTGACCTGTTGCTGATTTCAGATCTGTTAGGTTAGGGCTCAGAAGCTATGCAAGCCTTTAAAATTCACTTCAGTAGTTTGCAAATTCGTTAGTACAGAATAGAGGCTGGCAAAATATATATATATAATTTAAAAGTCAGATTCTTTTCAAGGAATCAATTAATTTGAAGTGATGACATAAAACACAGGATGTTGAATTAGAATGAATTTATTTAGAAGACTTATACATAAATTAGACCTTTTTAGGACATAATGTGTTTTCCCCAGTGTTATTAGTTAACTAAAAATAAATTCATAAAAAAATGTAAAATAAATAAATAAAATAAATGAAAATATAAAAATAAAATCTAATTCAAAATATTAACGAAAACTACAATGGTATATAAATGATACTAAAATAACACTGATCCTTCCACTACACTCCATAAAATAAAAGGTAATTAATTAATTTAAAAAAATATATATATATATATATATATATATATATATATATATATTTTTTTTTTAATTTATTAATTTATTTATTGTATTAATTGACTACATTTTATTTAATATATTATATATGTAATACACACACACACACAGAAACAAATATCTATATACATATATATGTGTATATATATATATATATATATATATATATATATATATGTATGTGTGTGTATATATATATATATATATATATATATATATATATATATAGATAGATAGAAATTTGTCTGTGTGTGTGAGAGAGAGAGAAATTCTGGAGTAGCACAGGTATATTTGTAGCAATAGCCAACAATACATTGTATGGGTCAAAATATGGATTTTATGCCAAAAATCATTAGGATATTAAGTAAAGATCATGTTCCATGAAGATATTTTGTAAATTTCCTACCGTAAATATATAAAAACTTAATTGATGATTAGTAATATGCATTGACAAAAACTTCATTTGGACAACTTTAAAGGCGATTTTCTCAATATTTAGATTTTTTTGCACCCTCAGATTCCAGATTTTCAAATAGTTGTATCTCGGCCAAATATTGTCCGATCCTAACAAACCATACATCAATGGAAAGCTTATTTATCCAGATGATGCATAAATCTAAATTTCAAAATATTTACCCTTATGACTGGTTTTGTGGTCCAGGGTCACAAATGACAGGGTCTGTAGGCGGGTCAATGGTGTGGCTTTTTTTTTGTTTGTTTATTAGTTTATTAAAAATAAGTAAATAAATAAAAATCACCCCTTGAAGACCCTCTTGACTGTGTGTCAGAATCTTTTGAAATACTGGAGGTACACGTAAAATTTGTTGGAAATTGCATAACCGTTTTTATACTTTATAGGTTTTAAAAACTAGATTGTTAAAAGATTCTTTTCTTTACTTTCGAATTTGTCACTGACCCAGGTGACATTTCACACATGAACTGTAATGAAAAAATGAAATGTATTACTAAAAACTACACTCACAGCAATGAAAATTTAGTTTGAATTTCATTCCATTTAATTCTGAATTGAATTAGAAATAAAATGGCATTCTCAATTTATTCTTAATATGTAGACACAAGTGTACGGATACAGCGACAACCAGCACAACACAGTAGGTGACTCTAGCATTTGTTTTGTTGTGTCTCCAGGCTGGATTTACGACTGGATGCACTCCTACGACCTGGCGTTCTACTTCAGCGGGAGCTTCGTGCTGCTGGGAGGAGCTGGCCTTTTCCTCGCTGCCGTGTGCTGTAGGAACAACAACCAAGATGAAAGCAGCACGCCAGACACAGAATGCATTAACGACTATGACAAAGTGGCGACGGTTGCCTGAAGCACAACTACAAGATTAACTGCTATTCAGCAGATGAATTCCCACACTCTGTAATTAGCGTAATTTACACTGAACATGTCAGATCAGTGTTTTTACTCAGCACGTTACACTGAAGAACTCTGGCAAATGAATAAAGAACTGTCCTTAGGCTTGTTATTTGTGGCCTTGTTTTAGGAGGCTCCGGTTCTGCATACACAATTCCTAGGGTTCCTTTTAGATTAGTTTTGTTTACTGTACGGATGGTATTGGAATATATGGAGATGGTGGAGTCCTCAGTGCCATGTGTCATCAGTCTTAGAGAAACAATGTTTTCAAACGTCTCATGTTTTATGAGATGGCTGTATTGTTGTTGTTTTTTTTTGTATAGACGTGGAAGACTACACCACAACACTACACTGCAAATAAATGTCATTTTTGTAACGATTTCACAATCTGAGAAACGGTCTGCAGTATTTGGACGGGTGATGATGTCTTGTGTTGTACTTGTTGGTTTATTTATTGTATTTGATTTGTGTCTGTAAAAGCTGTTTGTAAGGTTCAGGCAGACAGCACTAGACTAATTGTGCTTTTATGTTTATGCCTTGTTTTCTATGCCTTGTTATGAAAAATGTTGGATTTTCCTTGTGATACAGACTGTAGTCTGTAGTTGATTTAAAACCACATGCTATAAAGCAATATGTATCTGTGAAATTGCTGTCAGGTTATTTTTATAGCAGTTTAGCTATCTTTTAATTTCTTTGTTTGTGTACTTCTTGAAATACCAGCTTATACTGTTTTACACATTTTGCTACAGACTGTGTACGTTTGTATTTGTACTGCTTTCTGTTTGTTTGACTTTTTCAACCGTGGCAAGACATTGTTACTTGAAATAAGTTTTTTATTATATTACTATTCAACAGTGAAAAGTGGAATGGAGGACTTTAAGACACGAGTCTGCACTCGTTCCATCACGGGAAAGTTTTTGGTTATGGCACCTTTTTGTGTAGTAGACCTTTGATCCTACCTATTATTTATGTCTCTTTTATTGTTTTATCTGCATTTGTATGATTTTTTTTATTATTATTAAAGTTTCACTGGCATAATGTTTATGTGTTGCTTATTTTGTAGCCAGTTCTCTTTTATGAAACACACTAGTCATGGTCTGTTGATGCAAAATGCAAAGCCAGAATTTACTGTAAAGATTTAAATACTGGGTTTCATTAGACTGCCATGATGTGAGGTGGCCTTGTGGTCTCCATGGATACAGTAACCATAGTGAGTGCAATCAGAGGTCTATTTATGCAGTCACCAGTGTTTGTTTACCTGCGGGTTTTGATAAAGGTTGTACAAGAGCACAATATGTATGTATTACTGTGATAGCTATTACTAGCAATAATCTTACTTTTAGATCTAGACTGTTTTCCAAATTCATCTACATGCATAAACGTTTCCAAATACAAAATGTCTGTTTCTCACTATAACATAACATTCAGTCACAAAAGCAAATGGTGATTGTTAAATTCAATGATGCATTTAAGAGCTACATAGAGCTGAGTTAATCACATGAGTGTATGATGCAGTATTATATTTACATATTAATACAGTATTACAAGAATAAGGGTTCAATATTGGATATCCAGCTTGAAGGCAGTGTGATTGTAGTGATATAGTGATCGTATTGAAAGGTTATTTATTTCCCTATGGAATAATGAAGTGAATAGGCGGTGTAAAATTAGTTTTTAATACAAACAGTAAGGCAAAATTACAATGTACATAAAACCCTTTTCAAAACATGAATCGCTAGCTATTGCGAATGTACTAATAAACATAAATTAAGGCTTGTGCTTTAGGTAATAAGAGCAAAATTGTGATAAAATCAGTATTTTGTAAAAACAAAATAGGCTACATTTACTTAAAGGAATAATTAACACAAAAATTAAAATTTTATGGATAGAGGACTTATCTAGAAGCATTGGTTTGGCATTAAAAAGATCTTAGTGATTTTTTTATTTTTTAGTATTGTAGTCTAATACTACTTATTGTTATTATTATTATTACAAACATGCAGCTTTTTTCTTTACAAGAATGGATGGACTGAAGATTACTTGTGGATTATTGTGATGTTTTTGTCAGCTGTTTGGACTCTCCTTCTGACGGCACCCATTCACTGCAGAGGATCCACTGGAGAGTAAGTGAAGTACAGTAATGCTAAATTTCTTCAATTCTGTTTTCATGAAGAAACAAACTCATCTACATCTCAGACAGCCTGAGGGTGAGTACATTTCAGCAAATGTTCATTTTTGGGTAAACTATTAATTTAATAAGCAATACTGTTTTAAAAAATAAATCTCAAATTATTTTTCATTCTGTTTCAATTTTAATTATACATTTTCATAGTTTTCATACAATTTATGCTTATTAACTACTGAGCAGCTTATAACGAAAAGTAGGTAGGGCTGCTTTTCTGCCAGTCAGAAACCATATAAGAGCTGACTAAGAGGAAATCCATCTGCAGTCTGGACTTTGGCAAAATATCTACAGAGGAAGAGGAGGGCGACTTAGGGCAGCCAAACATTTCATCCATAAACCTCTTCCAAAATAAATAAAAGATTGCATGCATCCAGAGTTTAAATAAGCTAGTGATGCTAAACTAACATTTACTTATAATTTCTCCACTCTAAAAAAATGCTGGGTTGTTACAACCCAACTTTGGTTTAAATATGGACTAACCCAGCTGATGAGTAAAATTTTTACATTCAAATTTGAACCCAGAAGTTGGGTTTGTCCATATCTGACCCAAAGAAACAACCCAGCAAATGTTGTAGATATTTTACACTAAAGCACAATATTCTGACATGAAAACAGGTAAAACACGTTACCTGCAGTCACCAGAGGGCATCACTGAACCAGGAAGGCAGTCATGCTGCAAGCAACTTCAGCTAAAAGAGATTTCAACATTCAAATGCAAACCGATAACATGTGTCGAACATTAAAATATTTATATAAATTCTTTAATATTACTTTCATGCCACCATTTTGCTGTGCTGTGCATAAGAAACGTAATTTAATAGACAAGGTAGAGCACCTTTTCAATTATGTCTAGATTGATTTGAAAGGGCGAGCCGTTCTCTTTAATTAAATTAGGCAGAACACTGCAATATTCTTGGGTTATGAAGATGCACCTGCAAACGCAAACTGTATCACAATAAGTGTGCAATTGGTGACCATGGTAACTGCTGAAACGGATGCTGGTGTCCTCCACTGGTGTGCTGTTTAGATTGCCATGTTTAATGAACTTATAAATAGCCCAGTGTTTCTGCGTTCGTCTTCGGATCTATATGCACACAAATGCTGTTCTCGACAGTTCAACAAAAAATTGACAGAATAACACAAAACGTGTTTCAAGATTTAACAGTCACCACTTTCAGGTGCAAATCAGACGAAAACATAACGCGATTAGATTAGTCAGATTCAAGAGCAAATTATTATTTTTTTAATGAAATTGTTATTTTTGGTAATTCAATTTTAAATTTTAAACCACCGTCAACAGAGCCATCGTGTTTTATGTATGGCAAGCTATGTCGCAGAGAGTGCTCTTGAAGGGTTGCCATGTCCACTTATTATAAGCAGTACTTATTATATTAAGTGTCTCTGGGCTTGTATTTTTGGCTCGGCTCATAACTGATCCATTTTATGGAGTTAATAAAGTAGGCAGGTGCAAAATGCTATATTTTGGTATGTGTCTTATATTCAAGATCTGGCAACCCTAATGACTACAAATGTACAGTACCCTGTTATTTCTTTCACTGCACTTACAGAGAAAAACACAACTTCTGATATGTGTTTAAATACATCATTAACAACTAGTTGTTCAGTTCATTTCTGTACACTGCGCAGAATTTCTGTAGGCTGTGGATTTTTCAGGTGTCAAATCGGTTGTAGAACGCGGTCGTCATTGACATAAATTAACTGTGAGAACATGCTAAGAATTGAACCGAGTTTAGCACAGTGCACGTGGCCAATACGTAATTGTTCTAAAATCAGCTCAAACTATCAAACATGTTTGATATCCTCCAACTGGATAGAATCATAGCCTTAACCTAGAAGATCTGTCAACTCCAACTTCCCAAAATCTGCAGAATGGATCTCTTTTGGCAGCTAACATCCACGTGTAATGCATTTTAGCCTTTACGGAGCTTCAAGTCTTTCCTGGACTCCTTGTTACCAGTTAACCTAGATTAAGGCCAGTTAATCAGATTTTGTAAAGGAATAAATGGAACAGATTGTATATCCTAACACATTTTAGTATATGAAATCAATAATCTTTACAGTAAATGATTTTAAGAACTCTATTTATTGCTTTTGGTCATTAAAAAATATCCATTAGCTGAGTCACTCTTCAATACCATATTGCATACAATTTATATTAATGGTCTTGTCATAATATATCAAAGTGAAACAACTTCTGTTCAGTAGAACAGTGAGACTGAGGTATCCCAACTGTCTTTTAATTTCACAAAAGCCCATGGGAGGCTCTCCAGTACTGGACATTTAATTTTTCATGCGGGTATTATATATAACTGTAACAGATTAATCAATGAAATCCTATAGAATGCCACTTCAAAACATCCACTAAATATAAAACTGCACTGTAATTATTCAAATATGCACATACAGTATTTACTCTAATTTATATACCTAATACGTCAAAAAAAAATTCTCTCTTCAGATTCAATTAGGAATTACGTGAAATCATGTAATTGATACCATATTTTCAATGCAAAAGCCATATTTGAGGAAAAAAAGGTTGAGTAGTTTGCATCACTGGATATTACTGTCGTTTTAACATTTCTATCATATAAGAATTGTCAAATGCTTTGCTACTTCCATTTTACCTTGCTCTCTTTAAATGTTAAAGCTACGCAATATAATCTACGCTCTGCTTCTGTGACCAGAAATCCCAGTTTATCCCTTGACTGAATGAATTGCTGTTTTTTAAATTAATTAGTTAACTGAATAATTCAATGACTCATCCACAAACACAGTCACTTGTTGCCACCTACTGGCATAACCATGTAACCTGCAGAGAAGAGGCCTAGAGGCAAAATAGAGGCAAGCGGAATGGATACAAATGGTGAATAATGTTGAATTATACATACTGTAATTAAAAAAATACAAAATTTGAGGTTGTAAAACAAAGATTATTGGAGTATATTTTATAAGAAATTACCCTTTCAGTCTTTCTACTTCAAAATGTTACATTTAATTCAGTGTGTTAATTGATTCTTTGTAATTATTTATGAAATTTACTGTTTTTATGATAAAATTGTTTCATTTTTAAATTCACTTAAGCATTCATTTTTTTTTTTTTTTTTGATAATTATGCATGCATGCCATATTGTACAGTTACAGCATCTACCAGCAGGGGCTCACTGGACTGTTTTAACCAGGAAAATCTTGACCTCTTCTTTTGGATGAACTTCTAACCTACATTTCCAGTATATGAAGGCAACTTTATTTTATTTTATTTTTATTTTTTTAACTTGGGGCCTTTCTGTCACTTACTTTGCTTTGGTCTGCCAGCTGTTTTCCATGACCTTATTCTTTTGTCAGACCAGACACTCTCTTCACTACGAGCGGGGCAGTCTCTCTTATTCTGTCTCTCTATTCCTCCAGCCATACATTATTCATGCGTTATGTCCACTCGGCAGAACTAATCTGGCCTGCTGGTGATGACTGCACATTAAAATGCACCAAAATGAGTATGTTTCTTCTGTTAGGCCATTAAAGACCCTAAAAGGGTGGAAAAGATCTCTGGAGAGCATTATAAGTTCCCAAAATAGAAGGATTTATGTTCACATAGACCTGAAATGTTGACATGAAAAATTTGGATATGCATGACTGAACTGTTGTTTCTAATGATCTTAAACACTTCTGTAGGTTTACGCCTAAAGTCTTGAAATGAGTTTGGTGGTAGACAAATATACACTGAAAAAACTATCATGATTTCCAAAAAATCCAGTAGTCAATTTTTGAAGTGGATCAAAACCTTTCATCAAAGTTGTCCTAAAATTAAAACCAAAATGTGTTCTTGTCTTAGGACAACTTTGATAAACTTTTTGATCCACTTCAAATGTTGACTACTGTCTTAAGCAGCATAAACAGTTTTCAACACTGATAGTAATGTGAATGATAAATATAATATGATAATAACCCTAATAAGATAATAATATGAACCGTTATTAATAATTGATAATAATTGTGTACCAAATTAGCATATAAGAATGATTTTTAAAGGATCATGTGACATTGAAGACTGGAGTATCGGCTGTTAAAAATTAAAAAAAAAAAAAAAGAAAGAAAGAAATAGAAAGAAAGAAAGAGAAAAACCTGTTAGTGTTCCATTGAAATGGAGGTGCTGTGCTGTTTTTGGGCCGTTTTCTTGGAATCCTTTTCAAAGTAAATGTTTGCAGATGAGTCAACTCCATCAAAGATCCGTTCTGGGAATGACTCAGGTCTTTAATATAGGCTACCATGATATTACAGCTGAATAGTGCAGCATACAGAGAATGGTGTTTCTTCAAGTAGGGAAACTTTTTGTAACCTAAACGATTCTAACAGTTATTATAAACGTTGTTATGCATTTTTAAACATTTGTCAGTCTGTGCGTCTGTGGTTGGGATTTTTCTGCAGGTTACAATATTACACCAGTTGGTGGCGACACTGTCTTTATGAGTGAGTCATTGAATCATTCATTCAAACCATGTCTAATCACCCACCTTCCTTGGAGGTGTTTTCGCCGGCAGAGCAAAAAAAGTTTAGAATGTCCTTATTTATTCAACTGTTGCATAAACGCAATATCACACTTGTAACTGAACTGCGCTGCTGTTTTAGAATAGGAATAACTTGAAAATAACTTGCTCAACCTATAATCCAATCTAATATAGAGGCTTTCCTTGGTAGAACTCATATTTGATCATTTTTTCTCACTCAGAATATGTATTTCTTGAGGAATAAAAAAGCGCCGCAAACGTGTCACACATTCCAGCATCTCAGTCTCTGTACATTTAATGTCAAGATATTTAGACTTGAAATAAAGTAACAGATGGTTATTTTCACGTCACAGAGCAAGGGTTGATTATGTTCAGCACAGCACCATGTTGTTTCACATGTTTTTTAAAATCTAGATTTTGTGTCTTCTTTACACCTCCCACCCCTCTCTGATGTACATATGTTCAATAATTCAACCCTTAATTCCTCTGAATAAGTTACTGAGAAAAGTCAGTAAATCCAACCTATTCCATGGTCTAAATTTAAAATGTGGGGCAACAGAGTTGTCTAACTTGATTCAGAATATTAGAAAAGAAAACACTTGGTTTACTGTGTTTATTGTATTTTGAATCAAATACAAGCAGACTTCATGAGGGTTATTATGATTAACTTAAACTGAAACTAAAAGCAGAAACTCAAATATAATAACAAAACAAAAACTGTAATAGTATACCATCGATATTAAACACTGCTTGATGAGCATAAGAGACTTTCAAACCATTTTAAAAATCATACAAACATTAAAGATAAATTGTGTATGATAATAAAGTTTGTTTTTAAAGAATGTTTGCAATGTGTTTCAAGCATAAACCCCACTGTTTTTCTTAAATTCATGCTTTTTAACAACAAAAAAGAAAGCATGTTTGTGCTGATTTGCCTTGTTACTTTAGCAAATCCATGCAGACAGTAGCTGCAAATAAACAAAACTACTAGCAAACACATTTAATCCTTAATTAAATCTCCCATCTCATGGCAATTCATAACTACTTTACGGTTTGGCAAATTGGTGGCTAATTCGTATTATATTAATTGGTGGCAAATTCGTGTAATATTATCGCTTAAAAATGAATTTCTTATTTTTGTTGTTGTTGACTGTTTCAGTTCTCAGAGTTTGGCTGGTCGCACGCTCACAGGTTTCTTCCTGTTCCACAGGACCTGGTCAGGACAGAGTCCCACAGTAGCTACCCTGATTCTGCCAGTTGGCATGGGTCACCATCTCTACATGTGAGTCCTAGTGCACCAGATCTGTCAAAACACATCACACCATATCGAAAGCTCGTCCTCTCTGTCTCTCTCTCTCACTCTCTCTCTCACACACACACGGGGTGTTTGGGACTGATCAAGACCAGTTTTTGTAGATATTGTTCAGCGCCTGCCAAGTCAAGCTTGGGACATCCATACCATGCAAATAAGAGCGCTCTGAGGCAATCTGTGAGGATTTCACAAACAACAGCACCAAGTGACCAATCCAATGATGTTGAAATCTGTCATCCTTCACTGAGGTAAGAGGAAAAAACGATTGCTCAGAGGTTGTTGTTCTTTCTTAGCTTAGGAGTCTTAACCCCACGAAGTCTACTGCATCATATTTGATACATACATTTCTAAGGCCTGCAAATTATCAACATGATCAAAACTTTTCTAAATTTTCTAAATAGAAATTCTAAAAATGTCCACCTTCAGGTTATGGTATCTTTTTGTTGTGAAATTTGTAATGTTTTTATTTTTAAATGAATTAAATGTAAAAAATACATTTTATATTGTTAGTAATGTTTCAAGTTGAACTGGACTGAAGGAATGTAGGTTTACTTTATTATGCATGAATAATTCTTTAGAAAAATTATTTTATCAAATGTCAGGTTTTTGAAGAACATTTATTTGCACCAAATTGCATATTTTAGCTCAGTATGGGCCTCTGAATAAAAAGTAGGTGTTTTTTCATCCTCAAGTATGAGTATGTGCCCCATATGAAAAACAGTTTATTGTTGAGTATCAGATTATTAATGAATTTCCCCAAAAATATTTTTTGTGCTATAGTTTCATGTCAGCTTTTATACGGTTAATGGAGCTTTCGGTTAGTTCTCTTTTAAGAAGGGTCCGTGTACGTTTTGATAGTTTGTTTTTCAATTTGAAATTAAATAAGCAGAAACGAGAAAACGGTCATTTTTTCATTTGTTCAATATACTTTGAAGTATACAGTATGCATGCAGTCATACAAACTCATTAGTGAAATCTACACCTGGTGGCGCAAAGGGGCAGCTGCACGGTCCGTGTACTTTTGCGTCCATTCGTTTTTCGTTTTTTAACCCAGATCAAAAAAATGAAAAGAGAACGGTTATTGTATTTTTAAATGCTATGCTGAAAACCAAAACTGAAATTAGAACCGTACACACAAAATGTTACCCGAAAAAGTAAAATATTGACTTCTTTTCAGATTTTTTTCAATAAATTTTTGCACTTTTAATAAACATTTGGAAAATGCACAAATTAATATAGAAAATTTAGATTTTAACAGCTCTTTGGCCAAATTTAGTAATGCTTCTCCTGCACGTTCAGTTGAGAACTAGAGCCATCTTTGGAACAATGCAGAGACTTAATACAAATATGATTTTTAAAATAGACATAGCAGAATACTGGGAACTTTATCATCATGAAATTATATACTGGGATATAATTTTGTCAAGATTTATGTGCTATCTGGGTCACGGTATCGGAGAGGACCATGCATGGTTGCTCAAAGTACAGTAGGCTATATCGTGATATAGCGCTATACATGGTTTAATATATGGGGTAAATATAGAAATATAATATAGAAATATATAAAGTTATAATCTCCAGATACAGGCAGGCCTGGTTCCTGAATCAAATCACTGAGGGTGCTTCTGAAATCATTTGACAATCTGAAATCATTGTCTTTTTTCCCCCTTCTCCCAAATCAGATTATAATAGCCTGTTTCAGCTATTAAAATAGTTCAGTTTTGTATGTAATGGCAAAGTGATTATATTTCGTTTCGTTTTTTTATTAGGCTAAGTTAATTTAGAAAAACATTTGGAGCATTTTTTTTGTTCGTTGAATAAGTTTATTTCTTTCTTAAAGTAAGGACCAAGCGGCCAGCGGCAGACTGGCAGGCTGATCATAGCCGTTTGATCAATTTAGCCTTCTCAAATCATCACGACTTGTCTAAAATAAAATCTATAGATATAGCCTACTGAAACAGTTCAAGCATATAACAATGTTTAAACGTTAAAGATAAATGTGCGCTGTATCCAATAGTTTGTGCAGAGAGTCAAAGCTAAAGCGCAGGACATGGAGGCGCCAGCGCAATCAATTGCATTTTGTTCAATGGAAACAACTTACGCCGTAATTTTTGCTCATAAAAGTAAGAGTAATACATCATTCGGAACCGTAAAGGGTCTACTTTTATTTGTGTGCACTTATAATATCAACAAAACGTCGTGCTTTGAAGAAAACAATGATGCGCTTTCTGCCGTCTCCTCTTGAACAGGAGCGCTTCACAAAAATGAACCGAAAGTCGGCGAATACATGCCTCACAGACATAATAAATACATCTATAGAAAGCTTTAAATCACTACTTAACAAAATAAATCAAATCGATAACAAAAACTCTTTCATTATAATCCGTGAAGATGCACTTCTCTCTAAAGGCGCGTCTAATGAGGAGGAGACGGCGAGTCAGGATCATCATCTTCGCGACACTTACACAGAAAACACTTTATTAGTAAATAATTCAAATATCGCCTTACTATTTCCCCCTGACACATTAATGGTAATTACTTTTGCTGGGGCTTTGCTGCAAGCTTCAGCATATTGCATGTATTTGAACGCAGAACTCTTCAGCTGTGCTGACGGCGCGCTCTCTGCTGCTGCGGGACACTAAATATCGAAGCTAAATGTTTTCATAAAGCAGTTATGGTAGCTACGTCAGTAGCCAACCCATTCTCACACCCAACTCGTCACATACTGAAGCTTGGTCAGGACCACTTGGCGTCGCTTTTTGACGCTCAAGGTACCCCCTTAAGCTTCATTTTTTCGACTTGCAGGGTCCTCCGTTGCTTTAAATAGGAAACCCTTAGCGTCAATATGCCGACGCTATACTGGGAATTGTAGCGTCATAATTAAATTATATATTGGGTAATAACATTGCCATTATTGCATATATGTTGGGGTGTGATTTTTCAATGTAAACAGCCACAACAGTTTTATTTATATTACATTATTTACACATTTATGAGCAAGTAACCCACCCCCTGCCCCTAAACCTACCATTTGTCAATAAAACACAAGATATAACAGGCAGATACAACTACCGTCATAATTTATTAAAAAATATTAATATTCCAAGTCTTCCGAGGCAAAACGATTGATTTGTGAGAGGAATAGACGCGATCGCCATCTCCGTCCACCGTTAATCCTGTATGCTGCAGTCTGTGCGCGAATTCAAAAAAATGCCGCCAGAAGAAGCCTTACGTCAGCCTTGGTTGTGAAATGCTATTGGCTCTTGTGTGTCTCGTGACCGATTGCGTTATGCTGTACTGACAGGCTATTGGCTCTTGTGTGTCTCGTGACCGATTGCGTCATGCTACGGGACTGGAGTATCTTTTTGAATGAGATGTGAGCGAGTTAACGGAGCGGATCATTTTCAACGATTAAAACCTTGTGTAAGACTTTGTATGGCTTCAGAAGACTTGGAATGCAACACGACTTGTTTGTAATGCTTTTATACTGCTTCTTTATGGTCAGTTTTTGCAATAAATACCTGTGACTGCACTTATATTTGCATGTTACGTGTTTTATATTGTTCAGAGGTGGGTAGGTTTAGGGTAGGGGTGGGGTTAGTTGTTTCAATAAAAGTATAAATGTATATAAAATTATTTATATTTTTTTTACAAATGCATGCAAACCATTAAATTAAGACAAAGAACTGAAAACAATGGAGGACCCTGCACGTCAAAAAAATGACGCTACCTTGAGCGTCAAAAAGCGACGCCAAGTGGTCCTGACCAAGCGTCTTATAAATGATATCATGCTAGCCTATAGCAACACTAACATAACAACCCCCAGCCTCTTCAAAAAAGGGGACCAAAAATAACTGGGGGACCCCCCTAGGTCTATTTCCTTTTTTTTTGAATCTGTGCTTCTCATCCGTTTTACAGTCTATGGGTTGCACAGAAGAAAGCTCGATCTAGGACCTGCCACGTACAGCAGCAGAGGACTATTATTTTGCTGAACGAACTGAGGATTTGAGATTTGCTGAACCGCCAATCGGCAGAAAGGGACGTGTCATGACCGCCCACAAGGGGAAAACGAATTTTGAAGTCGTTTATCCTTTTTCTACCCGTGAACCAAAAAAACTAAAATCGAGTCAAAATCTAGTTTTTTGCGTTTTATTGAACAAATGAAAAAACGACTCTTCTTGTTTCTGCTTATTTAATTTCAAATTGAAAAACAAACTATCAAAACGTACACGGTCCGTGTACGTTGCGTTCATTCGTTTTTTGATTTAAAATTGAAAAAAGAAACACGAGAAAACCGCACCATTTTCGTTTTCGTTTTTCAAAAAGAAAAACAAGAAATTGCCTTGATTTGCCGTTCTTACATTCAGGGTGAAAATGGATAAACAGCTTGAATGTTCGATTTCCGCGTGTGGCGGAAATAACCCTTTCCACTGATTGGTCAAGCAAGGATCAAATGGTGCCGTCATCATGTCGTCTTCAGTTTTGTGCAACAGAATAAAAGTGTTTATTGCAACTCCTACTTTCATCTCCCTCTCATCAAACAACCAGACTAACAAATGGCTTGACACAAACCATACTGGGGTAGCGCCTAGACAGGGCTTACTCCTGTGTAGGCATAGATTCTATACGGCAAATATTAGGTGCTTATTGCAGAAATATGTATGTATCTCAGATCTACAGCCACGTTACCCTTTTAGTCTATTTCTTTGGCGCACCTCACATTTTATTTAGCCGTCCAGTTTTCAAAATCTGTGTGGCAAAGTTGCGTGACATTTACATTATAGTGAAGTGCAGACCAGTATCGATTTTAGTGTGAATCGATTTTAGTGTATCTTATCGTTTTGATTATTATTTTGATTTATTTATTTTCATAGAGAAGTTTATACGATACTGTCATATAAATGCATTAACACAGCAATTTCATTATGGAATTAGGTTAATGTTTTAAACAAAAACATTTTGAATAGCCTACAGAAATATGGAATGAGTGACAAAATGAAACAATTGGATACTTGAATTATGAAGGTTACATCGCCAGTAGGTGGCGGCAAGTCATTGTGTTGATGAATGAGTCATAGAGTCATCAATTCAACCGATTCATTCAAAAAGCAAATGGGTCATTGAACCACTCGCTCAAACGATTCATTCAAAGACTCGGATTCATTCAAGAATGAAACGCCTGTGTTTTGTGACTGTTTTGTGTCTAAAATGAAATCAATTTATACTCATTATTAATGAAACTGTACTGTCTAAATTAAAAGTTATGACTGCTGGATATACTAAAATCAATACTGCTCTGCGCTTCATGTAAATGCATTCGCCCCGTGTTGTCCAGTGCGTCACGCAGCATTGCTACACAGATTTGTGGACAGCTAAATAAAATGTGCGGTGCGCCAAAGAAATAGACTAAAAGGGTAATGTGGCTGCAGATCCAAGGTACATATATATTTCTGCAATAAGCACCTAATAATTGCCATAGAGAATCTATGACTACACAGAAGTAAACCCCGTTCATTTGTTAGTCTGGTTGTTTGATGAGAGAGAGATGCAGGAGTTGCAATAAACGCTTTAACAGCGGAGGACTCTTATCTGTTACACAGTAGGCTACTGAAGACGACATCATGACGGCACCGTTTCATTTTTGGCATGACCAATCAGTGAAAAGGGGCGTTTAATTCCCTCCCACACGTGGAAATCGAACATTCAAGCTGTTTATCCATGTTCTAACCCTGAATGTAAAAACGGAAAAACAAGCCGATTTCTTGTTTTTTCATTTTTTTGAAAAAACGAAAAATGAAAATGGTGCCGTTTTCTCATGTTTTGGTTTTCAATATTTAATCAAAAAACGAATGAACGCAACGTACACGGACCAAGAAGTCTATGAGAAATAAAAATCTGTAAGAGAATAGAGCTATCAAACAAACAGCATAGTTTGGATAACAATGGTCTTTATTAGAATCTCAGGAGAAATGTTTGAGTTCATTTTGAGATCTCCGACTGTTTTGATTTGAGCACAGATTCTGAAACTCGAGGAGACATATGTGAGCTTTCTTTCTTTCTTTGGAGACAAAAATCTGAGTTTTGGAAAACCTGCAAACCTGTAAGACCTCCGTTTATCTTCGGAACACAAATTAAGATATTTTTGATGAAATCCAAGAGTTTTCTGACTGCATGCGTTGTGATAACTATCCAAAATGGCGCCAGGGTGACACAGAGGAGAAGAATTGTTGAACAAAGTTATTTTTGTTCTCTTTGCACACATAAAGTATTCTCGTAGCTTCATAAAATTATGGTTGAACCGCTGATGACACATAGACCGTTTTAACGATGTCCTTACTATGTTTCTGAGCCTCGATTGTGGTAGGACCCTTGCTGTCAATGGAGGGTCAGAAAGCTCTCTGATCTACATCCCTAATCCTACACATTACCTAAACAACTGCCTTACTAGCTATTAATAAACAGCAAACAAGGAATTTATTGAGGGAAAAGTTAATAGTGAACTAGTGTTCCCTATTCTAAAGTGTTACCATCATCAGATATACTAAATCATTTGTGTGATGAACTATTGAAGGTACGCCTCAATATCATGTTCCAGTAGACCTGGTGAAGTTAATTAGTTTATAGCAGCTGCACTCTATGCAGACATACAGTATTGGTTATTATTTACATTAATTATTCACAATCTTTTGGGTTGATGTGCTTTTAATGTGTGTGCATGTACTGAGCTACAAGCATGAGGTTTACGTGACAGGAGTATGTACTGTGATGTGATTCCTTTCTGGTCCTCAAGGGAGAGTCTTGAGATGTGAGGAGAATTCCAAAGAGGATATTTGCGGGATTTTCCCACATCAGCAGGCAGATCATGATTCCCACTTTCACATGCACAGAATCCTGAAAGTGTGTTTGTGTGTGTGTTTTTAAATGGTTGTGCTTCTTTGAATGTATGAGATTATGAAAATACGTTTTAGACAATTAAATAAAATGATAACATGTCAATACTTTTTAACATCAGTTCAAATGAAACCTGCACAAAAATATTGTGAACATCTTCTGATCTGGTTATATCTCTGTCCAGTTGTTCATTGGGAGATGGAGGCTGTGTGTGAAGAGAGTTTGCACGGGTTTTTGGGAGCTGTGCGTGTTGATTGGAGGAACCAGTTCTGTGCCACCCCACCTAACATAAGGTAAAATGCAACATACCAATGCAGAATGAATTCATTATCTACTGGATTAAGTTAACAGCCTTTTAATACAGGTTATATTACATTTCTTAGACCTGCGTCTACCCACTGACCATGTCTTCTTTCTTCTCTCATCCTGTAGCTTCACATTCTTACTGACAGAGGAAGACAAACCTCAAACGCCTGAGGTAAAAAGTTCCTTCTAAAACAGCACATCATCTATTCATATCTTAATTTTAAATGTCATGAAGCTATTATTTTAATTTGGATTCAAATGTAACCTTAATCTCTTAAAGCAAACGTTCAGCTAAAGATGAAAATGGATTGACTCCCCTTTTAATTTCATTCAAAAAGGTAAATATTTGACGAATATTCTTATGACCGTTTTTCAGTGCAGTGAAAGTGAATAAGTACTAGGGCTGTCAATGTTTAAATTGACAAATAGAAATACAAAAAAATGTCATTGCACATGTCCATATGACTAATGGCTGTATTCTATTTCTTCTGATGTCATATGATTCATAATCTGCCTTAGTTCTTTCTGGCACATTGACTGTTGATCCAGTTCACAACACAGGTCTGAATGATTTATTTCCAAGTTGGACGGATGCTTCTCAATGCTCAATAATCCAGCTGCAACAGTTGGTTACCAGCTCATTGGAGGGGAAGATCAGTTAATTTATCAGTGAATAATAACTTAAATATCATGTCACCAGAGTTATCATATAAACATAGAATGCACGCAAGTACTTTAATGATACTTTTGAGGTTTTTGTGTTCCTTCTACAGTTTACAGTTCTCATTCATTGTGATTGCAAAAATATTCAGTTCCCTTCTTTTGTGTGAGGAAGGAAAATCAAATGTTTTGTCAGTTTTTTTTTTTTTAGTTTTACATGCTAAGTGAAACTGTACAGTATTACATTAAGAATGCATAAAGATTAATTTTGAAGTCATATTCATAATGATTCATACAGTTTCAATCAGAAAGAATAAGGTCAGATTCCAATATTGAGACATGTGGTGATGGCGGAAACATGCATGAATTCCTTGTGCCATATTCATATGTAGAGGTCCAAAGTTTCATTTATATAACAGCTCAAGGGTTGTGGGCATCAGTACATTTAGTCCACTGAATGGTCCATGAGTGTTGTTCCTGTTGCCCTCAAAGAAACGTCTAGACCGCCCACTCTCCTGTGATGTCATTCTGAGTTTACATGACAAATGGCAAGGAACGCCATCAGGTCACCACTGACGCCACAAACAAAATCAAACCCTGAAAAAAAACCCTGCCCATGGACCAAGAGATGCTTCGAGGATATCAACTATGTGCCAAGACCTTTTTTTATAATATTAGATTATTTCCATAGAGAACAGAATAGACAATAGTCAAGTTCTGTATAAATCAATACATAAAAGACACAACTCATGTTCTCCGTAAAGTGGTGATTTATGCTTCAATGTGATTTCAACATTTAAAAACAATATCCTGTTAAATTGTCAGATTAATGGAGAATAACTACACTATTCATAATCCTGAGGAGAGATTGACCAATCACAGAATTGCTGCACGGAAATTATAAAACATTGTGGAAAAAATATATAATTGTTATATAAAACAATATAAAAGTTTTCTGATAAAAATTGTGATTTACATGCTATTAAAAAATAATTATTGTAGGACTGCATAGTTTGGCAAAATTTTGGGATTATCAATATGGATATAAAATTATATTAATAATAATAACAACAGAAAAATATATATTAAAATGATTATATTAAATTAATATATTTATTATTAAACAAAGATAAATAATAAAGAACAAAATAAGAAATATTACTATTATAAAATTAAATAATATAATAATATTGTTTTACATTACAACTGCAAAATTACAATACTAATATTTGGCACATTTTGAGGCACATTATGCCTTGATTGTCCAATTCTCTATTTGTCTGACAGTAATGTCGTGTATTAAATTATCTTCAGGGTTTTATAAGCAAATATTCATATAAATGATTACTTCTGATTAATTTGGTTAGTTAATAATTATATTATGTAATTTGATTAAAAAAAACACTTTAAACAGTTGACAACTGTATACATACAGTCTTGGTCAGATTTGCTTTTTTTTTTTCTCAGATTTTTATTTTCTTAAAATAGAGTTGTTAATGTTATAATTCTTGCCTAAGCTAGTTGGTTTTAATATATGCTTTATTTGATTAACTCTTTATTAGAAGCATTTTAATGAAAAAATGAATGAGAAAAAAAATTCTAAGGACACTGAAAAAATATCTGCTTGTTGGGCTGTATTAGGATGCTCAGGTAAATCATCAGATTACGTCAGTGATGTCCATTTTGATGTCTGATTGCATTCCAAGGATATTGTTCTTTTGATTGTGATATCCTTATTGGTCAGTGCGTGATATCAGCATGCTTTACATAAGTCCGTCTTTCTCACACACACCAACACTGTCAGTTTGATGAGCGTCAGTGGTGCTTGAGGGGGCGTTACCCTTTCCACACAACCACGCAATCTATTCCCCCCCGGAAAAGAGGGGGATGTGCGGGGGAAAGATGGATGGAGAAGAGGAAAGGGGAGGGCAGGAGAGGGGGATGACTCATCCTCTGTGAGAGGAGCAGTGCATCAATGTCTTTACAGTGAACACACAATACTGACAGACGAACTGTGAGGAAAGATGAGAATTGAAAGATGGGAGGGCTCAAGGATGGAAAAGGTTCTTCAGGTTATTAAAATGGTCCTCATGCTAATAATGGTTCTTTTGAGAATAATGGTTAACAGTTCATAAATATAGCCAATTTTTCTTGCACTCTTAAAAATAAAGGTTCCAGAAGGTAAATTTTGCAGCGATTCCACTGAACCATTATTTTTACTGTAAATTACATTTTATCATCTTTTCACTGTAAGGACCTTTTGTGCAATGGAAAGGTTCCACGAATGTTAAAGGTTCTTCATGGAACCATAGATGCCAATAAATAACCTTTATTTTTTAAGATGTTCAATCAAATTTATTTGACAAATACTCCTAAAATAAAGGTTCTTTACCAGCATATATGGTTCCATGATGAACCTTTAATTCATGGAACCTTTCCATTCCACAAAAGGTTCTGTATAGTGAAAAATATTTATAAAATGTTCTTCACTCTAGAAAAAAAAATGGTTCTTTTAAGAACTGTTCATTAAAAGGTTCTTTAGGGAACCCAAAATGGATCTTATATGGTATCACTGAAAAAAGCCCTGCGTGAACCTTCATGTTTAAGAGCGAAATGCGTCCTCAAAAAGATTTTTTTAAAAAATGCCCTTGAAAATCAATACCTGGGACAAATATAGACGGCACATTTCTGACATCAGAATACGTGCGTATATGTATCCGTAACATCTCTGAGCTGCACGATTCTGCTGCCTGCAGCTGCGTTGGGCTGTTTTCTATTTTATGAATGGATGCTAGGAGGGGCCATGATGTCAGTACTCTCAGTGAGAACCCCCACCCCACCCCCCTCCACACACACACCTCCAGATGCGGGAAAAGCCTTCATAACCACCGAGCTAAATCTGAGCATCCCCCCTGCCTCCCTCCTCCACGTATCCCACGCATCCATCCGCATGCACTCACCGCCCCTCTCCCTCCAACCACACCTGTTCTCCTATCAGAGGAACCAGCTTCAACCAGTCTGCTAAGGGGCTTGCTGACGCCAGAAGACCCCCCCTTTCCTCTCTCTCTCTCTCTCTCTCTCTCTCTCTCGTGCTCCTTTTTCGCCACTAAAAGAGTGGCATGAATAATCCATGCCAGATAAAGAACTGCAGCAGAGAGGGACGTGATCACAAGCCTCGCTTGTGCACATACGCACACCCTCGGACACACACACACAGGCGCGTATATCGTGAGCAGGGCTGATGGAGACAGAGCAGAGGGGCGTGTGAGACTGCAGTGGCATCCTTCTTCTCCGCTCGACGCGTGCAGAACGATCTTCCTCTTGCGCTCCGAAAGCTGAAGCCGGCATGTTCTGCTTCTGCTTGCAGGGCTCTTTGCTGAAGCTCCAGGCTCTGGAGGGAGACACCAGCCCTTCTTCAGACACCTCTCCCGACGAAAGTCCATCCAGCCCGGGATTCAAAGCCGAAATCCTGATTCCTTCATGCAATGGCGTTGGGCAAGAGCACAGCTCACCAGGTAAGAGAGCCGGCAGTGCTTTATGGGTATAGCATGTGAGTGCCTGATGGTCAGAATGAATGGTGGGCTGCTACGTTGCATGAATGAATGAATGTGATCTGCTGATATGAAAACCCACTGACCGACTAAGACTGATAGGAGGGCTGGGCTTATTTGTTTATGTGTTTTGTGAAGAAGATGGCTCTTGTTTTTTGGGCACACGTGAGTCACTTGCCCGAGCCGCTTCACACTGGCATCTATTAATAACGCAGGCACTGAGATCGCAGGCACCTCCTCACAGCACGACTTTAACACATAAGCACATGTATTCATCCCACAGTTTGGTCAGATTCTTTATGCACTACCTCTTGCATACATCATTTCACTGTTTTTTCTCTGATCTAAAAGCTAACAAATGATGCTGGAGCTTTTTTTCAGAGCTAACTTCACTCTTCTGAGTGAAGTTACTTTTAACCAGCTGGTGATTTTTGAGCTCTCCTCAAGTTCACACAGGTGTAGCAGAGTAACCACACGTGTAGTATATATTCAGGTGATTTTGACAACCATGAAGTATTTTTTTTTTTTTTTAGTAAGCATGCAATTTCATCTAATGAAGTGACATTTATACACTACTGTTCAAAAGTGTTTTTGAAAATTTTAAAAAGAAGTCACTTATGCTCAACAAGTCTGCATTTAATTAATCAAAAATACAGTAAAAACATCAATATTGTGAAATATTATTACAATTTAAAACAACTGTTTTATATTTGGAACATTTTTTAAATGTTGTTTATTCCTGCGATGGAAAGCTGAATTTTCAGCATCATTACTCCAGTCTTCACTGTTACATGATCCTTCAGAAATCATTCTAATATGCTGATTTGCTGCTCAAGAAACATTTATTATTATTATTATCAAGGCAAGGCAAGGCAAGTTTATTTATATAGCACATTTCGTACACAGTGGTAATTCAAAGTGCTAGTCAACAATTATCAATGTTGAAACTTCTTTTTTTTTCCTGAATTCTTTGGTGAATAGAAAGTTCACAGCAAAAGAACAGCATTTATTTAAAATGGAAATATTTTGTAGCATTATAAATGTCTTTACTGTCACTTTTGATCAGTTTAAAAATGCACACACACACACACACACACACACACACAAAGTACTGACCCCAAACTTTTGAACAGTAGTGTGCATTTTGAAGCTTAACTGAACTACTGAAGCCACTGTTTGTTACCGTTTTTGGTTCACAATTACTATATGCCACAGCCTGTAGTTTCAATGGGTCAGAGAGGTTACAGTGACTCAGGTATGTGTGTGTCTGTGTGTGTGTGTTAAGCTCAGCAGTTTGTCATTTGTTTACTCTGTTCATTTCCTCTCTCTCTGCATCTTTGTTTTCATTTGTGTCTGAAAATTGTTCTTTTTGGAAAAGTGTGTAATGCTGAAGTTTGCTTGAGTCAGTATGAATGGTGAATTTGCATTATTATGCTACAAAACTTCTAC
Source organism: Onychostoma macrolepis (assembly GCF_012432095.1). Lineage (NCBI taxonomy): Eukaryota > Metazoa > Chordata > Actinopteri > Cypriniformes > Cyprinidae > Onychostoma > Onychostoma macrolepis. The sequence continues at coordinate 24,946,176 of NC_081166.1, forward strand.
GTTTTGATTTATTAAGGTGTCCTTTCCCAAAATTTGTATTAAAAGATCTCATTGCCCTTTTTACGAAGTTACAGTACGAAGTTACAGTTTTTTTTTACTTGTCACACAATTTATGAAACCTGACACTCAAACACCAGAACCACACACCAAATCTTCAAAACCATATGCTAATTCTTGGCCTTTGACTCAGTTTTCAATTTCATAAAAACTTTTTGTAAAACACAACACAATTCTCTATGTAACACACAAAAATCTAACAGGAATTAATATTGTGGCAAAGGTGTTTGCAAATGTTTGGTTTTGAGATGAGTTTGTGATATTTTGAATGCAGTGCTTCATTTTGTAAGAGATGTGAGGCATTTTGCATTTTGTGTGTGCAGTTCTTGGATTTGTGTGTTGAGATTTGAATGATGTGTAAGAAGTTGAAAAGAATTGTAAACAGTTTATCTTATACAGGCTTTGATAATTATGGTATTGGCACTTTCTAAATTATTAGCAGGGTTTGCTAAGACAAACTTCACTATTACTGTTTAGTGTGAGTGAATTGAACAATCCCCTAGTGGTAAGTTTTAATACAGTTCTTCAAATCATGCATCTTGTTCAGCAGAAGCCCTGCATCCCTCAGCAGTGACAATCAGGCGCTTTGTCACAACAGGTGTACTATTACTTTTCTAACCAGCCAGATTTATGATTTTCTCCTTGTAGACAACAAAAAAAAAAGATGAAAAGTCCTATAGAGCCTCAAGCTTCATCTTTAAAAAAATAAATAAATCATTAATATCATAAAGTTTTTGGGACAGGCCTTTTTAAACTTGGGCCACTAAGCACTGTGTTTAAAATACACTAGCAACCACCTTAGCAACTCATAAGTCAGTAGGCCTATATTACAGAAACAAATTAGTTAGCAAGGGCCATCTATTCTCACTAGTTTATACAGTTACTGAGCTCATTTTTAAGTAACAAACATTTCGGTGCAGTAGATATGTTTCTGATAATGGAACAGCCCTAGTAATGGCTCACTGCCTTGGAACTAGAGAGCTGACTGAAGTACACCCTAGAAACCATACAGCAATGCAATAACAACCCCTCAGAACACTTAAGCAAACACATAGCAACACCCTGGCAACAGCAGATAGCATACATAACAATACAGTAGCATCCACTCAGAACATTTTAGCAGCCACATGTAATCACCATGGCAACCACCCACAACATCTTAGCAACTACATAACAACACAGTAACAACCACTCAGAACACATATGCAACTGCATAGCGACTCCCTAGAAACAGCCCAGAACATCTAACAGCTGCAAAGTAACACAGTAACTACCCACTCAGAACACATGAGCAACCACATAACAAATCCCTAGCAACAGCCTACAAACAATATCATTTAGAACAAATAGGCAACTCCCTAACAACAGCCCATAATATTTAGTAATTTCAGAACATCTTAGCAACAGCATCTCCCTAGCAACAGCCCAGAACATCTTTGAAACTGCAAAGCAAGACAATATCACTAACTCGATACAAATAGGCAATTGCATAACAACACAGTAAAGTTCACTCGTGACATCCTAGCAACTGCATAGGAACTCCCTAGCAACAGCTCACAACACCTAGCAACTGCATAGCACCACAGTAACAACCGACACACAGCATCTTAGCATCCATATATTAGCACCCTGGCAATCACTCACACATAGCACATTACCAACCACATACAGGCCAGAACACCTTTGAAACTATATAACAACTCCTAGCAACTGTCCCTAACACCTAGCAACTCCATAGTACCACATTAACATCCACTCAGGACATCTTAGCAACCACATATAAACATCCTGGCAACGACTCGCACATCGCACATTAGCAACCACATATCAACCCCCTAGCAACAGGCCAGAACACCTCAGAACACTCAGAACATCTTAGCAACCACATAGAAACACCCTGGCAACCACTCACACATAGCAACTCCCTAGCAACAGCCCAGAACACATTTTAAACTGTACAGGAACTCCTAGCAACTGTCCCTAACACCTAGCAACTCCATAGCAATACATTAACATTCACTCAGAACATCTTAGCAACCACATATAAACACCCTGGCAACCACTCACACTAGTAGCTCCCTAGCAACAGCCCAGAACACAATTGAAACTGTACAGGAACTCCTAGCAACTGTCCCTAACACCTATCAACTCCATAGAAACAAATTAACATCCACTCAGAACATCTTAGAAACCACAAATAAACACCCTGGCAACCACTCACACATTGCATATTAGCAACCACATAGCAACAGCCTAGCAACCACGCACAACACTTTGGAATTGTGCTGGCAGATTTTGCACAGCAAGCACCACTCCCTTTTTTTTCAGAGAATTGAACTGTTTAGTTGTATTTGAAATGGATCAGATTGGATATCAGGCAACAGTGAGAAAATCTTCTGTCTTTTCCAGATGAAGTGCTCAGTTTGAATCGTAATCTAAGGGTTAGCAGTCCTCAGACACATTGCTTTTATCCCAGCGTGGGACTCTGATCTGTGTGTGTGTGTGTGTGTTCAGACTGTAGGCTGGCAGAGGGTGACTGTAGCAGTGATTTCCAGCAGAGCCCGGGGCCCAGTCGACTCATCCAGCACATCACAGACGACAAAGCCCCTGCCCTCCCCACGCTGCTCCAGCCTCAGCCAGAGTCAACGCTTCAACACAGACCCTGAATCTGCCCCGTCTCCACCCTGCGCACAGCATCTCATTATGTACGAGTACACACACACACGTTGGGTTTCCATGTTTTATGGGGACGTTCCATAGATGTAATGATTTTATACTGTATTTTCTATCCCCTTAGCCTAAACCTACCCCTCACATAAAACTTCCTGCATTTTTAGATTTTCAAAAAAGATCATTCTCTATGATTTATAAGCTGTTTTCCTTGTGGGGACTGAAACATTTCTCCACAAGGACAAGGATTTTGAATATTTTGTCCCCCTAAAATAGGGTATACCTGAACCACGCATACACACACACACACACACACACACACACCTCCTCTCTTTTCCTGGAGAGCAAGTCTCAGAATCAGCCGGCTGCAGCTAGTAACACAGTGACCCACTTTTTAAACCTGATTTTCATTTCTCATTATTAACATGAGTTTCCTGTTGACTAATGCTGTAGTGATAGAAACAGACATCTGTGACAGCCTATACTGTGTGTGTGTGTGTGTATGCTGAAACGGGAAATAGACAATGACTTTTCCGAAATTATGTTGTTTTTTTCTTGTTTTTTCTCTCTCTGTTTATGATGTTCTCACTGTGACTCATTAGGTCTGTACTAGTATTAATAGTACTAATAGATCCATACATTATTAGGATAAATAATTTAATAGCGTAAAATAAACTGGACAGGACACAAGATTACATGGCTGCTTAGAAAATTAATTTGAGTTTAAATGATCATAACTGTATTCAACATTGACAATAATAATACATTTTTCGCAAATCAGCATATTAGAATGATTTCTGAAGAATCACGTGATACTGAAGGATGGAGTAATAATGCTGAAAATTCAGCTTTGCATCACAGGAATAAATTGCATTTAAAATATATTACAATAAAGTAGTTATTTTGAATGATAATAATATTTCACAATTTTTGATCAGCTTTGGTGAGCATAAGAAACTTTTAAAAATCTTACGGACCCCAAATCTTTGAATGGTAGTGTACACTATAGAATTTAATGTTAAATACACCTTTTTTTTGTACATAGTATTTGTATTGAATTCACAGTGTTTCTAGCATCAGAAAATTTGCATTACTATCAAGATTGCATTTTTGCAGTTTTATTAATCCGATTAAAGTAGCCTGGTCTATGATCCTTGTAGTTGTACGGGTGTGTTTATATGCGTGTCTGTTTCTTCTATTTAGGGCTCGTGGACTTGTTAGAACAGAGGTTCCTGGAGACGCAAAGGAAGCTACTTCCATCCCACTCCTCACCAAACACATCCAAACTCTCAAGAGGAAAATACGCAGGTTTGAGGAGCGCTTTGAGCAAGAAATGAACTATAAGGTCAGAATAATTAAAAATCCTGGATATACGCTATATGGACAAAAGTATTGGGACACCCCCTTCTTTAGAACAGAAAAAAGGCACTTCCAAAACTCTGGCAACAAAGATGGAAACATAATTCATGTATTTAAAAATTGTATCTCTGTTGCAACAGATTTGAAAGTGTCTAAAATGACTTAGTTCCCTAGAATATCATTATATGCATAAATGTTAAGATTTGTACTCATGGAAATTACTAAAGTAGTCAAACCTGTTCATTAGAAGGGGGTGTCCCAATATTTTTGACAATATAGTGTATGTCATGAACAGTTCGACGTTGAGTTCAACATTTAACATTGTTGTTTAGTGCCCTCTACTGGAGAAGAATCGTACTACAGTGCTGTGTGATTTCATTTAGATAACCAAGAGAATCATTGGTCATATGATACATATGACAAGAAGTTACAGCACCTGAATTGAGTTTGTGCCTGTTCTCTCCCACAGCCTTCGCATAATGATAAATCGGCCAATCCAGAGATGTTCAAGCTCATGAGTGAACTAGCCAGGTCTCGCAAGCAGCTCAAAGGTAAGACTGCCAGTACAAATAATAAAATGTAAGGTAATTCATTGGCCCATTTTATTAATGAAAACCATTTTAAATGATTAATTGTTACATGGCTCTCAAGTCTTTTACATTTTATTGGAATGTCTGTGAACCCATGTTCAGATTTACCTTATCTTTAAAAAAGAGTCAGACATAAATACATAATGAGTAGATTAAAATTTAGTTGTCAATCTTAGATGTTTTTATTTTTTATAATAATTATAATGTTAATAATGGTAAATGTTAATTAAAAAAATAAAATTTTGAATATAAAAAAACAAAAAACTAAACAAACATTTTAATATATATATTTTTGTTTTTATATTTAAAATATATATGTATATGCATGTGTATATATAAATAAAATATATATTTAATATTTTACATTTTGTTGTCAATATTAGTTCAAAGTTAAATAATAGTTACATATGATTTTAGATATGTTCATGTGCAGAGATTTCATGGTGCTGTCTGTCAAAAGTTTTGTTGGTTGTGTATCAATCAAACCAATGAACTTGTTCACCCGTTTCCCCAGATTTGAAGCTTAGACAGTCGTTTGAAGAGTCCCGGACACATGACAACAACCAGTCCACAGATATTTGCAGGTACACCAACGGCCAGCAGGAGACGCCAGAGCAGCAGCACAAGCCCTCTCTGGAGGAGACGATGGACACACTTCTGAAACGACTACGGGAGAAACGCCAGGCCCTCGGCCTCCCAGACAACATGAAGGTGAGGCCATCTGCGGATGCATTCTGTTCGGGTGGGTGGGGATTTGACTGTGTGCTTGTGCGGCCAGGGTTTGCGGTGATTAACTCAACACGTGCTCTTCTGTCCACAGGAGATGACCCAAAGACAGATGGCCCTGGAGAAGATCACTCTGCAAAAATGTCTGCTGTATTTTGAGAGCTTACACGGCCGCCCTGTAAGAGGTTTTTCACATTTAAATACAGAAATGTTCTAGTTAATTAGATACGGATTAGGATTATAGCATTAATATTTGAACAAAATGTTTATCTTAATGTGATTTTGTCTCCGTAGGGCACCAAACAAGAGAAAAACCTGGTAAAACCTCTCTACGATAGATACCAGATGGTGAAACATCTCCTGTGTGCGATTCCCACTATTACAACTATTGTAAGTGTTATTATATACTGCATACAGTACACATACACTACCAGTCATATGGCTTTTGGAATTTAAAAAAATGTTTTTCATGTTTTTGAGATAAAGCTTTTTTGTTCACCAAGGCTGCATTTATTTGATTAAAAATCCAGTAAAACAGAAATACTGTGAAATAGTATTGCAATTTAAATGAACTGTTTTGTATTTGAATATGCATTCAAATGTTATTTATTCCTTTGACAAAGCTAAATTTTCAGCATAATTTTTCCAGCTCTCAGTGTCTTGATCTTTCAGAAATTTTCTGATTTGCTGGACAAGAAACATTTCTTATTATTATCAATGTTGAAAACAGTTGCTGCTTAGCCTTTTTTTTTTTTTGGAAACTGATATGTTACTATTTGGTTAAGTAAGATTTAAAAAAAAGCAAGGATGCATTAAATTGATCAAAAGTAACAGTAAAGACATTTATAATGTTACAAAACATTTATCTATTCAATCTATTCATTGAAGAATCCTGAAAAACGTATTATGATTTCCATAAAATATTAAGCAGCAACATTGATAATACAAACCATTATTAATAATTGAGAACCAATAATAATTGAGAACAATTAAGCACCAAATCAGCAAATTAGAATGATTTCTGAAGGATCATGTGACACCGAGACTGGAATAATGGCAAAAAACAAAACACTAGTTCTCTTATTTGAAAACTACAGTTTAGAGTAAGATTCTGTATGTTTATTTTGAATGTATCACAGGAAGAAGAAGAAGGCTCAGATGACGACTCTGTTCGGTACACACCCCCACCCGTGTGCCTCACTGATAAGAGAGGCTGTGGGGAGGAGGAGGGAGACAGCGACCCGGCCTTTGTGTCTCCGCTGGATGAGATCAAGACAGTGAGACATTCAGCCATAACCATGTCAAACCTCCACGAGGCCTCCAGGTACACAAGCCTAAGTCACATCACATGCAATAAAAATAATGAGGTAACATTTTAGTTTAGGGACCTATCCTTACTATTAAGTCGTTGCTTATTAGCATGCATTTTACTAGAATATTGGCTCTTTATTAGTACTTATAAAGCACATATTAATGCCGGTAACACTTTATTTTAAAGTGTCCTTGTTACACATGTTACATGTACTTACTATTAAATAACAATAAATTATGCATAATTACATGCAAGTAACCCTGAACCAAACCCTAATTCTAACCCTACCCATATAGCAAGTACATGTAGTTAATTAATATTACTCAGTACTTAAATGTAACAAGGACACCTTAAAATAAAGTGTAACCTTAATTCCTTATTCTGCGTGAGCATATTTTAGATCCCTTAAAGGGATAGTTCATCCAAAAATGAAAATTCTGTCAGTAATTACTCACCCTCATGTCATTCCAAACCCATAAGACCTTTGTTCATCTTCGGAACACAAATTAAGATATTTTTGACGAAATCCGAGAGTTTTCTGACCCTCATAGTCAGCAACGCAACTGAAACATTCAAGGCCTGACACGGAAGAGAAGAAATTGTTGAATAAAGTTATTTTTGTTTTCTTTGCGCACAAAAAGTATTTTCATAGCTTCATGAAATTACGGTTGAACCACTGATGTCACATGGACTATTTTAACAATGTCCTTAGTACTTTTCTGGGACTGGGACTGTGTCAGTTGCATTGCTGTCTATGCAGGGTATGATTCATGTTCTATATTTCAAGTCTTCTGAAGTCATATTTTGTGTGAAGAATAGACTGAGATTTAAGTCGTTATTCACAGTCATTTCAAATATGTTACATCGAGACGTGGCATTTGAATTGACTGCGCACAATTGAGATTGGAGAATCAAAACAAAACCTGTCAATTTCTCTGTTTATCACACACAAAGGTATCGAATGAGTCTGGCCCCAGTTCCTATTTATTTTTGTTGGTAGAGCAGGGTTGCCTGATCTGCCTAACAAAGCTAGCCCAGTGAATACGAAAAATGTAACTCTCATACCTAAAATACATATTTTACAGCACTGGTAAAAATAAAAAAGTTGATTGTCTCACACAGAAGTCACTTTCAAACCAAGCAGCAGCATCAAAATTTCAAGATAATCCTAACAAGTTGGGAAGTTGGAAATTGCTTCCATAGATTTTTTCCTTTCTTTATTTACTATAATCATTCCTGGAGAGACCTGCCAGTTACCATAGAAACATCTGCACAGAGGCTCCCTTCCAGTGCCTTTCTCTCACAAAAATCTCCTTACAGTGTCTCATCATCTAGCACAGTTTTATCATTGTCAGAATATAAATCGGGTAGACTAAAATATGTCAGTATAAGCATTTCTGTCAAATATACATAGTTTTAACAACAAGTTAAACCTTTAAACTGTGGCTAACAGTATAAAAGTTTAAAATTCTTCAGGAAAACCGCAGAATTGGCAATCCTCTGGACAATATTCTGCAAAATATATTCTGTTGTGTAAGATGGGTGTGTAAATGTTTCCTAATGATAAATTGTAAGATAAAATATTCCTTTACAAACTGTCTTTGTCTACTTGAATTGCAGGTCTGAGTTGCTGGAGTGTTTGCGTGAGACTCGAGCCGAGAAGAAGAGACGACGTAAAGCCATCAGAGAGTTTGAGGAGCAGTTCCTCAGACAGATGGGAAGGTAAAACACAGATGCGTTACTGTGGCATTAACACATTTTAATGGTATTTTGTTACTTTTGTCTTTTTGAACATGGACAGGAAGGAAAAAGGAAAATAAAGTTCAAAATAGTTCGGCGTAGTTAGCATAATGCACATCTATGATACACAAAATAATACCACCAGGAAGAAAAACAAACAAACAATGTTTCTGTACACAATATATGAATTTTGTTTTTTAAATAAAATACATTTCCATTTAATCTGCTATCCACTGATGTACAAAACTGCTTCAGTAAGGCAACTCAAGGGTTAAATGTGTGTTTTAATGGTAGTGTAATCTAACAGAGTCATCCGTTTCATGCGGTATCTGTTTTTTTTCTTCTTTCCCTCTCCGCCAAAATAATGAAGAACCGCACAAAAAGATGACCGAATCCCCATGGCCGAGGAGTACCAGGAGTACAAAAGTCTCAAAGCCAAATTACGCTTACTGGAAGTGTTGCTCAGCAAACAGGAAACCACATAGACTATCTGAGTTAAAGAGATTCTTTCTGCCTTTCAGTGTTGAACCCAATGTTTGGACCAAATGGAGTTTTTACATTTGACATAATTGTGCCATAATGATGCTAAAATGCACTTTAATATAATTTCTGACCACATTGGAAGTCCTAGACTCAATGGGTTGGGCCGAACCGATCAAGGCCTTTTGGTGGCTACTATCACATAAACGCAAACGTGTGCGATCTCTGTGCTGTGTACAGAGTGAGACGGATCGATACAAACCTCATTCAGATTTCAAAGGGCAAAAGGAAATATAGAGTATTCATATATGTTTATGGAATATGGCACTTTATTTTTGGAGAAGATTTTTTTAACCAAAGTTGAATCGTATGCAATTTTCACGTTTTCTTGCTCTTGTTTGAAGCTAGTTTATGATTCTAATTAGGAACATGGTGACATTATGCACACTAATGAGGATCCATGATTTTCTGGGGCGAGACACTATCTTTAGTCTGTCAAATAATGCAAAGCTCTAGATAGAAAACAACTCAGAGCACTTAAAATAATGGTTTTATGCAAATTTCAATGAGTTCCCTAACATAAAAATACAGCAGCAACAAACCATAATCGTATGCATTGTGTGAACTAACAAAATGTAATTGTTTATTTCTCATATATTTGTCTCTCGCATTAAAAAGGGAGCACAAAATGAGACATACTACCCAAGAACTGAAAAGATTCTCCCAGAAGAGCTAAGGACTGTATTTTTAAAGATCTATTTTTTTCAAAAACATGTTAAAGTATGGTACGTGGCTATCACAGAGCACAGTTTTCCTCCTATATACGAAGTACAAATGATATATTGGTTAAAATGAACACTGTCCAATCACGTCGTACACTAAAAACAATACTGAAGCCCAAAGTAGGAGATATGTTCATGAGAAGCGGATGTGCGCTTTAAGTGCAATTCTGCTCAAGTAGCTACTCTCTGGAAACTAAACAATCAATATCTTTCCTTTCCGACGGCTCTACTGCAATGAACTATTACAATCTTTGTGTAGTGTCTTTGCATGCCAACCAGCGTAAACTGTTGAATTGTGCTACAATCAGGTGTGGTTATTCTGTCATGTTATCGTCGTCCCAAAATTTATTTGCTGTACACATCCACAATGACAAATGTAGCTTTTGAATGTTAGCTATAGTGCACGTAACTCTACATTGGTTTATACAGTAAATATATATATATATATATATATATATATATATATATATATATAATTATCTATATATATTTGCGTTATCGTGAACCTTTTCTTTTCCATCACCAAAGTCCTGTATTGTGCACTTCTGATTCTGTCCATTTTCTATTCACCAGTTAAAAAATAAATATTTTTCTATCTACACGTCGTATCACATTTATTATATGTTAAATCACAGTATACTGGATGGGTTGGAATAGATAACATGAAACACTGCTGAAGAACAGTTATGGAAGTGCTAATGTCAACGTTTCCAAAAATGTTTGCAATCATGCTACAGATACGTCCAATCACGTTTTTTTTTTTGAGATATCTTACTTGATATCCTCACATTCATAATGCCTCATAAGAATGGTTGTCTCGATTCACTGATCTGAGTGACTTGATGAGCGTTTAGTGTTAAATTTGTGTAAACTTTGGTTACAATTCTGCGTTCTAACAGGAAGGTCTGACAGCCAATAGGATTAAAGAAGCAGTTTGTTTGACAGGTCAACATCCCAACACAAAAATAGGAGCACAACATATCTAACCCAACCCCGGGGCGAGATCCATAAGCTAGTAAACGAAAAGCTGTGAGACACATGCTGCGGAGGAGCCTTACAGACACCAGAAGGAATTATGGATAAGTTTGATAATGGGTAAGGAGGACGGCGAAAGAAGGCGATTTTCTGTGCTGTTCAAGGCAGCAGGAGGGTTCAGTTTCGTAGGTTAGCGTCCCACGCTGATGTTGCAGGTCTTGCAGCTGGGATCCTTCTTGGCGTTGACTGTGGACAGGCTCATGAGCTGGTGGCCGCTGATCTCAGCTACCGTGCCCAGGCTCAGATCCATGGGGTCGGTGTAGATGACCTCCAGGATAAGGTCCTGTGCATGGTGGAACACCAGCTGGCCGTCTTCATCCTGTGAGCACGTCAAAAAGCGGTTGTTGGCGAGATCCAGTGCTGGAAGGCGCTGCTTGCAGAACTCATCTCCAGACGAGCCCTTTGGTGCGATCACCAAAATGACGTAGTGATAGGCTGTATACATGCAGTAGAAGTCGGCGAAATACAGGTTTGTCTTGGGGCTGAAGAGCTCCTCGGCTGGCAGCTGGAAGCGGTAGCGGCCGTATGGTGAGTCCTGTGGGGGTTTGCCCGTGTTGAACTCAGTGTTGCAGCTGAAGAAGATGCCCTCGAGCTTCCCGCTGATGGGCGAACCGTGGCTGCCGCTGTTGTCCTTCACTGATGGCAACATCTTGTTGTTTTGGGCCTCCCTGCAACAAGAAAATTCACTGTAAATGACAAATGACTTCATGGAGGTGATGTTTAGTGGCACTAAAAGAAATTCAATTTAACGCAAACCATTTTCTCCTGACTTTTGCACTTAACGTCACTGCCAGTGACTAAACTATGGTGGCCGAGAGAGCTCAACGCGCTACAAATAGAAAAAAAAACACCTGCAAATTAAGAAAACAACTTTGTCAATTTTACAACACACGTGGTGCAAATACTCACAACACAACCAAATAAAGAAACGCACTGCAAATAGAAAAAACACCAGCAAATTAAGAAAACAACATCAATTTGACAGCACATGTGCTACAAATGCTCACAACACAAACAAATAAAAATCTTTATTTGGTTGTGTTGTGATCATTAGCAGCACCTGCTGTCAAACTGATGAAGATGTTTTCTTGATTTGCTGGTGCTTTTTCTATTTGTATGTGTTTTCTGAAGTTGCAGCGTGTTGAGCTCTCCTGTAGTAGCTGGAGAACACATTACAGCTAATTCGGAAACTGAAAAAGTAATAGCAAAGCTATCAAATGGGTTCAAAAACAACATGATTCTTAAGGACCACTTTCATGGTATTGTTATGATGCAGTTTTGTCCTATTTGGACCTTGACAGCAGTTTCCATACACTTCTATTAAATGGAAAAGAGCAGAATGAACATTCTGCTAAATGTCTCCTTTTGTTTTTCTCCGAAAAACAGTGTCATATAGGTTCATGACGATAGAGTGAGACAACATTTGTTTGGGAGAAAGATCTTTTTTACAATCTATGGAAGCCCGTTTCCATCAGAATAAGAAAATAAAAAGGAAATTGTGACTTTTTATCTCACAATTCTGACATTATATCTCACAATTTTTATTTATTTATTTTGGTTATTTTGAGTTAATTTTTCACAATTTTTATATCTCACAATTCAGACTCGCTTTCAAAACTGAATGTTTATAACAATTCTGACTTAATTTCTTGCAGTTCAGAATGTATATATTGCAATTATTTTGCAAAAACATTCTCAGAATTGTTTATAACAGAATTCTGACTTCATATCTCACCGTTCTAAGTTTGTCTTGCAATTATTTTGCAAAAATCGGTTGATGTTAAATCAAAATGAATCAGAATTGCAAGAAATATATGAATTATATGATCACAATAATCTTTTTCATTTTTTTTTTTAATTCTGTAAACAATAAAAACCAGCCTTTATGTAAATTATCATTATTAACTGTCTTCTGATTAATTCTCAGTTTGATCAGAAACCTTTTTCCTTTTTACTATAACCTCAGGGTTAGACCTGATCTTTATTGTTAATGTGGTAAATAAAACTGAAATGATATGAACAGGTAGAAACGCATGATTTATAATCCAGATATCTAATCAAGTCTGTGTGGAATTAATCTTTGAGTTTTACATGGGGCAAGTACAACAACAATAGACTTTCACTCCCTGATGTGAAACCGAATTTAATTACTTTTGAATAAAGCAAGACAATGAATACTGTAAAACTCACTGAAGTAAGATAAAGTGGTAAATTTAGATACATAAACTAGAGTCATATTAAAAAATATATTGATTTCTGAAGGGAAACGAATGCCCCCTCCCCCCTCACTACTTTAGACTGCAGAGAGCCTTTTAAGATGGATTTAATTTGATTGCTCAGTGCCTCTTACATTTAAAATCATATTCACTTTATACTTAGAAAAACTCATTATAGATTTATTATATTGCCTTAGATGCATTAAATTCAACAGCATAAATGGTATTTTCTGTTATAAAGACTGATGTAATGGCTGTTTTCATCAAATTATACTATACAGGACCGTATTATCTAAATAGAGAAGACATTTAAATAACTGCGCTACATAAAAGTAAATTCAAAATTAGAAAGATAATTTGCAATAGAGAGAACATTTTAATAAAAAAGCAAAACCTTCAGGATTTGGGGATTTTCTAATAGGAAGAAAATTAATATTCATATGAAATGAAAATTGTCATCACTTTCAGTACATACCGTCATGTTGTACTAAATCTATGTGACTTCAAAACACAAAGGAATTTTGAAGAATATCCTGATACCGGTGATGCTTATTTTTGAAATTTACAGACCTAAGCCACATTTATTAAATGGAAAAGAACAGCAAGGGAAGTTCCTCAGAATTTTACCTGTTTTGTTCCACAGAAGAAAGGTGTCATAGAGGTTTGGAAATAAAGCTGACTGTTCCTTTAATAATTTAGGGCTGATATCCCTGTAGAAACATACCTTGCGTGGTCAAAGTACTCTTTGTGTTGGTTTCGATAAAAGACTGAGAACCGCAGCATTCTGCCGGCAATGACCTCGGCTTTCTCCAGTAACTGTGTGAGATGAACAGTGGAATAATCTGTGGATACAAACAAACAAAATAAATAAAAGTATTGAAGAAAGTCAATATGAGTCAATAATGGCCTAAATAGGTTCATGGAGGTTATATCAACAATACTTTAAAGCAGGGATTCCCAATCATGCTTCACTCAGACTATATAATCTCTTTAAATTGCAACATTTGATAAGCTACATCATAACTAATGTGCTGTCCCATTTATTTACTTTAATTTTACATTTGATATGTTTTATTATTAGCTTTTCCCCCTTTGGTAAATCCTGTCTAATAAATAAACCATGAATGTGAATCTCACCAGCTGTACAGAATTCAATGATCTCGCTCCATTCCGACACAGCGTAGTCTCCATCACCCTGTTTGGACGCGGTCTGAACGGCCACAGTGTATTCAGTGCGTGGACTCAGGAACCAGTGTCCTCGCACTGTCATGGGCAAAGGAACAGCTTTCGCTACCAGTTTAGTGGGGACGTCCTAGAGGAGACAGATAATAAATGAGATTAGACAGTCATGTTCTTGCCATTCTCTTTCTGCAAGCACATGAACCCGAGAACGTTACCGAAGGTCAGGTAAGATCAGTATGTGTAAGAATCAGTGAATATAGAGCTGCGGTGTACACACACCTTGTGTTTGAACTTGTTGGCATTCTTGTTTTCTTTCTTGTTCAGGTCGATGAAGTAGTGCGTGATGCGTTCCTTGGACCTGGAGTCCATATCCCAGCAGATCTTAAAGGAGTCGCATGTGATGTTGCTGATTTTGATGTTCTGGGGAACAGGAAGTTCCTCCATCTCGGCAATGCCGCTGTCCAGGGACTTATTTCCTGAAAGACACGTAGAGAAAAAAGTCTGAAGAAATTCTTTAAGGAAGCTGCCATTTGCCTTATTTTGCCAGCATAAACGTGGATAAAACTGTCTATCAGAAGATATACACTTTTAAAATGCAGTCTTTCTCTTCTGAGTAAACAAATACAAACATTGATGAATCATCATGCACTCGGGGGTGTTCTTATTCTGCTGGATCTATCTGTTGCCTTTGACACTGTCAATCATCAGATCCTCCTGTCCACCCTCTCATCACTGGGCATCAGAGGGATTCCACTTCACTGGTTTGAATCCTACCTCACTGGTATGTCTTTCAGGGTAGCCTGGGGAGGGGAGGTATCCAAAACACATCAACTAGTCACTGGCGTATGTCAGGGATCAGTTCTTGGACCCCTCCTCTTTTCCATATACACTACATCACTGGGTCCCATCATACAGGCACATGGCTTCTCCTACCATTGCTATGCTGATGACACAGCTCTATCTCTCTTTTCAACCAGATGATCCAATGGTAGCTGCACGGATCTCAGGCTGCCTGGCAGACATCTCGGCATGGATGAAAGAACATCACTTACAGCTCAACCTGGCAAAGACTGAGCTTCTTGTCTTCCCTGCCACTCTGACTCTACAGCATGATTTCACCATCCAGCTAGGTTCTTCTACAATTACCCCATCAACTACGGTCAGAAATTTTGGTGTAATCTTTGATGACCAGCTGACCTTCAAAGACCACATTGCAAAGACTGCTCGATCTTGCAGGTTTGCACTACACAACATCAGAAAGATCAGGCCCTTTACAACGGAACATGCTGCACAACTTCTTGTACAAGCCCCTTCTAGGCTGGACTACTGCAATGCTCTTCTGGCTGGACTTCCATCATGCACAATGAAACCTCTACAAATGATTCAGAATGCAGCAGCACAACTGGTCTTCAACGAGCCCAAAAGAGCTTATGTTACACCTCTCTTTATCTCCTTGCACTGGCTACTGGTTGCGGCTCACATCAAGTTCAAGACATTGATGCTTGCATATAAAACAACCACAGGTCCAGCACCCGCCTACTTCCACTCACTATTATGAATCTACACCCCCTCCAGAAGTCTGAGATCTACAAGTGAGTGGCGCCTCATGGTACCATCACAGAGAAGGTCACAATCATTTTCATTCACTGTTCCTGGCTGGTGGAATGATCTTCCCACCCCTATCCGGAATGCTGAATCCCTGACAATTATCAAGCGACAGCTGAAAACTCTTTCGACACTACTTGACTTCATACTAAAAAAATAAATAAATAAAAACTTTGTCTTTGTCTTTATTTATCCCTTCCCTTTCTAGCTTGTACTTATTTGAACAATGCCTGAAACTTGGTATTACGAGCACTTCCTGTGTCTGTTTGCCTCTTTTAGAAGAATGGCTTTATGTACTCCCCAATTGTAAGTCGCTTTGGATAAAAGCGTCTGCAAAATGACTAAATGTAAATGAACAGAATTTTGTCCAATCAAATGGTCTCTAGAATGAGAATGTCCCTCCACCGATATGACATTCCTCTGGCTAGAAATAGCAAGTTGCAAGTCACCGTTCAGTTTGATATTATTCTGACACGTTATTTTCGCCAGTGTTGCAAGATAAAAGCAAGCACAGCGCTTTTACTGCATGTAAAATTATGACCTAGCAGCTTAATCTGATAAATTATTAATAATATAATTAATAATGCATGTCTTACTTTATAGCCTTATTAGTATTTTTTACATTACAGGCAATTTCCAAGTTATACTTAGAAATAAGAAGTGTTTATTAATTAATTTACCTTGTGCATCTAACACATTGCTATTCCTTTCCAGTATACTTGACAACAATTTCACATTACGCTTATTTTTGTTGAATGAAAAATAAAACATCTGAGATTTCATATCTGGAACACCCTATAATGACAAATTTCCAAGGATGTTTGGACACTCACTAATCAGTACTTGTTGAGCTTTTGTTTGTGTTATGATTTAATCATCAACTGCTCGACTTGATTTGCAATTCTTTGGTTGATTTGTGCTTTTTAATTTAGTGGACTTCCAGACTACAAATCGCATATTGCACTGTAAACTGCAGTCACCGTTTTTTCATGTGTGGCTTTTTTATCATGTAATCAACACACTACACAATCAGACCCACCTCAGAGCATTTCCCTTTCATCCCTGAAATAAATCAGAAGACAGCACAATCATCCTTGAGACCTGTAGAAGGTCGAATCAACAAAACAGCTTGCAGCCCTAAATGAGAACTAGCACACAGCATAGCAACACCACAGTCTCTAGCCTCTTCAGTTCAGAGATGGGAAAAATTGCTAACAATGTCATGAACTCCTGCATATTAAAAAGCAAAATGACTATACAATATTCTATACAGGTATATTGCAATATGTTGAAGATTTGGATATGAAATCTGTTATTATTCTTTTCTTTTCTTTGTATTTTATTATTTCCCCAGTGTTGCTAGATAAAAACAAGCATTTCACTGCAAGTAAAATGTTGAACCAGCAGCTTAATGAGATAAAAATATTAATAAATATATTTTTTTATCTACATTACAGTGTCATGATATGGCTAAATAACATATACTTAGAAACAACAAATATTTAATGTTTAATTTACCTGGAGCATCTAACACATTACATATTTAGCTATATTAATTTACCAGTAGCTATACTAGATATAAATTTCATACTTCACTTGAAATTGCTGTATGAAAGAAGTATCTGAGAGTAATATCTTATAATGACAAATTTTTATTAAAGGTGAAAATCCAATTATACAATAAATATGTAAATAAACACAATTATCACCCAGAGTGGGGTGTTATTCTCACATACGGCTATTTTTGATTTGATTTCTAAGTTGTAAAAATAAATAAATAAATAATCTCCCTTCCAATCTAAAACACACAGAAGTTGACCTGACAACATATCACCATACGTCAAGAACAATAATTTCACATTCTGACAAATACCATATACTGTGCTTTGGCATCATTAGAGGCACCATGTTTCTGCTGTCCAAGTAAACATTTGCTTCATGAACATTAAATGACATTAAATTAATTTTTAAATTATTAAAATGATCTTTTTCAAACATCTGATATGCAAAAGATCTGAATCCTCCAATTTATGCAGTTAAAAAAAAAAAAAAAATCATTTTATAAAGTTCTCACCTAAATCTGAAAATTAAAATCATGCAACAATATTGTAATTTTATCATAACATATACAATTTATATTCAATTAACTGTATGAAAAATATTTGTAATTATCAAAAAAAACAACAACAACAACAACAACAACAACATTTGCATTGAACCCTGTTACTATATGAGTTTCCTTGAAAAAAAAAAAAAAATCTTCCTATAAAATTGTGACAAACAGTCTCAAATTCCCATCTTTGGGACTTTCTGCATGGTAAAAACTCTTATTCACCATTCAGCAAGGTCAGCCTCAGTTATTGTAAAATAAAATGATCAAATAAATATGTTTAGATAGAAATTTGGGACCAACAGTTAACAAACTAACCACAAACTGAAAGATACATTTCAGCAACAGAGTTGCAAAAATTGCTTATGAATATAAACTCAGTAATAAGGTTTGACCTCCCAAATTAGACCATCACCATTTTCTGAAGGTAAAGCACACTCTTTCTCTGACTATTTGTTCAAAATAAGACCTAAAACTTTCTCTGAAAATGTGTCTGGTATACTGGACATTTGGCCTGAGGAGATTTACAGTAGCTATTCAAACACAAACCCCAAACCCTATCTGTCCTGGCGCCAAGGTGGCCTGTCCATTCACTCCAGCTCTATAGGGAGACACGAATGAATGAACTTAAAAGAAAGAGAGCAAGAAAAAGCCAGAGAATGCCTGCGGGATTGCTACGCAGACACATTACCTGCCCAGTCAGCTAAAACTGGTGTGTAAACACACACCGGAGAAAGAGAGATGAAGGCAGTCGAGTCAGAGCTGGCGAAGCACCATAAGGGAGACGTCCTCCCGTGTCTCTTCAGATGGAGCGTTATAGATGAGCGAGCTCCTCTCAACCACCAGAGAGAGTCTGAATGAATGATTCATAGGCAGCCCCTTACTGTAGCTCCCAGTGCTGAATCATTTCTTGTTTTATCTCTCGCCTGCACTATGAATTCTCAGAACAAAGACTCGGGATAACAAGAGATCGCCTACGTTAGGGAGGAGCGCTCTGACACCCAGTACTGTCTCACTGCTACGCTATTATCTCAGCAGAGAATTACTTCTGGAACACTTTGTTACTTTCAACTACAAAATGAAGAACTTGTTACATGGTAGTTCCATATCACAAGTGTTTCTAATTCACAACCAGAGGGTCTGAGAGACAAGAGAATAAGGAAGTCTACTCGTTTAGTGTAATTACCGTTATTGGTTTGTGCAGTTTCCAGGATCAAGTAGCTGTGAGATGTTACATGTAGAGCAGCACAGGTCTCCAAACACAAACCCACACAGCTAACACAACTAAGTCGCTAAACTCAAAATAAAATTCTAAATTTAATTCAAAATAAAAATTGAATTATTGCTTTTGAAAGGAAATTGATCTATAATGTTGATGGGTGATTTATAATGTTGTTACAAAATATTTCCGTCAAATAAATTCTGCTCTTTTCAACTTTCTATTCATCAGGAAAATGAATAATTGTAATATCTATATACATATAATATCTATTTATATTTATAATATTAATCAGCACAAACGTTTTCAACATTGCAATAGTGCAATAAGGAAAAGAATATTTTAGGACCATTATGAGTTTTATTTGTTTTATAATTATTTTTATTTTCCATGACATTATTTTCATGAATGTTAGGAACATATTCCCTTTTTGTGCAAATTCCCATTGACTCATTGAAATTCTCAAAGATGAATTAAACTTAACATGACATTTTAAAGTTTTAAAGTTGATATGATTCTTTAGGGTCTTAATTAAAAGTCTGTAACATACTTTGGTTAAAATTTCTCAAGGGTAGTGTAAAAAACACCTTTTATTGCCTGTCAAAATCAGCTCTGTTTTCAGTAAGCCATTCTAGTCCATGTTGCTTTAAATGCTAATAAACTCTGCTGACCCCGCCCCTCTCTTCCGTGGGGTGACGAGCAGACTGTAAACTTCAGCCGCGAAACTGGCTAACTAGCACATTATTAGGAAAGGCGATTTACAAAGATTAATTAAAAACCCCTTATACTCACTTCTTCTGTAGGTGAGGCTGGATCACGAATGATTCGCGCGAACATAGACGCATTTAGGCAGATTGGGGATAGGCGCATTCCTTTCAAAAACGAAAGTAACGTTAATCCTCTGCGTCTTCAGCGGCTCAGATGTCGGGAATAAATAACGACTGCTATATTCATTATTATATCCAACAACTAAACACCTCAATCGCTTAATTGGAGGCATTCTTGTCTTCCCCTGCACCGGAGTCGACACAATATTGGACAGCTCTCAGCTCACTCAGTGCGGGTCTAAGGTAAGACGGTCTTGTCAATCAACTATTGTGGGAGCGGTCTGTGCAGAACTACGTCATTCTGACAGGAATCTCAGAACAGATAGGGATTTAAATTTTTTTTTTTTATCATTACAGGATGGACGTGTAAACACACTTCAGACACACATGTATGTTCAAACAACTTGTAAAGTGAATTTTGCATCCGATGACCCCTTTAAAAATGTGGTAAATTATTATTTATATTTCAAGTATTCTTCAAGTGTTCATCAAAGGGTCCCCAACAGCTTATATTCATCTATGTTTAGTCATACTTCATGCTATTTAGGCTTTTACTTTAGCTCTAACTGAAAGGCCAGTCTACTCTTTAATGTTATAGGAAAAACAGGTGTATGTGTGTGTAAAAATAGGTTAAATATCATTAAAATAGCCTTAAATATATATTTTTTTACTCTTTTTTTTTTAAGTTATTGTTTATTTATTGATGATGATGATGCTTATTATTATTATTATTATGTGGAAAAAATATGACCTGTTCACATGTTTTGTAACATAAATAAAAATCTCTGGGCAGATCTGTATTCATTAAAAATCATACTTTAAGCCACCATTCAGAAATAATTCCACTTCTGATGTAACCTTTTTATGAGGTTTTTAAAGTACCAAGAAGCAGTGTTGCATATAAAAATGCCATCAATGACGTTTATCCAACAACATTACTGCAAAGACACCGTTGTGGCATGCTGTAACTCAAATTACACCTAAAAAGCCTTAAGAGGATCAAAATGCCAAACTGCTCACAATTTAGATTCTCTATGGGGGGAAAGTGAGTAATCTCAGGCTTAATGGACAAAAAGCCATGACTACGCCACATCTTTCTGAGCATGCCAAAAACTCACAGATGGCATAAAATCCTATATATAGTACCAGTCCCAAGTTTGCACACACATTCTAATTCTTTAATATTACTATTTTTAATAATAGTATAATGTTATATAGAAATAATATTTATTCATATTATTATTATTATATGAATAAATTAATAATACATAGTGAATAACAGTGTAATAATAATAATAATTATTAATATAAATAATCATAGAATTATCAATAATATTAATCAATAATAAAATTATTATTATTATTATTATTAATTTTATATTTGTATACAAAACTAAGCATTTAAGCATAAACAGTTATACCAAAATATTTTAAAGAAATAAATTCAAATTCAAGTTCCTCCAAATATTTCACTGGTGTTGTATATGTTTACAGCATGTATAATAGCACATAGGCACGCAATAATAAATGAGAACTCAAGCAGCACTAATGACTTGTCATCTAGAATCATCATCAAAGATCTGGACACACAGTCATGCACAGGAAACCCAGTTTAACAAAGCCTCAGTGCTATACACTAGGAATGCAAAACACTTCTAATTTTGTCTTTTCTCCTTGTAAGGACATTTGAATGGGGTGATATGAAGGCATGTGGAGAACCTCCTTCTCCCTAAAGAGTGCTGCTGAAATCTCCATCCACGAATAGATGTTATGTTACTTACTACTCTTATCAGTTGAAGAATCTTATTTAAGTAAATACATCCTTTCTCTGTTTTGCCATTATTATTGCATCAATAATGTCCTCTTCTGGCTGCAATGGCTCTAAAATAAACTGCCCTCTCCTTTCGAAGATAGTATCAGTAATCCATTAACACAAAGAACACAATAATTCCATTTCTGAAAAAGCAATATGATCCTTTCATTAACACAGACTCGTTATTTATTAGTCACAAGGTTATAGCATCTGTTTCACTAATGAGCACAGATACTCACTCTGGCTTTCATCCGCTCTCCGCATCCGGTTCCAGGTAATCTTTGTTCACAACAGACTAGAAAAACAACTGGTGATGCAAAAGCCTAAACCTGCAGGAGATTATATCAGAAACCGCTACACCTACCAGACAGACGAACACTGTCCTTTCATGGACTCCTTCAGGCAGGAGCAGCAGGTGTAATGCCGTAGCTAAGGCTAGTGGACATGGTCTCCTGTCCAGTCCCTCCGTACTGACCCGTCTCCAATGCACCCTGAGCCTAAAGCGCACACTATTGGCTTAGAGCAGCTTTAGTGTTTGTTTTACAAGCCTAGCATACTCCCATAGGAGGAGCCCGGATTATGTCATCAGCTGGACTCAGTGACTGACCGCGGGTCAGCGCTGGACTGAAATTTCAGAGCGAGGAGGGAGGGAGAGAGAGCTGGGTTATCTCTCAGTTGGGTAATCTGGTCACCCGCTCCCATTAGGGGAAAATATCCTTTGAAGTTCTGCATCCCTCCCCTTCACCATACCGTTTGCACTGTCTGTCATTTTCCCAAAAGATGACATCATTCTTATAACAGATGTCAGTGTATTAGAGATTATTTCCTACTGCAGTAATTGGGAAGAAGAATACGCTTGTTCTGGGAATGTGACACTGACATTTTCACAGTAAGTGTTAGACATTCCACAAAGATTTCATACCTTCTGACACCTGCAATTATAAAGAGAGGAAAAAAGTTTTGAATGTTGGTTTGCCTGGATGATTACAGAATGTTTGAAGTCTCATGATGAATGTGGATTGCATGGGCAATTTGAAGAGGTTTTTGTAGCTTGAAGATACATAGACATTGCTGGTTGCTTGTGTGCTCTTGGTGAAGAGAAAGGCAGAAGATAGATAGATAGATAGATAGATAGATAGATAGATAGACACATTATATAGAGAAATGTATTGGGACACACCGCTTAATTATGGAATTCAGGTGTTTTAATCAGACCCATTGCCACAGGTGCATAAAAAAGGTGAAATTTCATCCCTGCTAGATATTCCACAGTCAACTCTAACTGCTGTTATTGGAAAGTGGAAGAGTTTAGGAACAGCAGCAACTTAGCAACATAAAGTCAGAGCGGGTCACAGAGAGCTAAGGGGCATGGTGCATAAAAGTCGCCGTGCTCTGCTGATTCCAGAGCTGGAGAGTTTCAAACTTCCACTGGCTTTAATATCAACACAATTCAGCACTGTGTGGAGCTTCATGGAATAGGTTTTCATGGCCGAGCAGCTGCATGCAAGCCTCACATCACCAAGTACAATGCCAAGTGTCAGATGAAATGGTGTAAAGCACGCCAACACTGGACTCTGGAGCTGTGGAAACCAGTACTGTGGAGTGATGAAGTACACTGTTTGGCAGTCTGATGGGCGAGTCTGAGTTTGGCAGATGCCAGGGACACGTTACCTGCCTGACTGCATTATGCCAACTGTAAAGTTTGGTGGTGGAGGGGAAATGGTATGGGATTGTTCTGCAGGGGATTGGGCTAGGCCCTTTACATCCAGTGTAGGGAAATTGTTATGCTTCTGCATACCAAGACATTTTGGACAACAGGTACTTTCGCACCGTATAGTTCTAGGAACTAGCCAGCATGGTGGTTACTAGAGAACCAGTTTCCCCCTCAGTAGGGTTGGGAATCGAAAATCGATTCCAATTCCAGAATTGGATACTTAAGGTCAGGAATCGGATACTTGTTAAAAATTATACTTGTTTTTTTTTCATCTGTTAGGACCTAGTGATCTGCCTGGACCTGGTTCGCTAATCTAAGCGCTCCAAAGTTTGGCTACACTTGCGATCAGAACCCGAAAAAGCTATGTATAATATTTGTGATAGCTGAACATGTTGCAAGAGAGATCTCACCACCAACATGACATAGCACTTTAATTTAAAAGATCATTAAAGATTATGAACACAATTGAAACACCAATGTGATTCTATTCTTAAATTACAATGATTCACCATAAACCTTTGACGTGTGCGATCACAACTTTGTGGTCACTTGTCTGTGCAGTGTACGATCACACCTGTATGATTTGAACATTTAAATCTGTGCTTGCACTGCCGCTAACCTAAAGAAAGCAGATGTCATGTAAATGAATGAAACAGCTTCACTGTCTTTTGAACCACACGGTATCATTATTTCTGTTACAAACATTCAAATAATCACAGAATTATTGGGATAAAAGTTTATAGTTTGGATATAAACTGGGAATCGAAAAGATTTGGAATCGATAAGCAGAATCCTGGTTGCATTCGCACCAGCAGCAGGAACTCTGAAGCGGCCGTTAGCGTTTAGCATTTACAAACGTCAACAACCAGTGAATGGAGGACGCTGTGATCGGAGCTGTTTTTGTTGTGTGCCGTGGGTTTCGTGATAACGGAGATGGGATGTAAACACACAATTTACGTGATTGAAAGTGCATGAAAATCTGACTAAATCTCCTTTGACAGCTTGCAGTGTTACATATAATCGAGGCTGAGTTTAGAACACAACGCTGCAGACAGCAGGTAGCTAAATGCCATTACAGCTGTTTTCCATGTTCGTGGAGTAAATATTTTTACACAGCTTTTGAAAAATGCTGGGTAATCTGTGTTTCATGTGCATTTCGTCAATCAGCATACACTTACATCACTGGTAGTTTCTATAGAACTGTTTTAGAACCTACTCTGAAGTAGAAACTAATTTAGTTTCCCTAAACAGAGTTCATAGAACTAAATACATTCCTAGTTATTATGGTGCGAACACTCTAAAAAGCGGAAACTTCCGCCAATAGCAGGAACTATGAAAAGGTTCCTCCAGTGTGAAAGCCTCTAATGCCTTCAACTTTGCGGGAACAGTTTGGGGAAGGCCCCTTTCTATTCATGACTGTGCCCCAGTGCACAAAGCAAGGTCCATAAAGAAATGGTTGGAAGAGTTTGGTGTGATTGGCCTGCACAAAGCCCTGACCTCAACTCCATCGAACACCTTTGGGTTGGAGACTGTGAGCCAGACGTCTCGTCCAACATCAGTACCTGACCTCACAAATGCTCTACTGGAAGAATGGGCAAAAATTTCTCCGCAAACACTCCAAAGACTTGTGGAAAGCCTTCCCAGAAGAGTGGAAGTTTTGTATTGTCAATGTATTTAGAATGCACTGTCATTAAAGTCCCTTTTGGTGTAATGGTCAAGTGTCCCAATACTGTGTAGATGGATAGATAGGGACTCTACCCTTCACAAAATAAAGCTTCACAATGACGACATCCGCTGGCATCCTCACATGACCAGACGACAATGGACAGAGAGAACACATGAGACCGCAGACAATGGGCATCTTCATCCTCAACATTCTCTGGTGGGCCACTCCATGAGCCCCACAACACCCTCATTGAGCTGAAAAAGAGCCCTCCACCGCTCTGGAGCATGAGGAAAGAGAGGGACTGCTTTGTTGCATTCATCCTAATGAATAATAAACGGGAAACATGATGCAGGAACAGAGCCTTTCATGAAACACTTGTGGATGAAATCCAAAGCCAAAGTTAAACGGCATCACTATCACCCTCAAACAAATGCAGATGGATTAACATGTCATGAGCAGCGTTTTTATTTGGGTGATTCATGTGGTGCTAGTTATTACTAGAGGAAAGCCTGTGATGGGTGGATCATAAAACATGCAAAACAAAATCTATGATGACTATAGGATAATACAATATACTGGCTGAACCTGGCCATCTATCTATCTAGTCAGAACTAACACTGTTAATTTACCATAACATCCCGTGGTTTATGAAATGCTGTGGCCTCATGGGTGATGTCTTAAAGCTACGGCCACCACTTCACTTTAATAAATCACACACAGAGCTCTTCCCCACAACCCAGTGGCTGTCCATGTTTATATAACCTCTCCTCCTTGAATTCCCGCTTAAGATGCAAGGATGATGGAGTTTAATATCTCCAGGGTGCGGGTATTACTGGACCACTCTTGTGTCTGAGGCAGCGCATTAAAGTTTCATCAGTCCTTGTCCCAAGACTATAAATAGACCAGCATTTCATTCTTTAATGTGTTGAAACAGAGGGGAGCGATGCTGCAGAGATGAGATCCTCCAAGCTGTCTTACAATGCAAATTCAATGACACATTGTTCGATTTGGTCAAGGAAGTGTTGACATGGGCGCTGACACGAAAAGAGATGGAGAAATAAAAGTGCTAATTGTGCAGTGCAAGACACTGCAGTGTAAATGAAAAATCAGCTACTAAAATGCAAACCTTTGCTCTACAAACAAGAACCCAGAGGAATGTTTAATTGCTCAGTTTTCTCGTTCACAGCACAGGAGTCTTAATGATGTCCTTCAGTATATATCAAGGATTAAATTACTCGTAAAGTCCAGTAAATACAGTACATTTGTAAGGTTACAAGGGATTTATATTCCAAATATAAAACTGTTCTTTTGAATTTTGTTTTAATCAAAGAATCCTGAGAAACATGTCTCCTAGTTCCTTTTCAACATTGATAATATTTAGAAATGTTTCTTGAGCATCAAATCAGCATATTAAAATGATTTAAAATATATTAGAAAACATTTATTTGAAGTAGTAATACTATTTCACAATATTAGTGTTTTACTGTATTTTTAATCAAGTAAATACAGCTTTGCATGAATAAATAAGTAGGAAAAGGAGCTCATTAATTTATTACAACCAAGACCCCCTTAACAACTGCGAGGCAACATGCTAAAACGCATTAAACACACAAAACTCTTAGCAACAGGAAAGCAATACACTGACAACCACCCACAAGTTCCAATCTGTTTTAAATTGCCAATTTTCATGGCAACTACAAATTTATTACATGATTTTTATTACTTTGTTTGACCTTGCAGGTTATGTTATTGTTCTTATAACTGTTTGAGGGGCTCAGCTGGTCTCTTGAGACACAGTAAGACATTCTGACCTCAGGCAAGCAGAAACTGTACAGACAGCATCAAATGCAGCCTGTGTACCCTTGAGTTTAATGCATGCAGCATGAAGTCACATTTTCTCAAAGCTGTCAAGAATCAAAGGATCTTAAGCAATGGTAATTAAGCAAAAGGCTTAATGATGCACAGCTTGAAACGCTCCTGAAGATTATTACCACTGTACTGGTCTCAGAGGAAATGGAGCATTTTGTTAGAATGGCTAATTACTTCTGTGCCTTTAGACCAAAGCTAAAGCATCATCAGAATGATGACAACCAATAAATGTGTGGAAACATCCGTTTTCACAAAGCTGTTTTTATGTTTGATGAGGCCACTGAATCATAAATAACTATTTTTTATCATATTGTGTCTCTGCTGTGAGGTTTTCTGATGGAATCATTGGTCAGTGTTTCAGGATATTTATGGGAACGTCACGTTCATAGAACAACATCAAATCTTGGACCAATGCTTTACCAATATGCCATATCAAATAGATTGTAAAAATACTTTTAGTGTTATTTTGAAATAAATATTTGTTCCATCAACTGAATTTGCTTTCGGCTTTGTCTTCACTCTTCACTGAAGTGCACTGAAATTAGGTTACCACTTTGATTTGACTTAAAGCTAAAATGTGGCATTTTGGTGCTACTAACATCCAAGCTAAGGAGAATTACTTTAAAAATGTATGCCTCTACAGTTATAAAGTACTTCATGAAAAAGTATTCAGTAACCTAATCTAAGCACCACAATATGAAAGTAATGTAATTTAATTACTTTTAGATTCCTACAAGGTCACATATGAAAATTTAAAAAGCAGTTTCATCAAAAATACTTATATTTATTATGGATTTGATGCTAAATATAAAATATTTTATGCAAAATGTAAAATATTTAGGAAAATGCTATGTAAGAATCCTGTAACTAAATGCACTGAATAAACCAGAATTCTTACACAGAAGAAATGTTTCTGCGACAGAAAAATACAGAATAAATATTAGCATTTTTACTCAAGCAGATATACTAAGAACAAATGCACTGAATTGTTAACATTAAACAATGCTAAAAATATTGTAGGTGTTGTAAGTATTGTAATATTGTAGGTAATTCAAAATTACCTCAAAGTTGAATCCTGTCAAGTAATGCAGTTAGTCTGTTGGCAGCATTTGACATAACTAATGTTTTATTATGTAGAAGGAACATTACTCTCTTTCTCCCACTGTCTCCCCTACAAATGTACACATGCAGTACTGGCACACTCACACACACGGAAACATACATGTGCATTGATGATGATTTTGAGCAACTGAAAAGTGACATGACATTTCTCATTAGTGAGGTAATAACGGCGCTGTTCTTGAAGCAGATGAACTTACAGTTTTGCTATTAGTAGAGATGCTGCTGCTGAACACTGCTGAGAGGCGCACAGACTCAAGAAATTTACAAATGTTTACTCTCTCTCTCTCTCTCTCTCTCTCTCTCTCTAATAACTGCATTAGTCTGACGGTTTGCATTGTGTCTGCATCACCACCTCTGGTATGCATTATTTTATAATAATTCAACAGCCTATCGACAACTATTTCTTACTTAAATGAAACCATTGTAATCCTGATAGTATTGTCATTTTTAACTAAATGTAACTAATCTGATAACTTTTCTTTTTTGATGTAACTATAACAAATTACAGTTACCATTTTTTTTTGTATCCTGATTACGTAATGCTGTTAAATGTATTCTGTAACTCCTCAACCCAACGGAATTGCAGAATAACAATTGTTTTCAAACTGTTTTCCCAAACCAGTGTTCATGAAAAACATATTAAATTCAGTTTGATCAAATTTAAGGTCATAAAAAGTCTTAACATATCTAATCAAGTGAAGCTGAGTAAAGATGAGTACAAGTGGGGTCGCTAAAGCCTTGTCTGAAAGTTTAAGGGTGTACTCACACTAGGCACGGTTGCCTTGAACCGAAACCAAGCGCGATTGTCCCTCCTCCCCTGCTGGCCTGCACTCACATCGCACTTCACGTTCCGGGTTGGAGTACAGTTAAGTTATTATGATGTGACTGTTTTGAAGTAACCAAGGGTGCGTTTCCTAAAGACATTGTTAGCTAACTATGGTCGTAAGTTCTATTGAACTCTATTTGTAATGACAGAACTTTCGACCATAGTTGCTTTCAGGAAACGCACCCCAGGAAGAGAAGCGCTCTCGCTCAGCATGGTGGAGTCCATTCTTTTGTTAACTTTGTGGTTTATTATTTTGAGTCATTTGGGACCCAATGCTAGCCCAGTTAGATCCAATTAGCATAATGCTAGCATGTTTTAACATATTGAAGAAATGAGTTGACATGTTGCTAACATGTTTCATCATATTGCTTTCATGTTTTAGCACAATGCTAGCATGCTTCCCCTGCTGAAAAAAAACAATAGAACTCTGCCCAAAACACAATAGAAAAAGTAATGGTTTTAATGGTTATAATGGGAATTGTATTGGTTTTAATGGAAACTATAATGGTGTCTACTGGTATGTGATGGATTCTATTGGTGGGATGTTAAATCCTACTGGAAAAATGCCCAAAACACACTACAAAAAGGAATTTTGTAATGGTTTTACTGGAAAAAGCTAATGGTTTATAATGGTATTTTAATGGAAACCATTGGCATTTCTGTGATGGTTTCTATTGGGCTTCTATTGTTTTTTGTTTTTTTTAGCAGGGTCTAACATGTTTGTAATATGTTATAGACATGGCAGCAAAAGTAAGCATTTTATCTCTCTCTTTTTGAATAAGTTGGAAGTAGTAAAGCATACACATTTCAAAATAAGAGTCAGAGTGTATTTTGGGATTGTTTATAATTAAAAGTCTTGCATTATGCATAAACTTAATAAAAAAAAAAAACTTGATTCAAATTAAACTCTTGTAGCTTCTCTTTGGTCCACTTTTATAGCTTCTCTTTGTTCTTAGCCTCTGGAAAGTTTAAGAACATTAACACATTTACATATTTTGCTATTATCTTCACAATATGTTTGTTGCCTCTCTTTAAACACATTTTATTATATCAGGAAAATTCAAATTGATCAACCTCTAATTTGTATGTAGCCTATTGAGTTATTAGTAATACACCATTTAAAAAAACATTTAGAATATTACCCTCTTGACTACAAATAAATTTGTTTTTAATTTGAGTTACAGTGTATATTAGTTTGAGGGAATTTTAGGCTTGAATAATTATTTTGAACAATAAACATAGAAAGTACAGTGGACTTGACAGAAACAGGTTATTCGCAAACATGGAGACATTTGCTGTTAAAGCAGCCCCGGCTTGATCTACTGTGCCACCCCACTATGAGGCCCAGAGAGCGTACAGGAAGAGCTCATGGCAGTGATAGCACTGCAGGAGCATATGGTCCTCACAGCAGGCCCGTCTCATCAACCTGACACTGCTTCAGAACCTCAGAACACGACCTGTCCAAACCAAAACATAAACTCTGCTGCAAGACCTGTTGTGGGTGAAATATGTTAAATGCTAAATGGCAGAGAGATAAATTACATGCTCACACAATACTTTTTTTTTACAGTCTAATTAGAACACATGTCTGAAAGCTTATTTTTACCGCAGAATAAAAATATAAAAAAGGTAATTGCAAGTTTTTATCTCACAAGTCTGACTTTTTTTCTTACTATTGTGAGTTTGTATCTCACAGTTGCAAATTATAAATTCGCAATTGCGAGAAATGTAGGATATAAACTTAGAATTGCGATAAAAAAAATCTGAATTGTGAGATAAATGTCACAATGACCTTTTTTGCTTTTATTCCAATGGTGGAAACAAGTTTGCATACATGTCTATTTACCAGTGGTTTTAAAGTTTTTTAAGTTATTGACTGAATGATCCATGCATTCATTGTATTTTTGCATGGTATGAAAATGTAGAAAAGTGTTTTTGTGAGCAAGTTTACTGTACATACATGCTGTGAAATGCTGATGTAGTTAGAAATGAGTGAGTCATGAAATGAGATATTCTCCCCTTGATCAATGTCACACAAGCACTGACACAGGTCTCCTCCATACAAACATCATCTTCACAGGTTTATTTTGGTTCCCGTTGGTCAGACATTCGGTTAGCATTGGGAAACATAAAACCTTTCTGAATGGTCCCTTTCACTATAAATGTATCTTTGTTCAAGGTTAAACCTGGTGTCTCTTTCTGTAGAGTAATACTTTTTATAATAGCAGTGTGCTTAACTTCTTTTTTTAGTAGTTTATAAGTTTCATTACTGATCAGGCTATAAAAAGCAATATGTGTTATCTCATCTAACTTTTTATTTAAATATGAAGTGACCTAAACTGTTTTTCTTTTGCCAACTCCTGAATAAGCTGTATTGCCTGACCTAATTTATTTCACTAACCCCCATGGTTTGTTTTTTTTATAATAACATAATCATACCCATGGGGTATTCGTTGTAATCCTTGCATTTCACTGAACCAACTTTCTTTATGACAGTACTCTATTGCACTGACTGTTAAAGGCACAGTTAACCCAAAAGTGAATATTCTGTCATTATTTACTCACCCTCAAGTCATTCCAAACCTTTTTGATTTCCTTTCCTCTGTGATACACAAAACTAGTTTTTTTTAAAGGATGTGTTAGTTGATTTACAGCTTCAAAAAGGTCATGAAAGAACCATATATTGTATAATCAGTCCTGGCTCTTATAGTGATATGCCCATTTTATTCATGAGTTCCGATACATAAACGGTTGATCTGTTTTAGAGATCATCAGAGACATATTTTCAGTATTTACTAATCTACTAGTCTGTTTCTAATCTGAGTCATCATGTGAATGAAAATGGGCCGCAGACAGTAGGGAAAATCCATGCATTACACAAATAATAAAATACGTATAGCCATGTAATCAGGATTTGTGTATTGTTAAAAATGTTAAAAATCAACAAAAATTGATTTGTCATCTTTTGAAAGTAGGAAGAAAACACTTCCATCATCTTTTGTTGTTGATTATTCAAAC
Organism: Onychostoma macrolepis; assembly: GCF_012432095.1. Classification (NCBI taxonomy): domain Eukaryota; kingdom Metazoa; phylum Chordata; class Actinopteri; order Cypriniformes; family Cyprinidae; genus Onychostoma; species Onychostoma macrolepis. Next base: position 24,978,114 of record NC_081166.1, read on the forward strand.
TCTGCCATATTTTGGTGCAAATCAATCATTTTTAATCCAATCTGTCATCATATGGCTAATTTTTAGACACTGAAGATGCATTTATTTATTTATCTGGCAGATGCTTTTATTCAAAACAACTTGCATTACATTAAAAGAATGCATTCTTTTTAATCAGTTCGTAGATTTACTGGAAATCAAACCCATGACCTTGGCATTGCTGGCGCTCTATTGTTTGAGCTACAGGAACGCTTATACAATATTTGGCCAGTGTTTGTTCCATGTGTTAGTCTGCTAAATCGCACTTCTCTTGTTGTTTATGCATTTACACAATTGTCTGTTTTTTCCCCGTCTAAATCATGTTATTTTAGTTATTGTTAGGCAGATATGTTAGTTTTGTTACGATAAACAATTTTGGTTCACCACATAATGTCTCAAATCTGGAATTTCAGCAAAACATGCAAACAACACACAAATTAGCAAGAAATATGCAAACCTCATCTCAGATGATAGTCTACAGAAGAGGAGAGTTAAAGTTCAGTCTTTATCCACGAGTGAACGCTGAGGTTGTCTAAGGAGCATGTAGAGCGAGAGTGAATAATCACATGACTGAATCTCTTAACATGTAGAGCAGCGATGTGGCATGTAACTGTCTTAACACTCTGGTTTTCAGACAGATAAGTTGTGAAAAGCACACACATACGCATACATAGTGTGAAACTGTGATGCCAGTGATATAACACCACCGAGAGAGATGTGATCTGAGAAAAGCAAGCCTGGCATGGTGTTTCTTTTGGTGTGATGTTTGTGCTTGAGGTGATGGAAAAACATACAAAGTTGGAGCCGAAGGGCATGGTGTTGAGCTTTTATTAGAAGTGTAAAAATGATCATAATTGGAGTTTTGTGACTTTTGGTATACTTCTGTTTCTGGTTTAATGCAATGACAAAAGAATCCAATTATTTAATTATGGAAACAAAATTTTTTACTCGAAGGGTTTTTAAACATGTTTGTATGTAGCCCTCTTTATATTTTAGGAATCATGTTTGGAGGTCTTTGTCGTTAAAACTCTCCTAAATGTTGATTAGCTTTTTAGACTCAAAATGTTAAGTCTTTGTCTTCCAGGAAACAGATCCAAAAGTATTGATGACTCATTCTGCACTCAGGGTTTCATCCAAATTTTTTCCAATCAACTGATACCACTTGCTTCTGAATTGCAATAGCAAGTATCAAACCATGTTTACAGCATGTTTAGCATAATCCAAAACAACAACAACAACAAAAACCCATTATTTACCAACCCTGGTGTTGTTCCAACAATGCCTTATGAGTTTTCTTTTTCAGACCACAAAAGGTGAAAAAAAAAAAAAAATTATAATAATAGTAATATATATATAGTGAATAGTATGAAAGCCCATTTCCGCCACTGAATAAAAAATAAAATGAGGTAATTGTGACTTTTTATCTCACTATTTTGACTTTTTTTTTTACAACTGGCAGTTTACATCTCACTTTTTTTTTTTTTTCCTGAATTGAGATATAAACTCACAATTGCGAGAAAAGAAGTCAGAAATGTGAGATATATACTAACAATTGTGAGTTATAAAGTCCAATTCTGAGGAAAAAAGACGTTTTTCTCAGAATTACGAGTTTAAATCTTGCAATTCTCACTTTTTTCCCCTCACAACTGTGAGTTTATATCTCGCATTTCTGACACTGTTTTTTAGAATTGCGACTTTAATTCTCAGAATTGCAAGTTGACACCTCACAATTCCGACTTTACCACTTGCAATTGTGAGTCAAAATTGTGACAACCAAAGTTAGAATTGTGAGATAAAAAGTCACAATTACCTTTTTCTTCATTCAGTGGCGGAAACAGGCTTTTGACTAACTTTAGGCTTTAGAAATGATGCAAATGTATGATCCTATATGACCCGTTCCATATTTGCCAAGTATTCTAAGGGTTTGGTGAAAAATAAACCTAAATGTTCTGTATTATTTAGCCAAAATCCTGAAAATCTTTAAACATTTTTTTTTTTTTTTCAAATCTCATCTTATTCAAACAGCATTACTATCTCTATAAGATTGTTCGGCTGAAAATAGGCTAATAATCATGAATCAACTCCATTATTTATCCAATCCACGTCTGTTTTGTTGTCGTTTTGCTGTGGTATATGTGCACAGTGGACACAATTAGCAAATTGATGGCCATGTTAAATCATTCCTTTGACTAGCAGGCGGGCTTGGCAGATGGTGGCCCCTGTTTTGGAGCCAGTCCCCCCATACACAGCTGGCCAAAGCTGTATATTCAGACAGGGGTAGTGAGTTAGCACTATCAGGCTCCTGTAGGCCCTCACACAAAGGACTCCCCATCTGAGGCCTGCCCCGAGGGGGAAGAAACGCCCCCTTTAATACATGCTTATCGAGGAGTCCCACAGCACAGGGGCGGCTCGTCCATTTTTTTATCTTTTCACAAATGGATGCCTGTCCTTAGAGTATTCTGTGTTTCAGAAGCAAATGCTTGCTTTGAGTGCATCTGCAGTTTCACATTGATTATATAATGGAAATATGGACTCACTCCTCATGAATCTTAGTAAAGGAAGTACTTACCATATTAGCACCAAGCTTTAACTAGAAGATTATAGCTGGTTCCAACACTAAAATGAACACCTGAATCATTCTCATTCTCTGGAAATGGTTCGTCTTTGTGTCTCAATGACTAAATTAACAGGGTATTGGCCTTATGTACATTGTTTGATAGATTCACATTTATTTAGTGTGCAATACAAAATAAGCTTTTAAATTAAACATGTTTGTTTTACATCAAAATATTAAGAGATTTACATATTCATTAACATTAAATATTAATGAGTTAAATAGACAAAAAAGGCATATTATATCTAAATGTAGCTTTTAATAAGATTTAAATAGTATTCTTTCACTGTCCGACTTTATTTTTAATGGCACAAACCAAAAAAATAACTGTAAATGTATGAAGGAAATCAAAATACAGGCATGAAAATCAATACATAATATATTATATATTACAAATGGCACATTGGCCATATTTTAACTCACTTTTCTTGCTGTTATAAATAATATTTGTTGCTGATATTCAACCCTGTAACATTAAATCCTTATTTATACCCATATTATAATATAAATGCCATGAAACATGCTGAAAGAGAAATGTCATTGGTTATTAATTTTTATTATTAATAATATATTATATATAATGTAATAAATTAAAACTGAGTGAAAAAAACTATTCAAATTATGAGTATTATTCCAAACGTACTGTGACATGGCTGAAATAACAGTACTTTATGGTTTGGATATGGCTTAGGGTTAGAAACAATAAATAAATTGGTACTTTGCAAGGGTGTAAGCATATATTTAGTGTTGTGGGTAATAGTTTAATAATCAGCCACCAAAAAAACCCACTTCTGTTGACCACTGATCTAAATAATAACGGGAATCATTTCCTTACTGTGGTTCCCAGTGTCTATTGTGGTTATAACCATGATACTTTGAGCCTTGGAAATTGGTAGTCCTTGGATCCTTGGTAAGCCTTAGTAATCTTTTCCAATTAAATGATTAAAAATGAAAATTGGAAAAAGTTCACTTCATAACTTCATAAAACTGGTTAACAATTCTTCTGAACTCTGGCAGAGATGTCCATTATTATGCCAACACAAATGGAGAGGGGAGGTGAGTTGGAGTGTTGAGAGTTGGCACACTGAGAAGTATAAAACTCAGAGGACAGATGGGTCGGAACAGAACGTACCCATTGTGACTCAGTCATGTTCATCATTTCTTCGTCATGCTCCATCTTGGCCCACATCTGTGCAAATTATTATCCAAGATCCATTAACCAATCAGATTTTGTGATTCTGTCTAGTCCAAACAGAAGCATCTAAATAATATCTGTTTTGTTAGAATGCAATAGGAATGAACAAAGTATTTACGAAAAGCTTGTCTTTATCTGTCACTGCCCATAAGAACATTAAAACAATAGAATCTAAATCAATAGAGTTGTGTGTCTACACCCATTATATCACTCAAAGGACTGTGACAGCATCGATGCTACACTGCACGGACCGTGTCAATAAGAACGTTCTCTCTTTGTTTGTCTCTCTCTCTGTCTTGTGACAGCATGGCTGAAGGGACTTCGAGTTCCTCTGCACAGTGCTGGTATAGAATATAAAACAGAGCTCTAAGGAAATTTCGTTCAGCTCATACAAAGCATGTTCTGGCTTTAGCGCTGACATACTGATGATAAACAAGTCCACAGAAATCCACACAGCTATTTCTCTTCATATTCTGATTTGCCTCACCTCTTGTTAATTACATTAGTACTGATTAATAGTGGTTGACTTATTGGGGTTTTCAATGGCAAAACTGATAGGGTACAGTTTTCTAGAGCAGAAGGGTGGCAATATTGCAAATATGTACATAAAATTTCTGATTTTTTTTTTTTTTTTACATTTACTTTTACTCAGAATTCACTAAACAGCATTTGAAACCAAAAAAACTGCAAGGAAGTCACTAGACTGTGAAACTGACACACATCTATCAGTTATAGTTACTGTCAACTTACAGTATGCAAAAAATAAATAAATAAATAAAATTTAAAAAATAATATATATATATATATATATATATACAGATATCAGCCAAATTAATCGGCTTGGCCACAAATCTAGCCTAATACTTAGGAAGTACTAAATATTCTGCCATTATGATACAGAAGGAAAAAACCTGGTAGGCAAAAGGTTATTGTTCTTTAATATGAAATGCTTTGTATTTTTAATATTATGCTCTTCAACCGCTGTTCCAGAGCAGCATCAGGCAAGGGAGCTTTCTCTGGAAAATCAATGACTAATTATGCTTAGAAACGCACGCACTGGGATACACCCATGCAAATCCTGTACATAACCATTAATCATGAATTTAGTAGATAACAGTACGCGCATAAGACAATGGGAAATACATTGTCACCCAGATGAATCAGCATATTCAGAGCGTGGCTCGACTAAACATTATGCTGTTTCATTACGATGTGTGCGAGTGAGTGAATTGCTCACTGGTCTTATAGCCTCAGATGCATGCAGCTGCAATCCGGTATTGTTTCAGTATGGTGCGCGAGCAATGACCGTGTCCATGGTGCTGAACGTTACGCGAGCATCATATTGAAACAAGCATTCAAGTGCATGGAATATTAATGCTCGGAGAGCATGCATCTATTTCTGTGACCCAAGGGAACAGAATAAATGGCACCTAAGTGTGCATGCATGCGACTTAAAAGCATTTAATCGACATGGAATTATGTGATTTATTCATGAAAACGTCGCTGGTATTTACTATGAAACGTGAGTCTAGTGGTGGTGCATGAATTATAATAACCCTTCCTTGAATAGAAAGCTCAAATTCAATGTTTTGTTTTTTTTGAAGAAAAATAACTAAGCAACCTCACGCCTAAATCTATATCATGCACTTTCACACACGAAACTGCTATTCAGCACGTGAGTTGCGTGATTGCTTTTGCGTGCGTTAAGATGATATTTCCAAGTGAAAGCTCCAGTGCAATGACACCAAACCAGCTCCAGCTAAATGAGAGAATATCTGAGCAACCTCAATCTATAGTATGCATCAGGATCTTTAAAAGCATGCGCCTTCAATGCATTTGCATTTTGTATTTTGCATGCATTTAAATATTTCCCTGTCTTAAACTCTCAAACGAAATGGCATTGCTCTTCCACTCCAGTTCACCTTTCTGAGGACAAATGGATAATTTAGCAAAAGCAACACTTCTTACCTTCTCTCTCACAAAGCTGGATGGCGTCCAGACTGAGATTCTTTATCATGTCCTCACACGGGCTCGTGGGGCTGCTGACACTGTGTCCCACGCGTGGAACCTCCATCATTGAGCCTCTAAATGAACGATATTCCGGTAATGAGAGAGACTGCAGTGCCGCAGGACAGATCTTCACTCCGTGCTCTCTCTGTCTCCCACGGGTTTCCACAGTGTGCTGCTGATGAGAGCCACGTCAGCACATCGTCACGGCCGCTCCATCTGAGCTGATCTCTCCTGCGACGCGCAGTCAAGGGCAAAGAGCAGTGACTTGTTCTACTGTAATTACACTCCATATTCATATTTATATGGTCGCACACTTTATATCACAGCAGCGCCACTGTACCTGTTGTAAGTACTGTGAAATACTAAAGAGCTGTTACTATGATGCTATTTTGCATAATTTTTATGGCACTGATGGACTTCAGATCTGACATTCAGTTCAACAGCATGATTATGAGTGTAATATTGCTTTTATACAACAGTTCTATAAAGTAATTATTAAGTGAAAAAAAAGAGAAAAACTCAGCAACACTCACTCTGACATAAACAGGAAATAATAAAAAATAAAATAATAAAATAACTGCTATAGAGTTATAGAGACATAATTTATAGCATAAACACATTTTTATGTTTTTACTCAAAAAACTAACTTGTTTCAACAAATTTCATCATGAATTAGTTTTGGATCTGGAACCAATTAATCTTATCTATTTTACTTAGTAACAGCTAACATAACCCATGTTACTTATTTAACATAAATTCAATGAAAATGCAACATATTACTCATTACTAGCATTTACAGAATGATTACTTTTATAGTCTATGTAGTGAGTGTTTTTTCATGTAGTGACCCACAACCTAACCACAAGTACTACTACTCTTCAGCACAGTGGTAATAAAACAAAAGCCAAACATAACAGCATTAAAAGGGAGGTCTTTCCCCTTACTGAAAACATGAAAAAAGAAAAAACTTAATTTCAACATCTATTCTCCTCATCCAGTCAGTATACAGACAGTATGCAAAACATGCTGGGAACAAGAAATCCAATTTTTTGATTTTCTATTCTATGGTGAAAACAACAAGAGATGTAAACTTGGAATTCAGAGTAAAAAATTCTGAATTGCGAGCTATACAGTAAATGGAGAATTGCGAGCTGTAAACTCGAAATTGCGAGAAAAAAATTCGGAGTTTATTTTTGTTAGAAATTCAAAGAAAAAAAGAAAGTTTTTAGCATAATTTACACCAAAACCAAAATGAATATTTATCAGGCCAAATGCACAGCAAATTCACTCTTCACAATAGATGGTCCTGATTAACAAAATTTGCTCTGCACCTTTCTTAGGACTGTCAGTGCTTTAACACATGAGATTAGTTAAATATTTAATGCAATTAATTAATTTTCTCATATTTCTCACATTTTCTTCTCTAATTGAAACAAAATATTCGTCTTGTATAGTAGATAATAGGCCTTACTGCATTAGGCATGAGTTTCGACAAATTGAGAGATGTGGGAATTGTTTCTGCAGTAATTGACAACATTTTACAGATGCTGTCAATAGAGCTTAAGTTTGTTCACCCAGAACATCCTGTTATACATTAAAGGGATTGTTCACCCAAAAAATGAAAATTCTGTCATCATCTACTCACCCCTGATGCTCCAAGCCATGTAATGTGTAACATAATCTCAAAATGGAATCTAATACAGAAAGTATTATCTAAAGTGTTATCTTATGAATATAGTGGAAAGCTACAAGTGTTTATTATGCTCCTGGGCACATGGTGAGCACAGAACGGATTAACGCTGAATGAAAAGTGAATTAAATGTTTTGTTATGTAACAAGATTACAGCCCGTCTGCTTTCTTGTTGTCCCATGGATATTCTGGTACACTTTGTCAACCAAATAAGTTTGAATCTAGTAAAGGAGAGGATAAACTGGTGTATCTCTCTCATGTGCTCCTCTCCGAATAACAAAAAAAATGATCCCATATGTGGCTGTATTGAAGACTAACTGGGGAACATCCAAATGTTCTCATTATCTGTGTTAAGGATGAGTTCAGACAACAAAAGATGATTTACAATTGATGGTGTTACATTGCAACACATTTATGCATCTAAAGCAATACATATTTCAAACCAGCAACCAAATCTGGTATGAACTGCCCCATAAAAGTTGTTTCTTATGCACAAATAAGATTAACAAATTGGACCAGCCAGTCTGCTTGTCTGAAGACACTGAAGTTTTTATGGCAGCTATAGTAATGTGTGACGTTACCAACTGGCGACTGGCTCTTTTATATAGAAGGCGAAACTTATTACGACATATTTTGTATTGTGTTGTGTTGAAGGATTATATGTTTGTTTGGAGCATTTGACTGCAGAGGCATAAACCAGTGTAATGGAGAGTTTGCAGAGAAGATGAAGCAGTAAACTGTATCTGGCAGCAGTTACATTGCAAACCGTAAGTAAACAAATTCAAAGTTACGGTTGTATGTGAATAATGTTGCAGTAGATAGGGGCATCGATATATTTTCCTATGCAATGACTTTATCCAATCATAACAATCATTAAAGGCACTGCTTTCTTAAAAATTGATTATTTCAGATGATACATCATCAGCACGTTCCATTACACTATTGCAGATCGAGTGAGCATGGAAGGCATTAATATTGTAATATTACAGTATGTACTTTGTTCTGTAATGTTTTCTCACATGAGGTAATCTGACAGCATTGCATTCAACTCTCCACCAACGCTGTCTCTCATCATGTCACTGGTTTGCCTCTGCCTGTTCATGTTCATGTGTTTTGAAGGAGGTGTGGCATTGGAGAGTGATTGTGCAGGGAGGGTGGGATCTTATGCTTTCAAAACTAACTTGCTATTGCCAGCCTTTCTGAAATTGCCTACTCTACTTTGTAATCTAAATTCACTACGCAGAGGAAACTATCAGTAAATTGTGGGTTGATTCATCTGAAAAGCGCTGCTTTCAAAAGATTTCTGTCTGTTTGAGCATCCTGACGAACACTGGCTCAACCGATGGCATAAGTCTTGGGCAGGACTATTTGTCCAACCAATGGAAGACAGTTTGAGACACTTGTTTAAAACGCTCCCTGAATTGATTTACTTGTTTAAAACAGTAATTCGGTTTTGCTCAATGATTCTTCTGCCTTGGAATTATGCACTTCTACTTTAATTTCTATTCATTAGGGGTTCAAGCACGTAGTGCTGAAACCCTATTGTAATTGTTAGAATGGCCAAAGATCAGCAATCTCCATGTAAAAATGATCGTGCAGACCAAATGTACGCTTTGTAGAGACTTGAAACTTGGAGGGATGGTAGTACTCACACCGCCTACAACGTGACCGAGGCTCGCACCAATAGGCCTGAGGCGGGTGTTGCAGCAATCAAAAGTACAAAATCGCTCATGAATCCTAAATTGTCAGTCGCAGGCTCAAGTGTCTTATGCCACTGGAATCATTGGTTCATGCCAGACATACTCAGAATAGCTCGTGAGCTGGCGAAATTTTCAGGAGTCTTGGATTTTTTGAAAAACCTACTTTTGTGAACTAGTCCCAGATTTTTCGCCTGATTGGATCCAAACCAGTGTAGAAAGATTCTCTGGAGAGTGAATATCAATAATTATCAAAAAAAGTTGAACATTCAACTCACCATCACAAAGGGATGCTGAAACATTCAAAAGGGGCAGGGCCACTTTTAGTAAAAATGCCTATAACTCCTGAACGGAATGAGACATCTTTGCCAAACTCAGAACACATATGTAAGAGCTTAATCTGAAGTCACAGGAAAAAAATGGCGGAATTTGGCCACTTGGTGGCACTATAAAAGGGAAAAATAAAACTTAAAAATGGCTATAACTGCGCAACCATTTGTGCTATCAACATGAAAATCGGTTTGCATGGTCTTGGTCCAAAGTGTGACAAATGTCTATAAGGAAAGGATGTAAGGTCTGTAAGGATGTGTATCTCTAAAAACAAGGCTACCATTTGCTGATGAAATTTGAGCACCTATTAGACAAGGTTAAAGGAGGCCGATTAGAACAAAACTCAGTGGGCCCCACTGAGAAATGTGAAAGAAATCGGCCACTGGGGGGCGTTATCGGATTTTCAAGGGCGTAAATGATTGTACATTGCTCGGTTTTTCGTACATACACATGATATTTGTATCATATTATACAGCTCCTCATTCCAGACAACTTTGCCTCTAGAACCACTGCTGTCAATCAAATCGTTTGTTAAATGAATGAGAAGAGGTAAAAAAAAAAATACTATTACACTACACTAAAAAATACTCTGGACTGTCTAGGGCAATAATTATAAAAATATTAGGGGTGTAACGATAAATCGATTAATGGATCGATTCTGTGATTTTGCTAATGCATCGGGATTCTCTCTTGAATCGATTATGAACTTAGTTTTTAACAGCAGATGGCGCTCTAGGCTAGTTTTTAACTGCACACTCAAATGATCACGAAGAAGAGCGCTTGTGTGTTCGACTGAGTGGTTATGTACTTGTACCTCTGCTTTTATGCTTTTATGACGCAAGATTAATGTAAACACAACCCAGTGTGAACACTCTTGTAATTCGCTTCAACCTTTTTGAACTTTATGAATGATTATTTTAAGTTCAAGTGGTGTGTGTGTAAGGAACTGAAAGCAAGCTGTTTCTAAAGCATGCAGTGCCATCTGCTGTTAAAACTAAGCTCAGAATCGATTTCAGAGAGAATTGCAATGCATTATATTAATCGATTTATCGTTACACCCTTAAAAAACGTTACAATTTACCCTTTGGGAAGCTATAATGAGGTAATTTAGAAAAGGGGCCTGTCCAAATTTACCCAAAATCCTATTAAGCCTACAGGATAACTCCAAACTTCACGAAATCTTGTGAGCACATGTGACAGGTGATTCTAAACAAGCATGCAAAATTTTGAGGAGATCAGACCACAGCTCGTGCTATAACAGTCATAAATGTATAAAAAAAAAAAAAATTTTTATAAATTACCTGGATTTTCCAAAAATGCTTTTTAAATCATTGATTTAGGTGGTTACAAGCTAGCTAAATAATATGTAATGTATTTTTCTTTATCTGCTTAAATGCCTTAAGTGCTTGAACCCTGGTAATCACTGCTTGCAGCTATATTTTCTATTGTGATTCCTTTTGCTTGTTATTGTCCTTGACTTTATGATGATTAGAATAATCATTCGGACACACAGAGCTAAATCATTATATATGCACCTATAGTATAAGAACAGTATTATCAGTCTTGCAGTTTGTCCTTGGTTTTAGCCTTGTGGTGGCAACATTAAAGCTATAAGCATTTTTTCCTAAAAGCTTGAGTTTAAGGAATGCTTTTAAGTGTTTCAATTTCTAACTGTGCCCATAAAGCATGAAACAAATTATGCACATGGTTAAGTAGTTCAATAGACTGTGCAATATCACAAAGTAACATGGTTGAATGGTCACACTATAGATGCTTTTCATTCAGATCAAACAGACAAGAAAGCATATCTTAACTTGCATTTCTAGTGCCAGCTGAAGCAGGAGCAGTGTGTGGTGATGTAAAGCGGTTGGAGATACAGTAGAGTTGTCATCAGCCCCTGAGAGGGCAGATAATCCAGTACCCCCACCCTGCTAACCATTAATAATCTGCCGGTAGGATCCGCCCCAGCATTCTCCAGCAGCCTATGAAAACCCTACAAACCCATCCCCCTCTAAGCATCCCTCCATATATATACCTTTGTTTCTGTTTGTCCATTCTCAAAATTAAATGTTGCATGCAAAAAACAAACAAACAAAAAAAAAATGATAGGCCTATATTTTAGTTTCAGCAATACATATTTATTAGTCAGAAAAAAGTTATATTTTACATTACACAACACAGCTTTCTGTGTTCTAGAAGTGCTGATGTTGCAGCACAGGCTCATTGGAAAAATATGCCTCTACCTACAATTTCTTCAAAACTCAAAAAATTTACTTATACATACAATTCTCCACGGTTTCCAACTGAAATGAACAGCAGTAGCAGCAAAACACCAACAAATTGTATTTCTTTTCACACAAATTATGATCACAAGACAGATTTTCAATTAATAATCTTTTTTTTTCATGCAGCTTCTTGCACAATACTGTTATGACCTCAACCCAGCAAACAAAAATGTAGTCTAAGAACGTTTTGCTAATGTTCCCATTAAATTATAAAAATGTTATTTCTGAATGTTGTCTGAATATTCAAAATGTCATTTTTTTTATCTTAAAGGTCCCATGACATGCTGCTTTTTGGATGCTTTTATATAGGCCTAAGTGGTGCCTAGTACTGTATCTGAAGTCTCTTTCCCAAAATTCAGCCTTGGTGCAGAATTTCAGCCACTACGAGCCAGTCCCACAATGAGCTTTCCTTAGGACGTGCCATTTCTGTGTCTGTAGCTTTAAATGCTAATGAGGAGGAGAGAGGCGGGGCAAGGTGGAGGGTGGGTGTGTGGCCTTAACCAGCTTGCGCTACCATGCGCTAATGTTGACAGTGGATGCATCGCAATGGCTCATATACACACAGTCCTTCAAGCTTTTCAAGCTTTTCAGTTTGACCCAGAATCTGATCCGGATGGAGAAGCACCGGATGAAGAAGTTGCAACTCAGCGGCTACAGCAGGACGTCTCAGAATGGTTCGTTTAAAATATTGTGTCTGGATACGGTACTTTAGTTGGTTTGTTTATGTATGCTGTTACAGTTATTATCATGTAGCTAATGCTAGCCATAGGCTTGGATGAAGGAACTAAAAAAATACTTTGGTGTTCATTTGAAACATCCAAACACTGAGCAACTGCCATGCTTCGCTCGTTTGCAAGCCATGATGTCTCTCGAGGAAAGAAAATATTGCGCTCGCCTGGCACGGTAGTAGCTCATTTTCTCATGGGTGGGCAAAGCAGAGAAAGGGGAGGTAACCTTTCCCCGTATGACGACATAAAGGGAAGATTCCAGATTGGCTCATCTGAGCTTTCATTTTCTCAAAGGCGAAGCAGGATACCCAGGGCTCGGTTTACACCTATCGCCATTTCTAGCCACTGGGGGACCATAGGCAGGCTAGGGGAACTCATATTAATGTTAAAAAAACTCATAAAGTGAAATTTTCATGCCATGGGACCTTTAAGGAAAAATTCAGTTTTATAATTTGTTATAAAATGTTACTTTTGAATGTTCTCAGTACATTTTGAAACAAACAGCAACACTGAAAAACAGGTTAGTTCAACTAAAACATTTCAGAAATAAAATGTATACATAACATTTTGTGCTACGAGAACATTAAATAAAGACCAGATAACTCAGAACAAACATGCTATTAACATTACTAGAAGAACATATGTTCGTAAGTTGTGAGAATGCTTCTTGTTAATGCTTCACCAGCACTCCATATACATAGCTTTTCTGACATGGTAAACTTGCTCATTAGCTCACCTGGTACAGCAGGGTTTTACAGCAGTCTCCCACTATTAAAATGGCAGAGCTTTGATAAAAAAACAAACAAACTAAGCATTCAAATATCATCTTAAGACAGATTTTAACTTTAAAAGACTGAAAAAATGCTACAGTAAAAACCTATTAATTGGTTAACAGTAAGTTCCCCTACTATATACAGTGAAATACTGTATTGGACATTATATGTAATTTTACAGTAGTATACAGGTTTTGGAAGTGAAAAAGAATGTATAATTTACAGCGACTAACCATAAATTGACATTCCCAGAATTCTCTGGACTACATTTCATATTTGATGTTTTTTCGTTTTTCTTATCAGTTGTGTACATTAGTCTTATATGTTAATCTAATGTTGTTAAATAGATTTTTATTGCATTATTTCAGTTTCATGTGTGTTATCACGATGGTGTTTAGTGTTTGTGTGAATGACACTGTGCACCTTCTATATATGTTAGTATTTAAAAGCTGCTTGTGCTGAGCTTTGGTTCATCATGACTTTCTCATCACCACCTGCTTTTGGTGGTTATCAGTTTATTACAAAGGTACAAAACAGATTTCAGTACTTTAATAGGTTGCTATATTAACATTATATCAGTTAATGAAATTACAGTATTTAAATGTAAATTTAAGTTAAATCCATAAAACCTAAAATGTTTTTTTAATGCTGATTTTTTTTTTTTTTTTTTTTTTTTTACAGTGTATAGAATGGCAACTGATATTTATGCATTTTAAGTAAGTAGTCTGTAACACTGTTATAAAGATCTTTGGTCACACTTTATATTAGGTGGCCTTAACTACTATGTACTTGCATCAAAAAATAAGTACAAAGTACTTATTGTGTTCATACTGTATTGCAAAACACTATTGCTGCTATTGAGGTGGGATACGGGTAAGGTTAGGGACAGGTTCGGTGATCTGGGTGGGTTTAAGGGTGGGTTTAGGTGTAAGGGATGGGTCAACAGTGTAATTATAAATGTAATTACAGAACTTAATTACATATGTAACTACATATAGGTATTTTTAAAAATATAAGTACAATGTAAAAACATGTATGTACACAACAAGTGCATTGTACCAAATGATTAATTTAAATGTAAGTACACAGTAGTTAAGGCCACCTAATATAAAGTGGGACCAGATCTTTTTGCCCTATATTCAGATGTTTTGCTTCTGGTCACATGGTAAGGCTAAATATCTCGTAGTGTATTCACAATGCTGTATCTTCATCTATTGCCAAATGTGAGGGGAAGATGGCAGATGGCAAGACTTTATTATGCAGAGGAAAAAAACAACCACACGGAGCGGCAGAGTCAGATACAGTAACAAAACAGCCTGGATGCATTACAGCAATGTATTCATGATCAGAGAGGTTGAAGTGAGGTGTGTGCACACATACTCACCCTGATATGATGAAGGGGAGTGATTATGAGACGGAGCTGTAATGGTAATCTGTGCTGCAGCGAGGGGTTGTGGAGCCGCAGACAGAGGACACACATGCATTTCTGACCTACTCTTTCCTGCTGCACAGTTACACAGCAGTAAATGGGCTGAGGGCTTTTGCTGAAGCATGCTAGCACTTACTGTGATGAAGGCCATGCTCTCAGAACATACTGACATATGCTATGGGTTTGTGATTCATATTTTAATCATGGGTTGTAATGCATCCAACATCGCTTAAGCTGACCCAGTCATTTATAAATCCAAACAAAAACACAACATGCTGTCCTTTACAGCTTTCTCTTTCAATGCATCATCTAATCAGAATTGCTAAGAATTTCTTATAGTTTGGGATTCTCTCAAGCTGGCATGAATTTCACATATTAATCATGTTTTCCAGCATGCATTTTGCAATTCAGAGTTCATATGATCAGTATTACTAATTGGTTTATTTGAGTAGAAATAGAACAGAATAAAATCTATATAGACATTAAACAAATAAAAATGAAAACAGGATATTAAAAAAAAATATATATGTATTAGCAATTTATTGACAAATAGTAAATCAAAAATTCAAAGTAACAAAAAATATCAACCCATTTTTATAGCTAAGTTAATGAATTGAATAAAACTTAAATGCATATTTATACAATGAAATGTACTCAGTTACAACAATGATGGTGGAAATGTAGTTTGCAAGACAAAATTTACAAAAATTATTCTTAACCAACAAGGTTTTTTTTTTTTTTCTTAATCTAGATGTTTGAAACAAACATACAAAACAACTGTTAGAGAAAACCAATTTTTGTGTGATTGGATTAGTAACTCAAAAGCCCTGTGACAACTAGCCCCGCTCTTCCATATAATGAATCCACGTGAATGACATACATTTGATGGCAGATTTTCCATTTCCTTCAGATAGAAAATTACCTTCACAAAGCTTTGAATGATTTGTTTGTATTGCCAAGGGCTGTAATGACTAGAGTAACACACAATTGATTATAGCTTGTGCCTAATTATTCTACTGACATTTAAAGTCTGCATTGTTTGTGGCAAAATGAATCAGGATTTAATGCTAAAGAAAGAAAAGAGTATTGGTGTTGATTTGTCATAATCTCCTTTCTGTTTTGTCCAGGTTTGCGTGTCTAAGAGACAGCGGTTTGGGGTCCGTTACATAACGGGACGTATTTCACGGTGATTGTAAATCTCATAAATAGATCAGATCACCTCATATGACCTGTCTTCATGTCAGCGCATGAAGGTCAGTGTCAGATGAGGTGAAATGTTTCAGTCCAGTTCTCTACTGATGTTTAAATCTAATATACAAATGATTGTTATGCTGGTAAGGGATGCAGTAGGGCTTCTGAATGTAAATAAGGTGCATGAGCACATACAGAATGCAAAACAGAGGCAAAACAAACCAGCGTGTGTGAAGATGATAGAGGCACGGGAGGTGATGGATGAGATCCAGGTATATCTCATTCATATATAATAGATAATGAAAATATGTATTGCTGCTTTGAGGTAATCTATTATTCTCATGTACAAATGTTACTGGGTTACTGTTTTTAATCAGTGCTTTCATGTGATAGAAAATAAATATGAATCTGACACTAACTGACCAAAAATGAAAGCTTATTGACAGTTGTAGATAATTAATAAAGCAAAATATTGGTGTACCAGTATTTTTAAGTCAAATTTGGTCTACTTCATGCCTTGGCGCCCCCTGTTGGAGAACAAACTACAGTAATGCATTTACATTGATAAAGGCATAAACACAGAGCTCATTAACACTTACAGAAATATTGAGAATACTGTAAAAATAACACATTAATTTATTCTTAATTATGTGAAAACTGATCCAAGACCAAAAATATTACTGTGAGATATAACTCTTCTTACTCCTTACTCCTAGTCGTAAAATGATCTGATGAAAAATGTATTAAATATGATTAAAAACACCTCCATACACTCTTTTGACATTTCTTGCTGTGATATAATAAACTGATGTCGGTAGCTATTAAACACAAATTGATATTAATTACCAATATGTTGGCCATAATAAACTTTAATGTTAACATAACTATATAAATAATTATGGTAACACTTTATTTTAGGGTCTCTTAACTAGTTGCTAATTAGCATGCATATTAATAGAATATTAGCCATTTATTAGTACTAATTAAGCACATATTAATGCCATATTCTACATGACCTTATTCTACATCCCTAATCATACCCAATACCTAAACTTAACAACTACCTTACTAACTATTAATAAGCAGCAAATTAAGAATTTATTGAGGGAAAAGTCGTAGTTAATAGTTCCCTATTGTGTTCCCTATTCTAAAGTGTTACCATAATTACATTGTATTATTAAAATAAATTCTCACTTCAGAAAATTGGAACAACAGCTGATTTCTGCTAAATATTATTACAAAGACAAAATCTGAGAGAGTGCAATGGTATCAGCTAAACTCTGATATTGGGATTGATAATCTGATCAGACAAAAAAGACATTTTATAGATGAGTTCAAAAATCTCCTTAGCTTCTCAAAAGAATATACATTGTGACACAATGTAGTCTGTTCACCAGCACTAGAAAAAAAACGGATAAAGCTCTTTTGGTCCAGCTTAACTGAGTACACACATTCTATCTAAATTAATAAACAACTTCCTTTCTTTCTTTCATGTTTGTATCTGTTTATGAAAAGATGTCTGGATGATTCAGAGTTCGTTCTCGTGTGATTTAGTTTTGTTGTAGTGAAATAAACACATTTCATCCCCCCAATAACCCTTGGACACTCTCTTCACATTGTATCCACAATCCACACAATGTGGCGAGATTCAAAAGCTGGAATGTAAGCTTGCCAGAGGAAAATGAAAATCATTTCCTCTCGTTCCAGCCACAAGCTGTCCCATTCCATTTCCAATCCAGGCCTGACTTACAGTACGCTCAGAGATAATCCAGAAAAAACACAATCTAGCAAAATATCAAAACAGTTACACCCAGTTTGCAGACTACACTTCTTTGTTCTGTTCCTTACAGATTCGTATCTGCTTGTGACATAACAGCAGATAAAAAGAACATCCATTTCCCAAAAGTCCATGTGTGTGTGTAAGCAAAGGATTTCATTAAGATCACTAACATATTTGTGGCATATTGTAATCAGTCAGAGCCTCATAAGCTATTACTGGGTGCGGTTCATCTCAAAGCACATTTTACGCTAGTCTTTCCCCTCTGATGCCACTACAGCTACATTAGTCAGACATTTACAGATGCTAATGTCACTAATGAGGGAAATGAGTCATTATGTAACAAGTACGCATTTTTAAATACACAAAGCCAACCAGATGTCAGGCCCAAAAAAATGCACTTTTTGTCATCATTTACTCACCCTTATGTCTTTCCAAATCTGAATGAGTTTCTGTTTTCTGTTGAGCACAAAAGAAGATATTTCGAGGAATGCTTGGTAGCCAAACAGTTGACGGTAGCCATTGACTTCCATAGAATTTTTTATTTATTTATTTATTTTTCAGTCAGTGGCTACCAGGAACTGTTTGGTTACCAACACATCTTCTTTTGTGCTCAGCAGAAGGAAGAAACTCATACAGGTTTGGAACAATTCGGGGGTGATTAAATGATGCCAGAATTTTTATTTTTGGGTGAATTATCCCTTTAAATGTCATTGTACAAACAAAGCAGTAGCGGAATACATAAGATGGAAAAGGTTTGCATATGCTTTATTCTTTCATAACACCTTCAACTTGTAAGGAACATTCAGCAATACCACATTTATGGCAATTATACAAATTTATCATCATAGAACATTACAATGGAGTATATTACAAAATCTGTGCCAAGCTCACAGATTTTAAAAGTCATTCCCAAGGCACTGGCCAGCTAACGTACGTTTGGAAGAACAATACTGGTTTAATATCCCGTTTTTACTTCACTGCTCTGTACATTTGTGCACATGATGTATGCAACCCCATAACCCAGAGGTTAGGCATTTGACTTTGGCCAAAAATACTCAAAAATGTGCTGGCCATGTGAAGGCCATGTCAGAATATTAAGACGTCATTTGTCCCTTATTTTTCCCTCTTAGAGAGAGAACAAAACAATTCTGCACACGAATTACAATTGGTCTCTCACTAAAGTGGCATTTGATGCATATAAAAGGCACTAATCTAAGATATACAGTATCAAGCAATTTACTGAAAACAAAGTCTATAAAATTCATTCGTTTTAAAAAACAAGAGGCAACCAATAAAAGCGTACAGTATGTGCTTAAACTGAAACATTTAAACCTAAAATGGCAAAGTGATTCTTTGCATAGTCTGTTGCATTTTATTATTACTATTTAGGCAACACCAAGAGCTATTGTTTCACTCATTTGTCATCTCAATCTGATTAAAAAACAAACATTACAAACCATTACACAAATTGATTGATTGATTGCTACTGTCTGCAAATTATCAAAGCAAACTGCTAAAAAGTCTATAAACACTCATAATAAGACAATACACACAATACAAACTTAAATAGTACCTCTATCATGTGAGGTACAATTTCAACGTACTCAAGAGCTAAATGAAAATACTAAATATATACCGTACATGTAAAGATAAAGCAATGCACTGCAAGATTACTTGTAAGTGGTACTTCCTAGTAAAACATTTGTACCTTTGAGAAATCGATAGTCTTTGATTACTTTGGAAAAGTTGTCAGTGCAAGACAAAAGGCACTCGGTGGTTTCAATCCTTCGGAGTACATCTGGCAACATTCACAGCTTTAGATATAGTCAGAATCGAAAAACTCGCTTTGGAAATATCTCAAGAATATGACAAGCGTGTTGGGATCACATAAGAATGGTGAGAGAAGATGGAGAAGAGAGAAGCAAACAAAGCGCTTTAGAGGGCGTAGGAAGACTAGAGCTCAAGAAAGCGGCACAGACTTTGGTCGCGTGCAGGAGAAAAGCCATGGATTAAGCCGTGATTGGGTCTGAGAAGAATTCCAAGGCTTTACAAAAAGCTCGGTTTGGGGAGTGAGGCCTGTGAAGATTTGTGGTCTGTGGCATTCAGGAAGGTGGTTGAAAGAGAGCTGGTGTAATTTGCACTTCTGTCAGTGGCTAAACTGAGGCGCTATTGAGAAAGCTACTACTGACAGGCGGACATTAAGCTCTAAAACTAACAGTTAAACGGATAGGTTATCCAAAAATTATAATTCTGCATGACTTTCCTTCTTCTTTGAAAAACAATATTTTGTCCATACATTGAAGGTCAGTGGGGTCTACTGGTAACTTATAAACCTTTAAAGACAGAACTGTTGTTAGTTCTGAGTTCTGCCATCTGTTCACATTATTAGGGGTTCGAGCACGTAGCACTGAAAAATAATTAAGATTTTCAAAGATCACCGTTCTGACCTAAAAGTGATCCGTTCTGACCAAAACACATAGAGACCTGAAACTTTGAGGGATGGTAGTATTCACCATGTTTACAATGTCACCAAGGCTTGCCCTGATCGGCCTGAGGGGGGCGCTACAGAAATCAAATGTATGAAATCGCTAATAACTCCTAAAGTACTTGTTGCAAACTCAGATGTCTTATATCATTGGAATCCTTGGGTCAAGATGAACACTTGACAGATTCAAACGTCACAGAATCTTTTGTATTTTTTGAAAAACCTACGTTTGCGAACTAGTCCTAGGGTTTTTCACCTGATCGGAACCAAACCAGTGCAGAAAAATTATCTGGAGTGTGAATATCAATAATTATCAAAAAAAATAAAATCTTGAGTTTTCGACTCACTGTCACAAAGGGATGCCAAAACATTCGAAAGAGGGACAATTTTCCTAAAACAGCTATAACTTTTCAACGGAATGAGATATTTACACAAAACTCGATATGCATATGTAAGATCTCAATCTGAGGTTACATGAGAAAAAGAGTCTGGCCACTATAATAGGGGAAAAACATAAAAACGGCTATAATTATGCACTCTTTTGTCCAATTGACTTGAAAAATTCACATGCAGTGTCTGTGTCCAAAGTGCCATGGCTGTCTATGAGCACGTGTAGGTATCTTGAAAAACATGGTCGCAATCGGACAATGAACATTGATCACCTATTCCGGGGTTAACGGAGGCCAGTCAGAATGAACTGCAGTGGGCCTGTTTGACACATGGCCCCAAAGGTCTACGAGAAATTTGAAAGAAATCAATTTTGCCTCAAATACCACTATTGTCAATCAATTTGTTCATTACTTATTCAAGATTTTTCAAGATATTTTAAAAACCTACTTTTGCTAACTATTCCTAGGTTTTTTGCTCAATCTCAACAAAACCACTGCAGTACAATTCTCTGGACTCTCTAGGTCAATAATTATCAAAAAAAACTATAACTATAACAGGGTAAGTACAATATGGGTGTGGCCAAATACCTAAAAGCCTATAATTCCTGAATGAAAACTCGGAATTTTACGAAATTAGGTGAGCCCATACATATAATTCTAAAGAGGCATGCCAACTTTTATGGAGTTTGGACTATAGGTGGTGCTATGACAGCCATAAATGTTAAAAACATCATATTTCTATGGTAAATTACCTGGAATTACCAGAAAACGCTCTTTTTAATCATTGATTAAGGTGTTTACAGGCTTGCTAAATAATAATATGTATATCTTTTTTCATATGTGGTCAAATTCCTTAAAATGCTTGAACCCCAGTAAACGCTGCTTGCAGCTGTATTTTAAAATCATTTTTAAAAAATTTGTTTATAACAGCAGAATTTGTGGTGAAATATTACATTACCCACAAATCTGTACAAAAAGTGACTTGGTTCATAGCTTTTGACACTTTAAAAGTATTTTTTTTATTTTATTTTATATAATCCCTCTGGGGAAAAAAATTAATGGCAAAAATACTTCTAGAACCAACTAAACTGACTTTCACTATATGGACAAAAACAGCTGAAACATTCTTTGAAGTATCTTCTTTTGAGTTCCATAGAAGAACTAAAGTCATACACTAAAAGAATTTAGATTTTTCATTTTCCCTTTAAGAGCAAACTATTTATAGGTTTAGAAATAATATATAGACAATGTACTGTGGAATTCAGTCAGGGTAGACTATTTTAATTTGACCTGAATGAAAACAAGCCTGTGAGGGATAGACGTACACTCCATTTCATTTCTGTCAAATGCAATATGCCGTCTACTCTGACTAAGATCCATAAGTAATAACAACAGGCTGGTGATTTCACTGTAATGCAGCCGTGGGATGAGATAAGCTTCACTTATGGATAATTTGTTCAGAACACTTTGGCTTGATATCCATTTAAGTGCTTTAAATAAAATCCAGGCGCATCTAGTCAGGCGAATCTGTCCATGGACAAAATAATTAGCATTTTTTAAAGTGCAAAGAATTAGTATGTCGAAGCCTAAGACGAGCATATAAATAAAATCTGCCTGCTCCATATACAAGCACAGTGCAGGAGCTCCAAAGATCCTTCACTACATTTCCTTCATTGTAACATGAGTACCATATTGCATAATGTACCATACTGCATATAATATTCAACAGTTCTTTGACCCTTAACCTCTGATCCATATACTTTGTTTATTTGGCACAGTTTCAGAAGGTCCGGGTTTTGGTCCAGTACTGTATATCAGGTTGGAGTTGGGAATGGGAATTTGTGCAGTTTCAGGCTGTCCGTTGGTGCATTGGCATGGGCTCACCAGCGCCCACTCACACTGGCAATGTCTGTGTGGAACTGGCGTGGCAGTCGACCGCTAGCGCCCCCTTCCAGGAACGAGGAGCGGATGTTGGGTGGCTCAAAGAGCTTCCTTCGGTTCTTGTTCAGCTCTGTCAAAACAAAAAGAGGGCTTAAATATTCATAGTTTACACTGCATACATGCATGTTAATATCACAGGAAAATGGAAGTAGTGACAGATCTTTCTCCATATTGCGAATTACAAGGTCAAAACATTTTTAAAATATCAAACAAATGCATGTATGGGTCAGCCGCTACTGATATTGATTTGAAAACCTGAAAACAAGATAGCATTTCCATCGATTTAGCAGTTCCATCTTCCTGAAATCAATGAATATTTTGAAGCTCAAGATATTTTCATGTTCTACAACATGAAATACATTAGTAACAGATATACATACAAATATTGGGTAAAACGGCACATTTTAAAATACATATCTTATTTTATTAATACTTTTCAGCAAACAAATGAATAATATATTTCTAATCAACATTTTTCTCTTGGTTTGTTTGGATTATTTTTTTTTTCCCAGCTTGTGGCATTCTCCTGCAGTGTGCCTTAAGAATTGGTCAAAATAAGGTATACAACCTTAAAATGCTGCCAATGTTGACAGCTGGCTAGTTTCTTAACAGATCAGTCTCTGCATTATGATTTTTAGATGACAGATCTCATTTATGTAGGTGGGCTTGACAGTGCCATTGTTCCATTTTCCTGTTGTAGAGGACAAAACGCAGGACATTTCTCTCACTGGGACCAAACTTGCATCAGCCCAGATTACAGTAAATTGTGTCCGAGGTCAGTCAGAGAAATAAACACTGTCCTGCAGTCATTTCCTGTCTTCCTCGTACCTCTACACTTCAGAATCCCATCTGCACCACAATTTCATTTGGG
Organism: Onychostoma macrolepis; assembly: GCF_012432095.1. Lineage (NCBI taxonomy): Eukaryota > Metazoa > Chordata > Actinopteri > Cypriniformes > Cyprinidae > Onychostoma > Onychostoma macrolepis. The sequence goes on from NC_081166.1 coordinate 25,001,540, forward strand.
CTACTTCCACCTCAGGCATTGTGTTTTATTCTCCAACCACAAGGCTGATAAAATAGGAACAATGTTTTTTTTTTTAGTAAATATCCTTGCCAGACTGCAGGAAGTCATTATGGTTATCGAGCAGTGGGTGGTCAAAATATATCACAGATGTTCGAGATGTCTAATAGCCAAGCTTGTCACTTCCACTTGCTGTCATGCTGGGATGTGGACAGTCAGTCAACCCTGGCCAGTTACGTAAGTGGAAAGCCAAATCCAATTTCATCTCTGACACCTCAATAAATCATAATCCCAAAACCCTGCAGCTGTCCAAATTACTCAAAGCTATTAAAAAGGAAAATCTTGCATGGCATGTTGTGTCCATCTGCTATCATGGTTATTGTTCTGTTGGTTGGTATCAAGTCGATACTAAACTTTCTTAAGAAAGGTAACCAGTCTTTCTGCAGTAAATATTGACTCAGTTCGGTACCTGAAGGCTGTCTGAATAGCGAGTGGCTGTTTTCCAATAATCACATATGTATTTGAGTGGGTTCTCTTAGAAAAGTGCTCACGGTACTGCAAACAGTACTGTATGTCTTCAGTTAATATACAACAAAAATATCAGATCTATCTGTGTATTACAATCAACCTAACAGACCTGCCACCTATTATTGCCATTAATATTAATCAAAAAACCATTTCAATAAAAAAGGGAATACATTTTGATTTACTTCTTTAATTACGGACTTTATTAAAAAAAAAAAAAAAAAAAAAAAAAAAATTGAGAAATACCTGAAAATAACATGCCAGCTTTATTGTCATTTGTTAACTTGAGTACATAATAATAAATAATTAATAATAAATTTGGCTGTCTGGTTGCCTATCAGACTTATGATGCTCACATAAATATATCAATACAAATTGTTTTACCAATTAATTTTCTTATTTATGAAAATGAATCCACAAAATAAACTTAGTGGGAAAAACATGATATCAAAAGAAGCATCACTATATTAATATACACAACATTCTATATTAAAGGCACTGATAAATGTGACATTTATTATAACAGGTTTATGTGAACATTGTTTTAAGTTCACTTAAATTAAAAGTTTTTAATATTCTTAGGTCTATTAAATGTTAAAAAGGATGGCACAAATCTTACTGTAATGTTGAATGGTTATATTTTCTCTCTATTTATCCCCAGAAATTGGTTCAAATCTATTTAGAGGCATCAGTAAGAGTTTTGGTATCGGCAATACTGGACTATTTATAATTCATGGTAAAAGACAGCAATAAATGAATATTTAAATTATACAGTCTTCATGTTGTTTCTGCATTACTTTTGGAGAATCAGTGTGAAACTATAATTAGGATTACAAATTGTAATGTTAGGTGTGATTAATCGTGATTAATTACAGAAAATGATTAAATAATTATTTTTTAATCGACTGACTGTGCATCTTGATTGATTGATTGATTGCTGTGGAATCAAGAAAGGTATAAAGAATTGTGAAATGTTGCTGGTAACACTACTGTGCCAGCCCCAGTTGTTTGTTTGGAAGGGAACTGACCTGAAATGGCCAGCAGCATTTTCCTGCGGGCTCCAAATGTAGTGATGCCGAGCTCTTTCAGGTCCTGATCGGTCAGCGTGAGGAACGTCTGAAGGTCAATCTGAGAAACAGACACAAACTGTATTTTTACTTTTAAATTACTGTGGGGAGAAAGAGGGAGAATGGTATAACAGTGCAGAATCAAACCTGCTTCTAAGTGCATGTGCACTGACCACTGCACCACAACGCTCTCTCTAACTTTCTGATGATATGTTTATAAGATAAAAGCCAGAACCAAATTTTGGACTCCTCAATGTTATCTCTGGCATCTTGAAATACAGGACTTGGCATAATGTGTGAATTGCAGATCTTTTTGGCTATTCTGAGGGTTTCATTTCTGTGCTGGAAGTTGCGTCATTGTAACCTTAGGCCAGTTTGACAGCATACATGCAAGCCAGATAGAGCAGTCACAGTGACAGTGTTTCTGCTGCGTAACAGAGCTGTGGCTCCACAGAAAATGAAGTCATCTCTATGTTACTACATTGAGTAATAAAAGCCATTAAATTGGAGTTGGTCATTCAGAATTATTACAGACCTGACTGTCATGAAATCCAATATATATAAGAAATGGAAAATTTACATCCAAATTGTTCACACTCATTATGTTTGGAACTTTTCAAGCCTGACAACTTTTCAAGCCATTCAAAAAATGAGTTAGCTGTTCTCGCCAGTATTTCATGTTGCTTCATAAAACCCTATTTAGCCAAAGACTGATTTAAAGTGCATTTTTCAATATGATTTCTGCTGAATTCAGTGCACTTTGTGCAGCTAAAACAGGCTAAGCGCTAATAGCCATAAGACATAAAAACAACCTCCCGGTGGCAGAAATCATCTAAAGCTCATTTACATGTTCTCATTTCAAGCAGCAACACCGATAGAGAAGATATCGGCAGCTCAGTCTGTACCTCCTGCTGTTGGAAGACGTCGGTATATTTCCCGAGGCCAAGTTTACTGAAGAGCTCAGGCAGATCTGATCCTTTGAAAGATGTGTTGAGATTACAGCCATTAGTTCCCGTCACCGATGAGATGCAGTCCATGTAGTTGCTGCTGCTTAGGTAGTGCTCTAATCCAAAATACACAAAATCATGGTTAAGTGTCTACCTGGTTATCAAACAGCACTTTAAGTCTTTGCAGATACCTTGTTTTAGGGGTGAGCCGATCCGATATTCAGTATCGGTATCGCTGCGATACTTTCTGCATTTTCTGCTGGATCGGGTTATCGGTCAGACGAGACCGATCCAAATCCGATATTGTGCATATACTATTGTGTTATTGTTAAGCCCCACAAAAGCCACAAACACATTATAAAACACCATAAAGTTTTCGTGCACTATATTTCAAATGTTCTGAAGCCTTGCATAGTTTAATGTGAGGTACAGATGAATATTTAAGTCAAGTTCATGTAAACTCTTCTCTCCGCTGCGGCTGTCTGTCATCCTCCATTCAGTGTTCAAACTGTGTGTCGTGTTCATTTACTCGAGTCAAGAAGATGAAACTCCCTGCAAGATTATTAAATGTTCCTAATAATATACTTGATCTGTAAACAAAGATAAATGGTTTTGCATAAAAGGACTTTATCTTGCAGCACTTTATCTTCGTGCTGTTTTCAAAATCGTGTTGGTGTCTGTTAGATCACAACACTGGACTATAGATTACTATGTTCTTAACGAGCACAGTAACTGAAATTTAAAACTGTTAAAAGAAAAGGCTTGATAAAGTTAAACTATCGCACAGATTTAATACACTACGCATTAATATCTCTTCACTTTGTGCTTTGAACCTTTCTATGCGGACTTGCTGTGCGCTGTGACTCCGTGTTGCTTCACACGGGATGTGCGTAAGCGCTTTGTGCTGCTCTGTATTGGAGCCTTTCGTATCATAATACTTTTGCACAATGAAACATTATTAATAGCCTTTCTTGTTCGTCTCATCTATCGTATCTTTCTGCCTCAGTGCTATACATTTAAAAGAAATGTCTTTTAATTTTACAGAGTATATACATTTATATATAAATATATTACTTGTTTTTCATGAATGTATTTTACAACAATACAAAGAGCAATGTATATCATTTTACATTATCATTTTAGATTTAGTCCTACACTTATTCACTTTTATTTGTTCCCCACTAAATAATATTTTTTTCCCACTAATTTTAGATTTTATATAATTGTGCACTCATGAGTAACTTTTGCTGCTGAATTATCCACTAACCTAGTTTATAATAGTATTTTTGTCATAGATTATAATTATATATGCATTCATTTGTTGTTTTGCTTTACAATAAAGTTGTCTATATTTAGTAGATTGTGTGTAACACAAAAAAGTCATGATCAGGTCAACACACATTGAGGTATACAAATTCAACACTGATTTTAAAAAAATCTAGCCAGGTATTGGATTGATATCGGTATCGGCAGATGCTCAGAATTTTTGGTATCAGATCGGGTTCGGTTCTGAAAAAGTGGTAATCCAGCCACCCCTACCTTGTTTTGGTCAAACTGCATTCGTCGTCTTGTGAAAAAGAAGTGTATTTAATTGTATTGAATGTGCACTTGTAATGTGCATCAAATATTAAAAGTATATTTTTCAAAAACTGCACTTGCAGATAATATAATATGGATAAAACAAAAACACCCTAAGTACTAAAGAGGGTAGAACACACTTAAAATTTTCAAAAGTGCACTTTCATAATAATTAAAAATTAAAAATTTACTTAGGTAGATTCTAAAAATCACAGTTTTTGGCTTTTTTTGGATTGCTTTTAAGAAGTACACTTATTTTGATGTGTAACATAAAAAGCATATGAAAAAACTTGATTCCTACTGTAATTTAATTTTACTCTTAATTTTTAACTGTAGTGTGTTATATTACATTTAAAGTAGAACTATTTTTAAATGTACTAACTTTCAACTGCAAGATTGAAGAGAACATTAACATTAAATACAGTAAATGCTTGTCAGTACACTTTAACCATATTTCAAAGTCAATATAAGTAATTATTACATATAATGATGTACTGTACTTAAGTCCTAGTTAAGTCAAAAACACTCTCAACTAATTGCATTTAATATAAATGTAAATTATAATAAATTTTCATTTACTGTAATTGCAAATGAAACGCAACTAAGTCTCCAAAATCATTACATTCAGTTTGCATTTAAGTTTATTATTTTAAAGTATAATATTTTTGTAGTAAGTACTCATTTAAATACGTTCACTTATGAAGTTAAATGATCTTTTAAATTACCTTCAATATCACTGTCATACTGATATTTATTAATTGAGATATTTAACCAAAAGTAAATAAAACAGATGTCTTTGAATTCATGTCACAAAAAAAACACTGAGCTCAGTTATTCTGACTGAGGAAGCATACCTGTTTTGTTCTGCTTCCTTTTGGGGCTGATGGGAGAGGGGAAGTCGCTGTGTGCTGGGAGCCCGCTCCCATTCCTTTCCCTCCAGTTATCTGAGTCACTGCCACTCGCCATCCCCTCTCTACTGTTGGAGCGGGACAGGGCTAGAGGCGATCCCTTATAAAACACAAATCATATCAAGTTTATTCCACTAAAAACCCGCAGTGAATGAATGAATGAGGCATTTATATAGTGATGCATTAATACAAAATCATGCATTAATACAATGCATTAATACAAAATAATAATAGAGATAATTGTCATCAGTGAGAACACAGCAATATATGGTGCACGCTGAATGCACCAAATTAACTACTATCAGTGTAATTCATAGGAGAGAGGTGCTTAGCCCTTTTGCTTGGTGTGCTTTTACCTCATATGTAGTTGACATGGTAGGTTTATAAGACACATGGTTTGCCCGGCGCAACTCCTTAATAGTTTCTGCAGGCATAGACTTCGAGAAGCCCAGACCGCTCCATGTGTTAGTAGGGGTTCGGACCTCCGTCACCACTGGCTTCTTTAACATGGCTGAACATAGAAACAGAAGAAGATGATGTATTTAAAAAAAACAAAAAACTTGTCAAATGGAGGTCACTTCATTAAGAATTGTCATATTTCACCCTTAAACAGAAATAAAAATTTTTTAAAATAAAATAAATATATAATAAAATATACTGACATTTTTAAATTTATATATTAAAATTAAGTAATAAAATAATATAACAATATAATGATAATAATATATTCACAAAAGTTAATTGTTTATATATATATATATATATATATATATATATATATATATATATATATATATATATATATACACACACACACACACACACAGACAATATGAAATAAAATAAATAAATAAAAGATATTATCATGGTGTAAACTTAAGTACTTTACCAAAAATCTGCATAAATATTTATTATATAAATTTTTATTAATTGTTATTTTATTATTAATTTTAATAATATATCATTATTTTTCACATTACAGTAATGACCATGCTTTTTAATACAATAAGGATAATTTTGTTGGAAGAATTGTGAAGTAATTCACAAAATAAAATAATATTTGTGGCAAAACACAACCCGGCTGGTATTCAATAACATGAATGTTATTGGTGGTTTGTGTGAGATGTAGGAATCAGGAATTATAATTAGTTGATCAAGAATTTGATGCCAAATTCTCCTGCACAGTGCTAAATCGGTCAAAACCCAAAAGTTTTACAATAAAACGGTGTGTGCCACATTTCCATACAGTTCCAACATAAACCATTAACAAAGAACTGTTTACAGTATGCGGGCAAGAAGAGCGTTAACACTGGGTACATTCCTCATTCTCAGGTCCATAGTTTACAGTATGAACAGTGGACACAGGACGTGAGGTGTGGAGAAGCTTTATGAGGCAGAGTATATTTACCGTAAATGTGAAACAGGGCTTTAATGACACCCTACTCACTGCCAGACATTCAGCCTGTGAGGACACTGTAGTCCTGCTTTGTTCATTGCTGGCACACTAGACTAAACACAACCGGTTTCCAATTCCCCCAGCAGCCTACCAGCAGAATTGTTTTTAACAATATAGATGGGTGGGAGACACTCTTTAAGGCTCTGTATATAGCTTTAACTGTGATTTGATTTGTCAAGCACATACCTTTGGTTGCCAATAACTTCTTTTGCTCGTAGTCAAACGCCTGTAGAGGTGAACAGAGAGAAAGCAAAGAATGTTTAGGCTGTTGGAAAGGATTTAAGAATTATGTCCCTCATTTCTCCTGTCAGCTTGGTTTATAGAACGAGAAAGGCAAATGGTAAATATTGCCTCATTCTGTCAAAAGCATTTAACAGACTGTGGCGAACAGAATAGTGCCGACTTTCTGTCGTTTCAGAAACACGGCATTGTATTGAACATACAGAACCCGTCAAAAGTTTGGAATAATTAAGATTTTTTTTTATCTTTAACAAGGCTGCATTTATTTACAGTAAAAACTATAATACTTGAAATAATATTATTTCTATTTGAATATTTTTTTAAATGTAATTCCTGTGATGTAAAGTTGAATTTTCAGCATTATTACTCAGCCTTCGGGGTCACATGATCCTTCAGAAATCTGCTGAAATCTGCTGATTGGCTGCTTAAGAAACATTTCATCTTATTATTAATGTTGCAAACAGATTTTGCTTCTTAATATTTTTGTAGAAATCATGATACACTACCATTCAAAATTTTGGGATAAGTAAGACTAGTAATTCACAAGAATGCATTCAATTGATCAAAAGTATAATAAATATATTTACAATAGTGCTGTCAATCGATTAATCGTGATTAATCGCATCCAAAATAAAGGTTTTTGTTTACATAATATATGTGTGTGTACTGTGTATATTTATGTATATAATATAAAGATACACACATACAGCATATGTTTTGAAAATATTTACATTTATTTACATGTATATATTTATATTCATATAATTTATATTATATATAAATATATTTAACATATAAATGTAACATTTTTCTTAAATATATACATGCATGTGTGTATTTATTTATACATAATACATACAGGTGCATCTCAATAAATTAGAATGTCGTGGAAAAGTTGATTTATTTCAGTAATTCAACTCAAATTCTGAAACTCGTGTATTAAATAAATTCAATGCACACAGACTGAAGTAGTTTAAGTTTAACATTTAACAAAAACCCACCAATTCACTATCTCAACAAATTAGAATACTTCATAAGACCAATAAAAAAACATTTTTAGTGAATTGTTGGCCTTCTGGAAAGTATGTTCATTTACTGTATATGTACTCAATACTTGGTAGGGGCTCCTTTTGCTTTAATTACTGCCTCAATTCGGCATGACATGGAGGTGATCAGTTTGTGGCACTGCTGAGGTGGTATGGAAGCCCAGGTTTCTTTGACGGTGGCCTTCAGCTCATCTGCATTTTTTGGTCTCTTTGGTTTCTCATTTTCCTCTTGACAATACCCCATAGATTCTCTATGGGGTTCAGGTCTGGTGAGTTTGCTGGCCAGTCAAGCCCACCAACACCATGGTCATTTAACCAACTTTTGGTGCTTTTGGCAGTGTGGGCAGGTGCCAAATCCTGCTGGAAAATGAAATCAGCATCTTTAAAAAGCTGGTCAGCAGAAAGAAGCATGAAGTGCTCCAAAATTTCTTGGTAAACCGGTGCAGTGACTTTGGTTTTCAAAAAACACAATGGACCAACACCAGCAGATGACATCGCACCCCAAATCATCACAGACTGTGGAAACTTAACACTGGACTTCAAGCAACTTGGGCTATGAGCTTCTCCACCCTTCCTCCAGACTCTAGGACCTTGGTTTCCAAATGAAATACAAAACTTGCTCTCATCTGAAAAGAGGACTTTGGACCACTGGGCAACAGTCCAGTTCTTCTTCTCCTTAGCCCAGGTAAGATGCCTCTGACGTTGTCTGTGGTTCAGGAGTGGCTTAACAAGAGGAATACGACAATTGTAGCCAAATTCCTTGACACATCTGTGTGTGGTGGCTCTTGATGCCTTGACCCCAGCCTCAGTCCATTCCTTGTGAAGTTCACCCAAATTCTTGAATCGATTTTGCTTGACAATCCTCATAAGGCTGCGGTTCTCTCGGTTGGTTGTGCATCTTTTTCTTCCACACTTTTTCCTTCCACTCAACTTTCTGTTAACATGCTTGGATACAGCACTCTGTGAACAGCCAGCTTCTTTAGCAATGAATGTTTGTGGCTTACCCTCCCTGTGAAGGGTGTCAAAGATTGTCTTCTGGACAACTGTCAGATCAGCAGTCTTCCCCATGATTGTGTAGCCTATTGAACCAAACTGAGAGACCATTTTGAAGGCTCAGGAAACCTTTGCAGGTGTTTTGAGTTGATTAGCTGATTGGCATGTCACCATATTCTAATTTGTTGAGATGGGTTTCTGTTAAATGTGAGCCAAAATCATCACAATTAAAAGAACCAAAGACTTAAACTACTTCAGTCTGTGTGCACTGAATTTATTTAATACACGAGTTTCACAATTTGAGTTGAATTACTGAAATAAATGAACTTTTCCACGACATTCTAATTTATTGAGATGCACTTGTATAATGTACACAGTACACACACATATACTAGTTTAACAGCACTAATTTATAATGTTACAAAAGATGACTATTTCAGATGACAATTATGCTTCGAACTTTTTATTAATCGCAGAATCCTGAATAAAAAGTATCATTGTTGTCAGCATTGACAATAATAAGAACCATTATAAATAATAGATAATAATTACTGAATATTTCCGAATGATTTCTGAAGGATCAAGTGACGTAATGATGGAGTAATGATGCTGAAAATTCAGCTTTGCATCACAGGAATAAATTACATTTTAAGATATATTTTTCACAATATTATTGTTTTTGATCATAAAAATGCAGCCTTGATGAGCATAAGAGACTTCTTTTTAAAAACATTAAGAGAACTTAATTATTTCAAACTTTTGACCAGTAGTGTATTTTTTCCATGAGGGAAGTTAGACTGAAATGGCGAAAGCTAAATGTAATATTTACGGCTGCTCGATTTATTTGATGATTGTTTTTGTAATTAAGAGCAGCACTTTGACTCTTCTAAAGAGTTGTTAAGTAACATTAAGGGCTCATTACCTGCATGCTGGAGAAGGAGGATTGGGGCGGCAGGCGGATTCTGTCTGAATTCTGCTGAGCGGCCCGTTCCGCTGCTCTTTCACTGCCTGGAGCGCGTTTATCAGCCACTGGACTCTCTGAGGCGCTGGAGTCAGAGTCTGACAACAGACAGTCTGAACTACATGGATAAAAGGATAGATAAATAGAACAAATATGTTTAATCACAAGCTGCATTAGTGGCTAACTCTAACATTGACTAGTGATTGACTGTTGAGTGATTGTGCATGACAGTGATCGTACTGTAGGAGGGAGTTCTTGGTGCCCTGAAGCAGCTCCAGGGCTTGCCTCTTTCCTGACGTCGTCTTACAAGACGCCAACATCTGCTTCAGTTCATTGCTGTTTCCCGAGTGAGAGGGGCTTCGAGGCATGCCCACCTCCACGAACGTATCCGATCCTGAAACACACACATAGACGAAACAGTGTTATTCTTTCCTCAAGCCATATTGAACGTTTTAGCTGAGTAGTTTGAGATTGTATTCCTGCAGCACTCAGCATCAGAGGATCTAACACGCCATTTACCCTCACTGCTTTTAAGGAATAACGAGACTGAATTGACTTCGCCTCATCTGAAAGTAAAAACACACTGACTAAATGGATGTTAGGCCAACTCAAACAGCTTTAACAATGCTGGAGCACGGAAAACCTTGGCCTTGTATTTCCACAGATGCCCTGTTCAGGGAGCAGGAAGGAATGGTATAATAATTTGGAACCGAGTTTATATATATCCATAATTAGACTGACCAAAGTCAAGAAATTCTAGCTTTCAATCTAGAGAAGGTCGAGGAGTTGTTTCATGTGCTAATGAAACGGTTGACATAATTCAGCGGTGAATGTCACTGGTTGCATTAGGCTCGAATAAAAGAGAGTATAATATATCGTTCAATTAAGGTAGCCATGGAACGTGGCATGCATGAAATGTTGATTCACATGGCATACACTGCAGTATAAATAAAGCTGGCATTTACCAGATATAATTACTCAATTCTGACATATGTCAGGGATCAGTCTTGGTGAATATGCCATCACACTTGACTGACTGTAATAGTTTAAAAAAATAAAAAAAAATAAACATGCTTTATATACAGTATGTTCAAAAGTTTGGGCTAAGTAAGATTTTTGAATGTTTAAAGGGTGCAATTATTTGATCACAACTACATTAAAAACAATAATATTATTAGTACAGTTTAAAATAACAGTTTTCTGTTTTACCTAATTTTTTAAATATATTCCTGTGATGGCAACTTTTAAAACTTAATTTTAAAAATGTTTTTGTTGTCACATGATCCTTTAGAAATCATTCTAATATGCTGATTTGGTGCTCAAAAAACATGTCTTATATCAATATTGAAAACAGCTGTGCTGCTTAATGTTTTTGTGGATTTTTAAAAAAATATTCTTTGATGAATAGAAATCTCAAAAGAACATTTATTGTTGTTTATTTCAAATATAAATCTTTTGTAACATTATGCATGTCTTTACTGTGACTTTTTATCCATTTGATGTGTCCTTGCTGAATAAAAGTATTATTATTTTTTTTTAATGACCACAAATCTTGGTAGTGTGTATATGTATACCAATTAACAATTGTTAATATTAATATTTTACCATTAGTTTATTTTTCTGATCCCACTGGCAAACTGGTTTATCTATATTAAGCATTGTGGATATTTTTACTAAGAAAAAAGCAAAATGACTTTTGCAGTGCAGAGAAATGCATCTAATGTTGAGGATATAATGAGGAGCTGTGGGTAATGCAGACCTTGGTCTTGGCTGGACTTGCTGGACAGCGGTTCAGAAGGGCAGTGGGGACTGGCTTCCTGCACAGAGTCGCCATGAGCTGCGGTCAGAACTTTATCTGCCAGAGACGCTGCAGACATTCTGCTGTACATGGTGCCGGGCTGCTACACAACACACATGCACACAATATTCCGGTCAAAAGAAAGTCAAAGAAAAATAACTATGAGAGATATACAGGACTTTTTAGCATAACTATATATCATCTCATGATGGTGAAAGAAGACTCACTTTGCTACTAAGAGGGGACACGGCTTTACTGCAGTCTGATACTCCGTTGACTTGGGCGTCTATGGGGGCGAGACCAGGTGGAGGGGATGGAGTGTTCTGGGTGTAGCCCGGCACCCCTGACAGCAAAATGCTGGTTAGGGTGGCCTGTGTTGCTGGGTGGATCATCAAGGGTGATGAGAAACCTAAGAAAAAAACAATTATCGAGTTTGGTTTGAAAGATGTATCTTAATATTGTATAATAAAAAGATATTTTGTCTTGTATAATATAATAATGGACTGTCTTCTAAATAAAATAAAATAGAATAGAATAAAATAGAATAAAATAAAAAAATAAAATAAAATAAAATAAAATAATAAAATAAAATAAAATAAAATAAAATAAAATAAATAGAATGGGTTCTAAATAACAACAATGTGAACATAAAGTGAACTGAGACCCTATCACAATCAAAGGAATCACTTTCAAGTTCAAGTTTTATTTTATTTCAAGATAACTAAAGTGTGAACATATGGGACGGAGAATCCATACTGAGTGTGTGTGTGTGTTTGTGGATGTCTGTCAGTGTTCTCCTTACCTGGAGTGCTAGCAGGACTGGCCAGTGAGTTGGGCCAGAGATTGGGGCTGGGTGTTCCAGAGGTGGATGTCTGTAATGGGCTGATGGAGCTGTTGAGAGCGTTGAGAAGGGAGTTGGTGGAGGGTCCTGTCATGGAGGCTGTCGTAGGTCCCAGCAGACCTACAGGTCAGTTCAAAAAGATCAGACAATAAACCAAAAACACATTTTCAACTTAGACATTTTCTGTACATGTAAAGGAATAGTTCAGAAATGAAATCTGCTGTAAATTTACCTACTTTTAGGTGAATGAGAGTTTTTTTCTTAATCAGAATAATTCAGCATTACATCACTTGCTCAGCAATGGATCCAGCAGTGAATGGGTGCAGTCAGAATTAAGGTCTAAGGTATATTTGTTTATTACAAACATGCAGCTTTTTACTGCAAAATATGTTAATTGATAGACTGGACTGGAGTGGTGTGGATTAATTGTGGATTATTTTAGGGTTTTTATCAGCTGTTTGGACTCTCATTCTGACGGCACCCATTCACTGCAGAGGATCCATTGGTGAGCAAATGATGTAATGCTACAGTACATTTCTCCAAATCTGTTCAGATCAAGAAACAAAGCCATCTACTGTACATCTTGTACTGGCTGATGGTGAGAAAATTTTCAGCAAATTTTCATTTTTGAAAGCACTTACTGTGCAAGTAGTATGTCACATTCAGCTGTTCAGCTAATGTAGTGTTAATTTTGACAACAAATTTTAATCTGATTCTAGTGATTTAGACTTCTGACTAAATTCTTTTAATTGTGGTTATATTTTAGCAAGGAGACAGAAATCATAACTGATTTAGTTCCCCTAACTTTTTCTGCTTCCAAAATCTTCATATTTAACAGTCTATTTTTACTCATCTTCAGTGCAAAGAGAAGAATGTAAAACTACATCTTCAGGACCATGCAAAAGTCTAAGCCAGCTGGTTTAGTCGGAGGACCAAGCAATGAAGTGGAAGTAGTAATCCTGTTATGCGTTGCACCCACTTACATGCCTTTCAGCAAAACAATTAGGACTACTGGGAGTATGTTACATAACCTCATTAATATTCATAAGTCAAGCTGACAATAATGTTCCCCTCGCTTTTTGAATTGTTCACACACCCCTGCATTTTGGATTTTTCAATACGTTAAAGTGTACTCCTGTATCAGTCCACAAAAAACAAATTCAGGAACTGAATCAGATATATTTATTTAATTAAACTCAAGTTGATTAGAAGAATCATTTCTTACCTAGGCTGGTGAGGCCGAGGCCAGCAGAGGCCAGGATGTCAAGGCCAACGGGGCAGCTGAGAGGTGGAGGTGGAGCAGGGGCGGACGGAGGACTGCTGCTGTTAATGCTGGTGCTAGTGTGGACTGATACACCACTGTTCTCCAAACCCAACAGATAACGCCTGGCCTCGTACATGTTCAGAGCGTTCCTCTCCACACTCTTCACTATCACTGACTGACAGCCCAGAGAAAAAGAGATTTAGAGTTTAGAAATCTGCTCCTGTCCACTAGTAAGCGCTATATTTTAGGACCATGAAAAGTCATACAGTGTTTGTTTGGTGTCATTAAAAAAAACAACAACAGCAGAGACCAGCAGAAAAAGTTTTATCAACAATAGAATAATTAATTGTCACAAAGGCAGCAAAGTCCCATTCACACCAAACACGTTAACTTTTTAGAAATCATTCTCCATTTAAACTATATCGATAATGTGAATATCGCAGGTGAATAATGTTGTTGGAATCACTTTCAAAGTGATTTTTTCCAACTGATGAACGATCTAAACATTGACTGCCAATCAGAGAACGTTATCATGCATTGGTGTGGATGATAATTTAGTTATTGTTATAGTTATCATTCTTAGTCTAAACAGGCATTAAGGGGGCGTTCACACAGAACATATTTTTGCATTCCACTGCACTGATTTTCAATTGTTTTTTATTTTATTTTTATTTTGTGTAAACATGCACTATTCTTACATGTTCAACTTTTGCATTTGCATCTTGTGTATGATCTGTCGCGTGACAATTGAACTCAGATTCAGAGAAAACAGAGTGAGAAAATTTGTCCAAAAACTCTTCTAGTGTTAGCATAATCAGTACATTTTGCCTCTGTACAGAATTGCATCATAATGAATATAATGTGATGTTTCCTTTTAAATAGAGTTTTAATTCATGATTTTAAAAATGATTTTTGCACTTGAGGTGCACTTATTGTAGATGTTAAAGGAAGGTTAAAGCGGCAGGTGCTGCACACAGCAAGAAACATCACATGGTTTGGTGAACTTTACCATATTTCACTTTCATTATTAATTCTTCTTTTGTTTAGGAGTAAATTTAATTTCAATACATGGTCTTTTTTCACTAGGAAGGAAGTTCTGATTTCAGTCTGTCAAATTATTTTATTTCAAAGACCAATGAAACTTTTATTTCTCATGATCCCTTTAATTCATGGAATATGAGTTTGAGGATGTAAAGTTCTATTAGTGGTGAACTTGCTGAACTTAACTGAACCTGAGAGTGGAGGATTTCTGTGAATGTACTGAAATTCGACATGTTTTCATATTTCCCTTTCTATTGGTAATATATATATACAGTACTTCCTCCTTAGCATATGTGCTGTATATATTAGTCAAGGCTACTACTGTAGCAAACTATTAGCAGAGTGAAAGAAGAGAAGCAAGAGGCATCAACACAAATCACTGGAATGGAAAAACAGAGGTTTATACTAAGACTGATAATTTACAGTGCTGCCATTCAGCTTAAAACACAGGATAGGATTTCACCCTTGACCATGACCAAGGACGTGAAGCTTTCCCAGTTTCCACATCCTGCTAGTAAGCCACCCACAAATCCTATACGTTCCATACATTACTTTTACAAGACTAGGCGTCTTAATTTTATGCCTCTGAAAGAACTAGGCCTTAATGCTTGATCTGAGGATTCAAGGCATCTTACATGGTGGCATCAAAAAGCTGGAGACTTAATCTACACTTAAAAATCTATGAATGTCTTTATATTACACTACAGGGACTACTGTTGTAAGATTAAAAACAAAAAAATGCTTCTGAAAGTCTCCTGTGCTCATCAAAGATTTATTTGATCAAAAATATAGTAAAATAGTAATATTGTGAAATATTATTAAAACTTAAATAAACTTTATTCTATGTGAATATATTTTAAAATGTAATTTATGATTAATATATAAATTCTTATTAATTTATTTTATATATATATATACACACACATCCAAAACACACACACACACACACACACATATATATAAGTGCTGTCAAACGATTAATCGCGATTAATCACATCCAAAATAAACGTTTTTGCTTACATAGTATATGTGTGTGTACTGTGTATATTTATTATGTATATATAAATACACACCCATGCATGTATATATTTAAGAAAAATATGTTACGTTTATATATTACATTTATTTATATATAATATCAATTATATGAACTTACATGTAAATACTTTCAAAATATATACTGTATGTGTGTGTA
This sequence comes from Onychostoma macrolepis, assembly GCF_012432095.1. Taxonomy (NCBI): domain Eukaryota; kingdom Metazoa; phylum Chordata; class Actinopteri; order Cypriniformes; family Cyprinidae; genus Onychostoma; species Onychostoma macrolepis. The sequence goes on from NC_081166.1 coordinate 25,017,397, forward strand.
TTTATATATACATAATATATCTGTGTACTGTGTATATTTATTATGTAAATAAAAACGTTTATTTTGTATATATATATATATATACACACACACACACACACACACACACACACACACACTGTAAAACATTTTTTGGTTTCAATGATAAAAAACTAAGGGCCAGATTTACTAACAGCTTGCGCCAGGGCAAACCATCTTTTGGTGTTATAATAGTACTGTCAGGATTTACTAAAGATGCGCAGTGAAGAATTAGCGCTGAAAAGGTGTGGACACAGTTATTTTTGCGCCTGACTTTATTGAATATGCATTTGTAGGAGTTTCCCTTTCAGACGCAAAATTTATGGGAGGAGAGTATTAAAATCAATTACGCAATGCAATTTACTAATGTTTGCGCTCATCAAATTACTGGTATTTGTGCCATTATTTAACGACCAAAAAAAGCATGTCTTAAAGCAGGCGGTTATTTGCGCTGCTCTTGGTAGATTGCGCTGGTCATTATGGAAATGATCTGGTTGCGTCTGTGTTCTTTAATGTGCGCAATGTTAGTAAATCACCCGCAGAATTTTCCCCTCCCATTGGCTAATTTGCCCTGTTTTAGTGAATTTTTGCTATGGCAAAAACCTGTAAATTGGTTAATAATAATTTTCCTTTATCTGGCGAATAACTGTAATAGATCTAACCTTACATTTAATATACTCTTAAATTTACGACTGTGAACAAGTGTGTGTGAACTTGAGGAGAACTGACTTCATACATCCACTAAAAATCCCAGTGAAACTAGTTGATTAAAAGTCAATGCTCAAATGGCTAAAAAACTAAAAGTGAGTCCTGAGAAAAGCTCAAAGTGTAACATCTAAAAGTGTCCACTACCATAAGTGATATACGTTGCGTATGTAAGGTCGAGTTTGGGTCATGTAAATAGTGTGAGTGTGCAAACCTTGCTGGGTTGCTTGGGTTTGGGTTTGACACTGATGAACACGTCAAGCTGTTCCATTAGGGAAGTAATGCACTGCGGTTCCACCTCGATGTCCTCTTTGATATCAAACATCAGCACCAGTGGCAGGCAGCCCTGCGGAAAGCACAAGGAAGAAAGCAAGAAAAAAAGAAATGAACAAAGTTTTTCTACACTGTTGTAAATCATTCATACAGTCAAACTTTAAGTGTTTCAAGGACTCCGTTGGCCTCGGTCCTAAAGCAGCAAAGCTACAGTTATTCAGCAGTGATCCATCACCTACTTCTCATGTTGAAAAGAAAAACAGCAGCAGGTACTCCAGGCGTAAGGCTTTCATTTACTGGGCCTTGACCTTCTTTTTCCTCTCCCGACACAGCTAACTCAGCAGGTAATGAAGAAACTGCTACATATGCAGGAAAAGTTCTAGAGCCTAGATTGTGTGGTGGAAAGCCTGCTTTGACAGTCTTATTGTGAATGCTAAAAATGTCCTTAATGGATCTAAATTGAGCCAAAAACTGTGCATAAATTATTCTTGAGTACTGTCTCTTTCCTCGGCCTCCAGCTGAGTGTTTAAATCAGGACTTGCGGGGACAGACGGGCCAATATCTGTCTCCAGAGAGGACCGCAGTGTGGTGGAGGGCTAATTATTCTGCTTTCAGAGCGAGGGAATGCTCTCCACTTGTGTGTTCCTCAAAAGAATTGTGGGTTTTTTTTTCTGGTGTCCCTGCCTTTGTCAGTTTAATATTCTTCTGTGTTGGTTGGAGACCATTAATTTGAAAAGGACCACCACATAATGAGACAAACCAGAGCCACTATTTGTGTGATGGCTTGAAGGAAGATGAGATGAAATTAGATGAGAGTAGAGAGAAACTAAAGCTTCTGCTAAGGATTACCTTGTGGTGCCTAGGTGGCTATTTACTTGTCCAAGTCAAGTCTTAATATAATCTGCAGTTTTTCTTCTCAATGCAATTTATTATACTTTTTAACAGTAGTTTACTGTGGTAATGTGATGTAACCATCAAGTAAAAAGTGATATCGTAATATATTTCCATTATCATATATCTCAATCATTAATTTATAAATATATTATTCAAGGTAAAGAGTACATTCTATTCTGTAAATATCATATTTTAGTGATGCACCGAAATGATTTTACTGAAACATCAAAACCAACATTAAAGTTCACACAGTAATCGGTTAATCAAATGTATTTAATAATCAACACTCAAATAAAAACAAATAAGATTTGGCAGTTTTTATTCAAACTTTTTATTTTTTAATGTATTAATTAGTTGCTGTAACAAACAATTAAACTGTGGTTGTAATATTGTAATTTGTATTTATGACAGATTTATACAAACATACATTAAATAATGAAGACAACAGGTTAAGTAAAAATACAATAAATATGCTTGTTTTTTTCAAAGGTAAATGTGATGTGGTTTACAAGCTGTAAATGATCAATGATTTTGGCTCTCTAAAATTGTTTCAGAAACCAAAAATTAATTTTTGGCCAAATAATTTTGCTTGCAAAAATTTCAGTGCATTGTGCTATCAACTGTCATGAAAAAGGTCAAACTATCTGATATTTTAAGATATTTATTGACTTTGACACAGTCATGAGGGTCTGCAGGGGTCTTCTCTATGATATAATTTCCTATTTAATTTTTTTTTTAAATAAATTGATAAATCAGGACAAGCTAAATGTTCATCATGTCATTGATTCAATTACTGGAAAACAAGAGTAGAACAGTAAAAAGAAAACGAGTCACTGTGCTGCAAGTGTATCATTTTTTTCACCCATTTTTTGCCCAACAAGTCTGAACGCTTAGAAAAAAATAGTACACTTTCCTCAAAAAGCTGCATGATTTGTGGCATCATTCATGTTTGCAGCACAAACAAACTGTGGCTTGAGAAATAAAGAACAAAAAAAATCTCTCACCATCAGGTACTGGCGAGCCAGACACACAGAGTCAATGGTTCCCTGCACGTAGACCGTGGATTTCTTCTGTGGGCAGTTGGGGTCTGGGAAGTGGACCTGCGCTCCTGTGCGCTGCATGATGTGCTTGATGTTGCTGCCGTTGCGGCCCATCATGAAGAGGTGGTGCTGGGGCGCAATGTCAAGCTGCGTGCTGATCGTGATGGCGCTGGCCAGGTTGCCCGCGAGGTGCTCCAGTAACACTGCCGTGCCCCTCTGCAACAACACCAAGGTTGGAAATGAATGGGGACTTGGGGTAAAAATGCCACGTAATGAACAAAGCTGCCTCCCAAATTTTAAAAATGCCCCTGCACAATCTATTACAACTGACAGAATCAAAATTAAATCTGAAAATTAATAAAAAAGTGTTGATTGCAGCATTTTGAGTAACTAAGCATTTCTGCTACGGGAGAAAATTTTTAAAAAGGTGATTGCAACTTTTTATCTCACAATTCAGATTTTTTTATTTTTGTAATTGCGAGTTTATATCTCCCAATTCTTTGGAGTTTTTTTTTTTTTCTCAGAATTGTGAGTTTACATCTCGCGATTCTGACTTTTTCCCCTTATTTTTTCCTTATTCCTTTATTTTTACAACTTTATTACTTGCAATTGTCTCATTTCTGACTTTATAACTCGCAAGTGCGAGAACTGCGAGATGATAAAAAGCCACAATTACTTATTTATTTTTTATTTCATGGTGGAAACAAGCTTTCATTGGCTTTCTCGCAATTCTGACTTTATTATGCACAATTCTGAGTTTATATCTTGCAATTCTTGCAAACTTTCTTTGCAATTCTAAGAAAACATTCCTATTGTAAGATGTTATAATTTATTGTAAATTGTTAGATTATTGTAAAGTGTTAACTCATAATTGTAAGTTTATAACTTCAAATTGTGAGATATAAACTCAAAATTCAGAGAAAAAGTCAGAATTGCTAGATATTATCTCAGAATTACGAATTTATAACTTTCAATTGCAAGATATAAACTCACACGAATTGTGAGATATAAACTCGTGATTGCGAGAAAGAAAGTGACTTACATGTTTGCAGTGTAAAGATGACTTTTGTTAATCAAATTTTATTGTTAACAATCTACAGTATTCTAAATTGATGGAAGTAATCGCTTGAAATTGAGTATTTGACATAAAAGACAACAGATACATCTAATCAGGTCATTATAAAATATGAAAGGTCATTATAAAAATACAAAGGTAAAAAAATGCCTCTGGAAATCAATTCAGGGGACAAATATAGCCCTTTAATGGAAAAGTTTATTTCTGACCCTGAACAAAACCATGAATACCTCACAGACAGCTTTTTCAAACTCATGTCAATCACAACCACCCTGGTTACGATCTGCCAATACGACTGGTGCTTTTGACACTAATGGAGCGTGTTTTAGTAAACAAGAAACTCTTTATGTTCTTGCTTTTCCATCTGGCATATACGACCCTGAGAATGGCCTAGATCAGGGAGTTTCTTTCAGCGCGCCATAAAACTAGGGGAAGAGAGGAAAGGCAAAGGGGCTCTTTTGGGGTTCCTTTCTGGCTGTGTTTGTAGGCGGTTTTGGCACCAAACTCCTCACTCCAGATCTCAACACATACCAGGCATAGCCAGCAGCCCACAGGACAACTCCAGCCCTAGACCCTTCCTCAAGACCAGAGATGGAAGAAGATTCTCCTTGGGAAGAACAGCAGGCTTCTTCCACACTAGATGCTCAGTCTAAAGTGTTGCCGGCAGTCATTAGCACAACATGAAGACTTCAGTGCCACTGGCAAACACCACAGACACACAGAGATCAAAGTGTAGGTGTCTGCTGGAGGATTTACTGTGATCTTCTCTGGAGCTAATGAGGATGTTCTCTTTAGGAGATGAAAATGCTTCGCAAACATATTACCCCATAGGAATATTCCTTTAAAATGTAGGGTTCCTGCAGGCTTTACAAAGGTAAATGTAATACTTTTTGAAGACCTTTTTAAGACCAAGTCAATATATTCTCTCAAAGTAAATGAGATGCACACAATAACTTGTATTAGCAGTACTTCAAAATTTCAAAATACAACTCTGTACCGATCTCTATTTAATTATAATTAAAATGAAGGGAGAATTAATGAAACAATTGATTTAATTAAGTGAGTTTATGATAAAAACATAACAAATGTCCACAAATGGACTTAGGAAAAATAAGTTAATTCAAAGGGAAAATACATTTTCATATCCCACTTACAGTTTTGTTCAATTTCTCAGAATACAAGGCTTTGTATATTCATTTTGTATCTCAAGTAAACGTATCTTAATTTAAAGGGATAGTTCAACCAAAAATGACAATTCTGTTAATTACTCACACTCATGTTGTTCCAAACCCGTTCATCTTCGGAATGCAAATTAAGATATTTTTGATGAAATCTGAGAGCTTTCTGACCCTCCACAGACAGCAAGGGTCCTACCAAATTCAAGGTCCAGAAAGGTACTAAGAAGATCGACAAAATGGTCCATGTGACATCAGTGGTTCAACTGTAATTTTATGAGGCAAAAATACTTTTTGACTAAAAACTAAAATAACTTTATTCAACAATTCTTCTACTCCGTGTCACCCTAGCGCCATTTTGGAGTGTACCACAATGCATGCGCGTGCTTTGATCTGCACGTAAACAACGCTTACGCACGGTGCTGCTGACGCAGAACAAGCATTGCGCTGCGCCATACCCTAATACTATGACAACTGTCTTTAGTCTGTTGTTTCTAGTTTTAGTCATTTTAGGAGAACTATCTGAGACAAAATTAAATTATTTTTTTGTGATTTAATTATTTTATGAATAAACAATCAACAACAATAAAAACTTTACACAATATTAATAAACAACACTTTCAAATATCTTAGACATCACAGCATATCCCAACTTAAATACACTATAACATTTTTAACAACCCTCCTAAATAACTCTGCAGAAAATATCAAATAAATAAATGATAAAAAAGCTAATAAATGATAAATAATAAATTGTCTTTTGGTAGGGTTGCCAACCGTTCCGTATAATATATCGTCCCGTATTAAAGACTTCAGAGAAGCATTCCGTATGAAAGCTATACTGAACGCAGTTCATCCCGTATTTGCAGGCATATGCCGTATGACCACCTAGACCATACAAATAACAAATGAATTTATTCTTTTTACAAATTATTGTTTGAATTGCGACGCCACTCCAGGAAAGCTTTAAGACCACGTGGAATCCTCTGCCGCCTAGACGCTCCCGCTTCACAGTGAGTAGAATTTCTGCAAATCAGTTTGGGCGAATGCGAACACGTGATTATTGATCGTAAGCACAACATCCAGCTGCAAAACATACAATCTACCTGAGGGAAGACGTCTTTCACTATTGTAAGTGAATGTTGCTAAATAGAGAAACAAAAGTATACATTTTTTTTAAGCTATTAAACTTGGACCTCATTATTGAAAAACAAATTCAAGCACCAAAAGCAGCCCACACTCTATATGTTCTCATGTATGTTCATTAAAAAAAATATTTTCATGCATTCATAGGCTACATGGTTGCAATAAAATTTTAGTTCAAATTTGTAAGTGCCATTGTTTAAAAATGCTTTATTGGCTGACATTTCATAGACGTTCAGTTGTGCTTTCAAATGCTATGCCATATTGTATGTATGTAATTTCACAGTATATCCACCTCCTAAATTATTACACCTATGTGCACTCACAATTCCATAGTGGTCAAATTTACTCAGGCCAGTGGTTTGTGTAACATGCATGACATTTTTTTGTATGACGGATGAGGATTTTATTGAGGAATTCACTTTGAAGAAGAGCAGGAAGAAGCCCTTTAAGCGATGAGTGAAATTTTCATTTTTGGGAGGACTAACCTATTAAGTGCTATATTTGAATATGCACAAATGCAAATGAGATCTGAGAGCTGCAGTGGAGGGAAAGATGTTATTTGTGAAGTTAGATGAAAGTTAATAATTAAATAATTTAGATGAGAACATGAATTCTATAAAAACATTAAAAAAAAATCCAAATTCAGAAAGTGATGTATTATTGGGGTTACATATGATTTTGCCCCATATGTAAGTGTATGAGTGTATCACCTTCACGGCTGCAGCATTATTCTGTGAGCCCCGCACTACTCCTGTTGCTCCATAGAGTCTGGACCTTTGTTTGAAGGCCACAGAGATGTTGTAAGTCTGGGAAATATGCTGGATGGCAGGAGAGCTGGGGTCAGGGTTCAGCTGTACTATGACTGGCAGCTCGAACATCAACACCAGCGGAAGTAACTCCTGAAAGAAGACCAAGAAACCCATCAGTTAATGCAATCTGAATTATTGATATTGAATTATAGTCATAAGACGGATATAAATTTTGTTATTTCTGTGGCTGACAAGTTAGGATTATAGGTAATTAATCAACAGACCCAATTTGGCTCAAATGGCTTTTTCTTTTTGAGGGGGCTTTTGAAACATTTTAGTAGAATAAACTGGAAATCGATTCAAACCCATATTTCCCACATGAGCAACAGCCCAAGATATTCCTTGTGAAAAAATTGCACTTAAATGCATTGAATGAACATGTGTAAAATCCTAAAAGTATGTTTAAAAAAATCCTCTGCAGTGAATGGGTGCCTTCAGAATGAGAGTCCAAACAGCTGATAAAAAACATCACAATAATCCACAAGTAATCTACACAACTCCAGTCCATCAATTAACTTTTTCCACTGGAGGAAGCATTATTATGTATATTATGGACGCATATTTTGGCCAGAAGTGACGGTTTACAGTTAAACACCTTTATGGATTTGGTTTGATTTTTTGGACTCTCATTCTGACGGCACCCATTCACTGCAGATGATCCATTGGTGAGCAAGTGATGTAATGATACATTTTTCCAAATATGTTCTAATGAAGAAACAAACTCATCTACACATAGGATCTCCTGAGGGTGAATACATTTTCAGCAAATTTTCATTTTTGGTTGAAGGCTTCAAGAATCAACTTATGCTTAGCTGTGAGCAAGAATGCCATTTTGGGACTATAGCCACAGTTGAGGAAGAGAGCCACTGTGACTGATGCACATAGTCTACAATTAGCTGTGCGCATAATGATTTTGACAAAGGGAAACAAGAAACTCATTTTTAAATGTGCACAGGGTGACAAGATAGTGTGTGCTTGGCTTTAAATGTAAACAACATGGTTTGCTCTGAATGAATGGTGGCCAAAATTACAGTTACTGCAAGCAGGGCATTTGGCCGACATTCAAGCCATGAAGTCTTCAGAAACAAAGCAGAATAAGCAAATATTTCCCATCATTCAACTGTGATTTAGGGTCATCAAGAGCCCAGCAAACAGTGCCTTACCAAACTGAATTGGTAAACAGAATGAATAGCCAAGCCTTAAAAATGCAGCTCTGATCAGTTCCATATGCTGTGGGGGCTCTGCTCACCCTCATATTCTGTACCGGGGGCCAAAAAGAAAGACATTCTCTGCACTTTTAGATGTGGTCAGGACAGTCACTCTGCCTTTAGACAAGGAGATGTTTATTAGGTTCAACTTTAGCTGGGAGCAGCGTATCCGTCATGGAGCGAGCTTTGGAATTCCAATCATTCACCTTTTTAATGGTTCTCCTCATTCTTGAGCAATTAAAACCATAACCATGGTTATTTTTAACCAAAGGCTTATGCATTGGCTATGAGCAAAGCTTTCCAAACAAAAACCTCCTGTGTTTTGTTTTGCTTATTGTTAATAAGGAATTTGGAGGGGAGCTCTGTATTCTGATCTTTTACAAACAAGAGGTCTGAGCTTTCCTCTGACCTTCTGAAGAATCAATAACTTCTGTATCTGCTTTCTGTTTTCACAGACAACACGCATCCAAAGAGTGAGGAGGATGATCTGTGCATCATTCCATTGAAATGAACTAGGTCCCTCCAAGAAAGCAAGGCTAATCTTTAAACGGGCTAATCGCTCAAGCATCAAGTGTTGAGACATGGCCAAACACGCAGGCTCTCAAACACAAACATACAATGCAAACATTTTGCTTGGGGGTCAATGACATGATGCTCAATGTTTGAATACAACTCTTCTATGATGATGTTTATTGAATTAAAATACATTTTGATAGTTATTTAGGAACATAACGTAGTGTTCTGATATCACAAATCTTCCACGTTGACAGGAACAACAGGTTCCAACAATGACAGGATAATTCTGTCATTGTTTACTCACCCTTATTTTCCAAACAGTTGACAGTAGCCATTGACTTCCACAGTATTTTTTTTCCATTCTATGGAAGTCAATGGTTCCCTTTCAGTCGGTCACTCCGAGTCACGTCGGACGACCGACGAATTGGGATCTCGCCAGAGAGACCAATCCACTTCGAACTAAACGAGCCAATGGACATTGGCATGCGATCACTGCATCCAGCTGCCGCTGATCACAGCGTGAGTATAAGAGTCAACAGGTGCACCGCATTAATTCATCCTTTTGCTTCGGAGCCGAGCGGTTCCTTAACCCGTTGGTCCCTCTGGTATGGTCTCTTGGAGCCTGGCTAGCGCTCCCCAGTCCGTCTCGGTGGCTCCTGCGGACCATCAGACTCGGCTCCGCGATATACAAAGCCTTGTATTCTGAGAAATTGAACAAAACTGTAAGTGGGATATGAAAATGTATTTTCCCTTTGAATTAACTTATTTTTCCTAAGTCCATTTGTGGACATTTGTTATGTTTTTACCAGTGAAGGCCGTTGATGCCCCTGTCTTGCGTGTGGAAATTGCAGTCCTGCTGGCGAAGGACGCGATAGAGCCGGTCCCTCCAGCCGATATGAGGTCGGGGTTTTACAGCCCTTACTTCATTGTGCGGTGGGTTACGACCGGTGGGTTACGACCGAGCTTGGATCTGCGAGTTTTGAACCGTGCACTTCACAAGATGCCGTTCAAGATGTTGACCCAGAAACGCATTTTTGGGTGCATCCGTCCCCTAGATTGGTTTGCAGCGATCGACCTGAAGGACAATTCACAGGCCATTCCTGCGATTCGCGTTCGAGGGTCAGGCATATCAGTACAAGGTCCTGCCCTTCGGGCTGTCCCTTTCGTCTCGTGTCTTCACCAAAGTCGCAGAGGCGGCCCTTGTTCCCCTGAGAGAACGGGGTGTGCGCATCCTCAACTACCTTGATGACTGGCTCATACTTGCACAGTCTCAAGAGCAGTTGTGCGCACACATGGACCTGGTGCTCAGGCACCTCAGCCAGTTGGGTCTTCGGGTCAACTGGGAAAAGAGCAAACTCGTGCCAACGCAGAGGATCTCTTTTCTCGGGATGGAGTTGGATTTGGTCAACCAGACAGCACGCCTCACCCAGGAACGTGCTCAGTCGGAGCTGAACTGCCTCAAGACTTTATCAGGCAGGATGGCGGTCCCACTGAAACTCTTTCAGAGGCTCCTGGGGCATATGGCTGCAGCTGCGGCGATAGTTCCGCTCGGTCTGCTCCATATGAGACCGCTTCAGCACTGGCTCCATGGCCGAGGTGGGCGTGGAGACGCGGTACTCACCGGGTTCAGATTACACCGGCCTGCCGCAAAACCTTCAGCCCGTGGACAGATCCCTCGTTCCTTCGGGTAGGAGTGCCCCTGGAGCAGGTATCCAGACATGCTGTGGTATTCACGGATGCCTCGCCCACCTGCTGGGGAGCCAGGTACAATGGGCACGCAGTGTCAGGGGTGTGGACGGGTTCCCAACTGCGTTGGCATATCAATTGCCTCGAGTTGCTGGCAGTACGCCTTGCCTTGAGCCGCCTCAGAGAGCGCCTTCGGACGTTCTGGTCTGTACGGACAACACTGCGACCGTTGCGTATATCAACCGGCAAGGCGGTTTACGCTCCTGTCGCATGTCGCAAATCGCCCGCCACCTCCTCCTCTGGAGTCAGAAGCATCTGAGGTCCCTTCGTGCCATCCACATCCCAGGAGTGTTCAATCAGGTGGCCGACGAGCTGTCTCGAGCGGCACTCCCTGGGGAGTGGAGACTCCATCCCCAGGCGGTCCAGCTGATTTGGAGTCGGTTCGGAGTTGCTCAGGTAGACCTGTTTGCGTCTCCAGAAACCACCCACTGTCAGTGGTTCTACTCCCTGTCTGAGGCAACGCTCGGCACGGATGCACTGGCACACAGCTGGCCCCAGGGCCTGTGCAAATATGCGTTCCCCCCGGTGAGCCTGCTAGCACAGACACTGTGCAAGATCAGGGAGGACGAGGAGAGGGTCTTGTTAGTGGCTCCATATTGGCCCAACAGGACCTGGACAGCTCTTTGTCTGTTACAGAGGACAGCAGAAGGGGAAGGCTGTCTCCGAGCAGAGGATGGCCCACTGGATAGTGGATGCCATCACCTTGGCCTATGAAGCACAAGGTGTGCCCTGCCCGCTCAGGTTGCGTGCTCACTCCCCTAGGGGTGTCGCATTGTCCTGGGCGCTGGCTCGTGGTGCCTCGCTAGCAGACATCTGTAGAGCTGCGGGTTGGGCGACTCCTAACATGTTTGCTAGGTTTTATAGCCTACGTGTCGAACCGGTTTCCTCCTGTGTTCTCACCTCAAACGGGTAGTGGCACTGAGAGGCCCGGCTCAGAGTCGGCTTGCGGCGTTCTTACGCCTAATTCTCCAGAGAGTTCCTTAACCAGGCAAACCCTGTCGAGTCCTCCAGCACTCCAGCGTCCGGACGTGGCGGAGCGTCCGGTGCCAGACCTTTCAGCCAATGAATTCTTGAAATGTGATGTCAGGCTAGTGCCCATATGAGAGACCCTGCTGGGATCCCATATGTGTATTCCATGGTACGTTTATTAGAGCCGTGTTTCCCCTGGCAGACCACGTTCTGCCATCTCTAATGATGCAGCCTAAGCCATCTCAGAGACTTCCATGTGCAATAGGGCCCTATGGGATTACTTCACATGTCTAAATACCACTTAACACCCTCTGGGAGGAGGTGACTCCGCAGTGTGCTTCTTCCAAATGGAAGGGCATGCTTCCCAGTGTTATCCAAGTCCTACTGTCTGGGTTGCTCAAGGAACAACAGTAGTTGACCTTCTCTGTGTAGAGCCTGGTCCTATTGTCTGCCTTATAGGAAGGATGAGGAGGCCTACACAGGGCACTGAAAGGGGCAGCTCCTGTGGCGCTTTGGTAGGGATCCCAATTCGTCGGTCATCCGACGTGACTCGGAGTGACCGACTGAAAGGGAACGTCTCGGTTACATATGTAACCCTCGTTCCCTGAATGAGGGAACGGAGACGTCACGTTCCGTCGCCACAGTCACTGTACCACCGCTGAGCGGCCGGGTCTGGTCATGCTTTCCTCAGTGAAAGCATGAATTAATGCGGTGGACCTGCTGCTTCTTATACTCACGCTGTGATCAGCGGCAGCTGGATGCAATGATCGCATGCCAATGTCCATTGGCTCGTTTAGTTACACTCGATGTGGATTGGTCTCTCTGGCGAGATCCCAATTTGTCGGTCATCCAATGTGACGTCTCTATTCCCTCCCTCAAGGAACGAGGGTTACACATGTAACCGAGAAGTTACTGTCAACTGTTTGGTTACCCATGTTCTTCAAACTATCTTCGTTTGTGTTCAGCAGAAGAAACTCATACAGATTTGGATGACATGAGGGTGAGTAATCAATGAAAAATGTTTCATAACTTTAAATTTGGAATAATATTTTATTATTTTTACTTAGAGAAAAAAACTGCTCATGTTCAGGTTATTATGACAAGGCAAGGTTAGTTCAGGTTGTAAAATATAATGTGGTGGTGGTGCAATTGCCCAAATGTATTCATTTTTATGAATGAATTATTTTATGATATACATTAAAAAAAAAGAATTAAAAAAAAGATAAATGTATTATTATTTTTAAATAATGATTAAGATGTGTACACTGAATATGTTATTACTTTTTACTTTGTTACACCAGTACATTTTTAGATTCATTTATACTTTGAAGCTATTCTTGAAAATGGTAGAAAATTTATCAAAACCATCACAAATGAAATTATAATAAATAAATGTTGAAAGATTTTTTTTTTCTTTTCTTTATTGTGGATGCAGTTATTTATCATTACCCTTTGTACAACATAACATTAAATAGATCCAAAAATAAAAATTTGATTATTATTTACTCATCATATATAGTGATCATATATCTTGGATTAAACCACTCTATTGATATGGATTTGTTTTACGCCTCTTTATAACCTTTTAACTTTTGGTTACCTGGACTTTTAATGGAGGGCCTGAAAAGAGACTTCAAACTTGACTTGAGGTTAAGTGTGAGAATTATGCTCACGCTATACCATTCACATGGGTGTAACGGCACAATAAAGCATCAAAACAACTGAGGGTAAAGATCTTTTGAAGAGAAAAAAAGAGGAAAAAGTGGAGATGATTAGGTGGTCAAGAGAAGAATTCCCAGCAGTTCTGGTCACGCAAACGAGGAAGAAAAAAAGTGAGGCTTCCCCACTAACATCCTTCCCTCAAATGTACATTTCACCCACAGAACTTTATATGTTTTGGGCATGAAAAATGGAGCAGCCTGGTTTTTTTAAAGGTACTCATTTTATACAAATTGCTTCGTGAAACAATAGTGAAGGCTTATGATATTTTCTGGTGTAGAACGTCCTCGAGTTAATTGGGGCTCGGTCTTTATGCAAACACTAAGGAAGCCCGCTGTGCTCGAATACTTTGGCTTGTTTTTCTTGGTTCTCTCTGAGGAGGAAGCACGTGTGTGGAGCCCTGGCGCTGGTGAAATCCGAGGAGAGAGTCTGGACGGAGCAGGAGCGCACAAATCCCCGGCCAAACAGTCAAGATATCACTAGAACCGCAGTTTCAAACCAGCTTCAATTGGCACCATGTGTTCCGCATCAAGCCATTATTAAAGCTGGTCTTATAAGTAAAACTCAAGACCTTGAGTGTTAAAAGCTTCTTACACCTTCTTATTCCTCATGTTTTATCCTATTTAAAGGCTTTTGCCTGTAAAGCTTTGTGATAGGAAGGTTTTTATGCCATTGAAATGGATAGAAGAGGCTGTAATGCTTATAAAATACCAACAGAGGGCAGCGGTTCTGATTCAAGCACCAAGTTCTCAACTAGAAACATCCGGAGAAAGATAAATGCTGCTTGTTGTGTTGCTGGGATGACCGCTGGGATGCTGAGGAATGTGTTTATCTCATCCAAAAAATCACTTATGTTAACACCCCCTGTACCTGTCAACTTCCTCAAGATAAATAACAGCCTCCCACTTCTACTTCCTGCCTTTATCGCAGAATAACACAGACGTTTGTAATCATATTATGAATGTTTATTTACCCGAATTCGGGCTCTGGCAGCCTCCACTCCCCCTGGCTGGCCGGCTATGGACACCTGCAGAAAAGGAACAAGAAAGTCACTTGTATATTCATGGAGAACAAGTTATGTTATATTTTATTTGATTTTCATCTGTTTTCCACAGAAAAAAAAGTGTCATGCCTTTTGGAACGACATGAGGCTGAGAAAATTATTTTCATTCTTGTGTGAACTAATCCCTTAAGAATGAAAAATACTCGTCTGCCAAATGTTATCATACGAGCACCACTAGGAGGTGAGATTTCTTCATTCTGCTCTGGCTGGCTCTCATTCACCTGTCAGCAAGTACCAGTCACTCTGAAACCAACACATGAGCCCACTCTGAGGGAGTGCCATGTCATTGCTCAATTTCCACATTCCCCACTTCATCAAGTCTGGAAACATGTCTCACATCCAATTATGGCTCAGTCTTTATCCTTCCTTAGGCTGCAGACAATATGCATACAATCAGTAGGGTAGACTGAGTACAGTAGAGACACTTTCTGCTTTTTTCATCACTACACAAAAACTAGTGAAGTGATTTTTCACATGATATTTATTTTGCTTGTGTACTAAAATATCATAATTTGATTATAGCCATAAGCAGTTTATATTTTCCACAATTAGCTCATAAACATGAGGTGCATTTTTGAGACACCCATTCTTAATGCTCTAAAGCTGGCTAACCATTTATAGCAAATGTAATAAATTACAAAATTACAGTTTTAAGTAATTACAGTTTAAAAATAAATTAATTTATTTGCTTTATTTAATTCAGATTCAGTTAAACAAAATAGGAACAAATATTTAACACAAAAAAATATATGGCAAACAGTACAAATGTAAACATAACAGTAAAAATAACAATATCAATACCTGTATATTCTATAACCCGACCCCTAAACCTACGCATCACTCGAAACTTTCTGCATTTTTACATTTTCAATCATTCTGTATGATTTATAAGCTTGTTTCATCATGGGGACCTAAAAATATTCCCATAAAATTAGAATTTACTGGTATTACTATACTTGTGGAGACATTTGGTCTCCATAATGTAGTTAATACCAGTACACAAACACACACAGCCTCTGTATGCATTTTATTTTCTATGATTGAACTGTTACTGTATACAGTACATAGCAACCTAAAGGGTGTCTCAACCGTACCCACTTTACCACCTTGTATATTTCTTAAAATGCTATGTAATCCTTTTAACATTCCTGTTAGTAAACATGTCCATTAATAATAGACAGTTGAAAGAATAACAGAATTTGCATAGCATATGAGTAAATGTGACTTTTATCCTATTATCATAACACTACAACTAAACAGCATGTGAAGCAATAGGACACCAATCCGGGTACAGTTGATACACTGTGTCTCAACCGTACCCCACTGACATCCTTGCACGTTTCTCTAGATTATGAAAAGACCTTGCATGGCACAATGTCATAAAATATGTCTATTTTTAGAGCACAGAGTAACGTTTGCAATGATATATCTTAAGTTTAACAATCATAAAATAACAATAAGCTATTCATTGTGGAAGGGACATGGTGAAATGAAAATCTCACCTTGGAAAAAAAAACTTTTGCCGATATCTTCAAAGTGGAAACACAATTCAAATTTCCCACGATCAAAGAGCACACTAATACACATGTGTGGAGCAAATATCACGGCCCGGGGTTCTTGTGTATGCAAGTTATTTAAGGTGTTTCAACTGTACACGTCTCAAATGTACTCAGTCTACCCTAGCTCAGTGATACAACCTGGATTCCGGAAATGTTGGGACGTTTTTTAAATTTGAATAAAATGAAAACTAAAAGACTTCCAAATCACATGAGCCAATATTTTATTCACAATAGAACATAGAGAACATAACAAATGTTTAAATGGAGAAATTTTACACTTTTATCCACTAAATGAGCTCATTTCAAATTTGATGCCTGCTACAGGTCTAAAAAAAGTTGGCACAGGGGCAACAAAGGGCTGATAAAGCAAGACATTTTGAAAAGATTCAGCTGGGAGAACATCTAGCAACTAATTAAGTTAATTGACATCAGGTCTGTAACATGATTAGCTATAAAAGTGATGTCTTAGAGAGGCAGAGTCTCTCAGAAGTAAAGATGGGCAGAGGCTCTCCAATCTGTGAAAGAGTGCATAAAAAGATTGTGTAATACTTTAAAAACGTCAAATTGCAAATGCTTCGCAAATCTCAGCATCTACAGTGCATAACATCATCAAAGGATTCAGAGAAACTGGAGAAATCTCTGTGCGTCAGTGACAAGGCCGAAGACCTTTGTTGGATGCCCGTGGTCTTTGGGCCCTCAGACGGCACTTCATCACTCATCGGCATGATTCTGTCATTGACATTACTAAATGGGCCCAGGAATACTTCCAGAAACCACTGTCAGTAAACACAATACTCTGTGCCATCTGCAGATGCCAACTAAAGCTCTATCATGCATATCATGCATAGTCCAGAAGCGCTGTCATGTCCTGTGGGCCAATGCTCATTTAAAATGGACTGTTTCAAAGTGCAAGTTTCATTTCATTAAATGAAAAATACGTCAAAGACGACCACAAACTCTTCAGCAGCTGGAAACCTATATCAGGCAAGAATGGGACCTAATTCCAACACCAAAACTCCAGAAACTCATAACCTCGATGCCCAGACGTCTTCAAATTGTTTTGAAAAGAAGAGGAGATGCTACACCATGGTAAACATGCCCCCGTCCCAACTATTTTGAGACCTGTAGCTGGCATCAGATTTGAAATGAGCTCATTTTGTGCATAAAATTAAAAAATTTCTCAGTTTAAACATGTGTTATCTATGTTCTATTGTGAATAAAATATTTGCTCATGTGATTTGAAAGTCTTTTAGTTTTCATTTTATTCAAATTTAAAAAACGTCCCAACATTTCCGGAATTCGGGTTGTAAAAAATAACGCTGCAATATTAAAGATGCTAACGGTCCTAAAAATAGGCATCATTTTAGATTATGCACAAATTTAAGCAGTTTCTTATATTTTTTATTTGATTTTTGGGGTGAAATGAGATTTGGACTTGTTTACATGAGCTGGGTAAGTCAGAATCCCACCTGGTTGCTCTTCTCAGCCTGGTTGTTGCGGTTGGAGTCAGGGAAGTGGATGTGACAGCCTGTGTCCTCCATCACCTTCTTGATATTGTTTCCCCCTTTACCAATGACATGTGAATGCTCGGTATGTGAGACGTCCATCTTTAGAGTCACACGATTGCTCTGAAGAAACAAAAGAGTTGGTCTGTATTAACTGCAGTACCATAGTCACCTCGGTTTTGAAGGTGTAATTTCTATGCCATTATTTGTCCAACAGCATTCCCATATATCAGAAGTACTGCATATATACCAGAATATAATAGATGTATCTGATTCAAACAATGTAATACAAAAGACATTAAGCAGCACAACAACTATTATTTTACTGTTTTTACTTTTTATCTCAATCATACTTGCTTGGCTGGCGCATGACTTGCCACAATACGCCCTGTTTGCTCATGGTGGCTAATTGTGCTTTGCTTCAGAGCAGTGTTTTTCGAGCTGAGGAACTTGCTTGCACTTCCAACATTAAAACATTTAACATATTTTAAAAGTGAATAAAATTGCTTCAGTCTTAAATACAGGAAAACAGATCCTTCCCCTCTGAGCAGCTTTATTAAAGTTGTGACATACTGAATTAGATCTATGAGCTAGAGCCAAGTCAGATTTCCATTACATCAAGTCTATAGAGAGATGTCAATACACACACCATTTCCCATTTCACATCAAACGTTTGAGGGAATTTACCTCACAAATCTACAGTGATGTTACGACAAAATCTTCAGTTGGCATTGGTGGATGTTCTGCATTATGTCTGGCATAAATTACGAGAAGAATGGAAATAGTTTTGTTTGAAATGTTTTGATAAAGCAGAAACCACAGATGTCAGCTGCCCCCGAACCTCCAATGGCTTCAGTCAGCCAATGCTATAATGTGTTTTCCTTTTGCCCAATATGATTTAAGCATGATTCATTCCTTATAAATATAGGAGGAGCTCCTGATGTCAAGCTCCACATAGTTCCTCTCAGGGTCTTCAAATTCCATCACTTCAAATATCACAGCTGTCATAAAACCAAACGCATCCAGCTACTACAGCAACCAAGAATGACAGGGATAACGAATGAGGCATTTTTGAAATGCACAATGACATACCAAATAACAGTCACCCAATCTGACTTGACATGCTCACCTTTGTGTCCAGGACAGACATGATCTTCTCCTTGGCTTCCTTCACATTGTCTCTCTTACCACTAACTTTGATATGTGGATCTGAAAGAGAAAAATACATAATGTAAGTCATGGCATAAGGTTTATTCACTGTACAGCATTTAAAAAAAATAACTAGTTAAAGAAACCACTAACTAAGCAGCAAATCTACATATTAGAATGATTTCTGAAGGATCATGTGACACTGAAGATTGGAGTAATGACGCTGAAAATACAGCTTTGCATCACAGGAATAAATGACATTTTAAAATATATTTAAATAGAAAACCGTTATTTCAAATTGTAATAAATTCTCACATTATTACTGTTTTTGCTATATTTTTTTGGTGAGCATAAGAGACTTTCAAAACATTTAGAAAATGTTACCAACCTCAAACCTCTGAACGGTATTAAAAACAACAACAACAACAACAACAACACCCAAAATACCTTGATACCTTGAACCAAGTCAGTTCTGCATAGGCAATCAGGCAGTTATTATATTGATAAGGAGTTACTGTATTATATTCATCTTAAACCTTCATCAATGCTATGGATATTTACTCATATAAATTATGTGGTAAGTCCTATCTCGCATTAATAAAGTTGGGTTCAAATTGAGCTGGCAGAAAACTGCATACAGTGCTTTATGGTTAAATAAATCCAGACAATATTTATATCATTCCAGCACTTGCTCATTCTGTCATTGACTTCCGCACCATAAACATCTGTCTCATTGTGCTGCAAAAACCCCCAAATTCCCCTGAACTAATCCACTTTCCCAACCTTCATGCCAACATGAAGTAGACCTCTGCTTAGTGTCCCACAGAAAGACTTCTGACTAACGGCACAATGTCTGGTCCACTTTACAACTTTTCCACCCAACAAACACCCACTTAGACCCACCTTGTTTGCAAAAAATTTAATTAATTGTTAATCTTTATTTGATTACATTTTTAAAAGATTAATTAAATACACAATACAGAATTTCTACATTCTTTTTTAATAGTTTCATATATTAATACATTGTTAAATTTTCATGAACTCAGTCGAGAAGATGTGCTTTTTGACGATTAACATTTATTAAAATGTAAAAATTAAAAAGCAAAACAAGTAACTATTAATTCAAATGTAATTTGAGGAAAAAATAAAACAAATTTCATATGATATGACCCCACACATGTTTTAGTAACATGGCAGTTTAAGAATCTAAAGCAAGCCACAAGACAAGCCAAGCCATATAATTCACTCTCCGCGAAGGAGGAAGACAAACACAAGGCTCCAGGTCTAGCACTACACGTCTGGCTTTCTGTGCTATAGCTTCTGTTCCGGCGCTTAAAGGAAGCTTGTGATGAGAGCTTTCAATGCCAGAGGGAATGAATGGAAAAGCCAAGCTAAATCACTGTCCCACGCAGAAGCGAATATCTCCACCACAAAATCCTGCAAAACACCCATTCGGCCTGACTGGACGGACACTGCGGGAGGAAATCGCTCCAGCCCGGCTCCAGCGACATTCCATGAAGCAGAAAACATACCGAGCGTTTAGAGTTAGCCACTACAGTAAGACTGGCCTTAGTTAAAATTACATGTAATGTGACCATTTTCTGTGGTCAAGCTCAAGTGCTCACTAGAGGTTTTACAGTTTATACTGTGGTGTTAGGGGGAAAACAGGAATATAATCTCATACAAAGGGGTTTGTCTCATGGAAATGCGCCAACTGAGTGTGGTTTAACACATGTAGGATTACACCCGATGATTAGGATCGCTCAACTTCCACGCTGGCAATTATTGTCCACCTCACCAGTTTTGAGTGGCATCCCTTTAACGGTTGGACTTACAAGAGTGGTGAAAATGTTGAAATGTAATATGTCTGTTGCATACAGAGTGAAGCAATGCTGGTGTGGATGGTGTTCAAGGCTGCCACAATGCACCAAACTTTCAAATTTGTGCATGCAAAGCAAAAATGGCTTATTAAATTGCTTCAGAACCATAAATCTTCATGCCGTTGGTGCATTTATTGTTATAAATATGAGAGAAGGTGGCTTTGTGAAAAGCACAGACAAATTGTTTGGGACTCCTGAGATTTTCATGGAAATATCTAGGCTTAAACTATATGTTTTAGCCGTTTACGACACTATTAAGATGGAAAGTTCAACAAAGCTACAATATGAGCTATGAACTGAGGTGACCAGATTTCTGAGATGAAAAACAAAATATCATTGAAATCTCACTTGTTTTATTTAACTATGAATTAAAAACGAGGTAGACCTTTATTGTTTTGGTAGCAGTTTAACACCATAGTTTCAGTGGAGGAAAGCGTTATTATGGATTATGGACTGGGATTTTGGCCAGAAGCAATGGTTTAAAGTTAAAATCCCTTAATGATGGATTTATTTCTTACAAACAAGCAACTATTCTTTTCACAAGATGTTAACTGATGGACTGCAGTTGTGTAGATTATTTGTGGATTATTATGATGTTTTTAATAGGTGTTTGGACTCCCATTCTGATCCATTGGTGAGCAAGTGTTCTACAAGTGTTCTTTGGTGTGCAAAATCTCTCCAAACCTGTTGTGATTAAGAGGTCAGTCAATTTTCAAAAAAAACCCCCAAAAAAACAAACAAACATTTTTTTGGGTAAACTATTAATTTAAGAATAGTGGTACAGCAATCCTAAGAATTTGTAATAGAGTTACAATATTTAAACTAAGGTGAGCAGATTTCTGAAATGGAAACTGGGGATATTTCCTTGTTCAGCTGTCTAAATATCATTGAAATCTCACTTGTTATTATCTAAGAAATAAAACAATACATTTTTGCATGCTTTTTCCTTTTTTTAAATTGTTGTGGATTCCATAATTAATTATTATAATTAATAGATATGAGGGATGCTAGCATCAAATAGGTTTTTATTTAATTCAACAAAACACACACCATAAAAAAAGTAAATATTAATTATTGCAAATATCAAACTGATCAAACCGGTATTATGACAAAATTATGACTTTACAAAAACACATTGCAAAAGTAAAAGAAAAAAGAAAAAAGTAAAACCAAAATTAACATAATTAAACATAATTATTAACAGAATTAAATCGAATATACAGTATATATATATATATATATATATATATATATGTGTGTGTGTGTGTGTGTGTGTGAGTGTGTGTGTGTGTAATTATTATTATTATTATTTATAGTTAACAAATATTTGCAACATTTTCTAACTGCATTTAATATTACAGTAATTACAATTTTATGCGGGTGATTTTGGAAATGGATCTTTGTAAGAGTAATTGTTTAGTCTTGTTACTCCTGTTCAGGCCCATTTACCCATTTATACAGTAAATACAAACAGTATTGCTTTTGATTTAACATGAATAGTTAGTATGTGACTACCTTGAAACCAATAACATTCTCTTTTGATTATTGATGTTAATAATGCTCCGTTCTCATCCAGATAAAGTTCTTCATGGCAAAAAGCAGTGAAAAACATGCTGTAAAACAAGGACATTTCCAAGGACAGGACTCCAAATATATGTATATGTATAATATGTATATATATATATATATATATATATATATATATATAGAATGTTATGGCTATCGGTGAAGAAAGACCATAATAGTGTAATTACAGTAACCACTAGCAGATTAGAAAAACTCATTATGGATGTTCTTTCACCTTTTGACTACAGTGTTTAAATTCAGCTCCATCTAAGGATGCTTTGCTGACACACACCTCCATCCACAGCTGGCTTTGATAAACGGTACACTGCGCTGATTGTGGTGAGAAACACATCTGTTGAAACACATTCCTCTTCTGAGAGTCTAAATCAGTCGTTTCCAACACAGCGGGGGAATGTGAAAAAGGGGAGAAAATAAACAACCAACAAGCTGGATACACCAAATCAGTTCATTACAGTTATGATTCATCATGCCGAATCAGTGGAAAGAATCGGTTTGACTGCTACCGGCTATAGAAAGCATGAAGTTTGGTGATTGGTTTAGGATTGGTTTGATTTGTTCTTATAATTTTTCAAGTTTGGGTTAGTGGAGATGTTGAGTTTAAGAGGGAAATGTCTTTTCAGAGAGTTGTTTATCCACACAGGGGGTGGCGTGAGCTAAATGGAGCATGCTGTTTTGGAGGCCGCAGTGTTTTACGGGCTGCTTGGAAATGCCCACAGTGGATTGTGTCATGTGTTGAGAGACCCGCAAACTGTTGCAGTGCTGCCACTGTGAGTGAAAACAGCAGTAGTAAAAGACAGCAACAGCAGTTAGTACAAAAAAGATGTCCAGGAGAATGTGCATCTACAGCCTGAGAAGCATGTTTGTTTTAGAAATATACATTGATGTCACACACACACACACACACACACACACACACACACACACACACACACACACACACACACACACACACACACACACGCAAACACACACACACACACACACACACACACACACACACACACACACACACACACACACACACAAATCGTCCTTTTTCTTCTCTGCATTGTTTCCAAATGTAACCTTTTAATAAACATGGTACTGAATGCTATACATATTTTGTGACAAATTGCTTATGTTCCTCTACTGGATAAAAGAATTTGCCAAATGCATAAATGTAAATATGTATCTATAAAATTAAATATATAATATTAAAATTTACTGTTCTGAGACTTGCAACACAAGTATAGAATAGAATAGAATTAACAATCTTATCTTTTGGTTTGCAATGAAGTCAATAAATAAACAAACGAAAAAAAAAAGATTTTCTACAGTTTGAGTCTTGCAGCACAAGTGTTAAATAATGCAAAGCTAAATATTTTTTTAGGAATAATTTTAACTTTTATTGTAATTTATTACATAACCAGTTAATTATTACATACTTTACAAATGAAACACAATTAAATTAAATGAATAAATGAATTAATTCATTTGTAAAGTACATAATAATTTACAAATTATGTATTCAATTACAATAACATTTGGCATATGATTTTATCTGAAGAGACTTAGGCCTACATTATATTTAATAAATTACATTTTCATCAGTTCATGCATTCTGCGGGACATGAACCCATGACCTTGGTGTTGCTAGCACCATGCTCTTCTGTTTAAACTACAGGAACGCGAATGTAATTTAATATGGATTAATACTTGATTCAGTTTTGATTGCACTCATAATGGGATGATTTTTAAAAATGGTGTTGAGTGTCCACATGCTAGATTATCTGTCACTGATGGATTTTAGGATTGTTGCACCACTAGGTGGCAACCTCAAGACTTTCTCTGTTGCTTTAAACTTTAAGGTGGTCTAAGGAGGAAAGTATCCTTACAACTATGTTCACCAATTTTTCCAGGAGGCTTCCAGTACATAAAAATAATATCCTTGCATCCATGCTTTTAAGATTCCACAAAATACAGATCCTATAAATCTCCCCCATTCCTTAGCTTTTAAATTTGCGTTCTCATGTCCTTCATAAGTCACATGATTTAGCACATCTGGTGTCACGACATCTTGCACAACAAACAGTGCGAAAACTATGCGCCTCTACTGCTGTGTGTGACCGAACAGATGTTCGTGAGCTAACAAAAACAAAATACACTCACGCACTCTGCCTCAATTCAGCACTGTTCACATGAAAGAGAGAAATTAATTATGGAGGCTAGCAGTTAATTTCATTTCAAATGACAGTAATTCTTTTAATGGAGCTCTTAGGTCACACAGGCCTTTTTGCATGAAGGCAAAGCAGGAAGCTGCTCTGTTTTTCTACTACATACTTTGGATTGCTGCACCATCATGAGCAGACAGATGTAGCGGCAGCAATGGAGATGTGATAACATCTTCTCGTGTGAGGGCTGCAACCAAAGAAGGCATGATGATAATACTGAGACCTTAATGGAGAGGCTCAGGCTTTCCTGTGGCCCTCCAAACAGCGAAGAGGCCTCCCAAGTGACTCGGGATGTTTATTGCTGTTGTCTTCCTATAAAGTCCCAGAGAACATAGACGTGAATGTCTCGTTATGTAGCAGAACACTGCTGTGTGTTCACTGCACCATTACGAGCTCAAACACACACATAGGTGACTGTGTCAGTTTTTAGATTAGTGGCAAATTAGTACCAAATAAAAACTTAAAATAAATTAATTAAAAAAAAACACCAACAAAATTTATTTTATAATTTATACATTTTGATGATTTTATATCCTTTTGCCACTTTCGTGAGTATTTATTGCTCATATATATATATATATATATATATATATATATATATATATATATATATATATATATATATAAAACACAGAGAGGCATTTTAAAATATGAAAAGTAATTGACTGAGGGTTTTTGAGAATTTTTTATAATCATGTATTATATAATTATATGATGTTATATTATATTCTTATGAAGTATATATTTCAAATTATAATTGATAAATTATAACTTATTTCAGGAAAAAGAGTCTGTAGTCCTGTCGAATTGATCATTAAAATAAAATAAAATAAAATAAAATAAAATAAAATAAAATAAAATAAAATAAAATAAAATAAAATAAAATAATAAAAATAAAATAAAATAAAATAAAATAAAATAAAGATAAAATAAAATATTTTAAAACTAATGTGACCAACGTCACAATACAAAATCTATTGTTTTATGTGTAGTTTAATGTTTAATTTTCAAAATAAAAAAATGCAGTATTGTGAAATTAAATAAATATTAACCTTGAGTATAATAAATAAATAAATAAGTAAATAAAAATGCTAATGCATGAAATCGTATTTTTTCTGTTTTATTTATTTTATAATAAGTTTAATGCAAGTCTGAATTAGTAATTACATTTATGGAACTATTTATAGAACTTGTTTTGTATCAACTATAAAATTATATTATATTATATTATAAGAAAAAGGTTTACTATATTACATTATTTATATTCTCAAAGTAGTAGTTATCTGTAGTAGTTTACCAGATTAACAAAATAATACATTAAAATAATAAAAAATAAAATAATTATGCCTAATTTGAATTAATTTTAAAACTAAAGCACAATGCAAAATATATTGCTTAAAGTATAATTTGCAAAAATAACAATGCAATATTATGAAATATAATAATATTATTACATTATTAATTTCTTTATTTACCTGTAGTATGCATGAGCAATAACAATGCTAAAGCCTGTATTATTTAAAGTTTATTGCAGTAACTTTACATTAGTGAATACATTTATGGAACTTTTTATAGAACTTGTTTTGTATCAGCTATAAAATCCTGTTGGAGCCATAAATGTTCCTCACATCTGTTGTTATGGTAACGTCTCATTTGCTCCTCACACTGTAACAGAGTCATTCTGGGAAGAAATTTATTTCCTTGGGATCAAGAGGGCAAGTCTATTGTATCCAAAATCTGCCGACAAAAGAGCCAAAGACGTTCATTTAAAGGAGGGAACCTTAAATCCCCTCTGGGTCCACTGTGGGAGCATACTGGGCCGCACACGCCAGCAGCCTAGCAGCTCTCCATGGAGACGAGAACCTGGTCTGATGCAACCGAGCGGTGGACTGGGTGATAATCACTGGAAGACCGGAGCGCTTCGGACTGTTTTTACAGCTGCTGCCCCCCTTTAAGAGCAGGCCAGTGGGAGTTCTGTTCTCCTGTCCTCCTATAAATCTCTCCATACAGCAGCCTGAGATTTATTCAGCACTCTGAGTTGGACTGGCCAAGATGGGCTAGGAGTGAGGGCGAGTCAGAAATGTCAGCCAGGTTTCTCCATCTTTGTGTGTGAGAAGATGGCACGGCTCAGGCAGAGAGAGCAGCAAAATACTCAAAGTCTGTGTTTGACACCAGTTATAATGTAAAAAAAATAAAATAATAATAATAATTTAAGTATAGCTGAACTGATAATGGTCACTATACACTTTTAAAATACTGATATGTACCTTTAAGATATAATATACATCCTTTAGGGATAAATAGAGTGCAAAGGTGTACCTTTTGAAAAGAAACTGCCCCAATGACAGCTTTTGTATTTTTTTTCTGAGAGAGAAGCCAAACCAGGAAAAGTGCAAAAATCTAATCAATAATGAGCTTCTCACACTTTTCTACACAAACTGTTAATCCAGGGTCATTTTTATCCCACGATTAACAGTTCTGGGATATATTACTCCATGTTTCACACTCTTTATATTTCACTCTGCGTTAGTAATACAAACTGTTTAATTCTGCTATGGAATTTGGCTCTGCTATGGAGCAGGGCCTCATAACATAATTAGAATAAAATAAAATAATGTTTTATGCAGCAAAGATGCATCAAAAGCTACAGTAAAGACATTTATGTTATAAAACTTTCCGTTAATCAAAGAAAAAAAAAATGTAACATGGTTTCCACAAAAATATTAAGCAGCACAACTTTTCTAACATTGATACTGATAAGAAATGTTTCTTGAGCAGAAAATCAGCATATTAGAGTGATTTGAAGACTAGAGTAATGATGCTGAAAATTCATCTTTGTATAAATTACAATTTAAAATTTTAGTTATTTTCATAGTTATTTTAAATTTTAATAATGTTTCACAATATTACTGTATTTTTGATAAATAATATATTAATGTAATTTGATGAAATAAATGTAGCATTGGTGTGCAAACTTGGTGTATTCCAAGTATTCAATGGTGTATTTTTCTTTTTTTATCCAGTTTCACTCAGACATAGCTAGGTAGTGTAAACTGGGTGGCAGAGTTAAAGGTGAAATTTTATATGTATGTATGAATGTATGTATGTGTATGAATGTCTGTATATATATATATATATATACTGTATATATATATATATATACAGGTATATTAGGTATATTAGGGGTGTATTATATATACAGGTATATTAGGGGTGGCACAGGTACACATATGTCACGGTTCGGTACGTACCTCGGTTAGGGGGTCACGGTTTGATACGATTTCTGTACAACAGGGGGAAAAAAAGAAATCTACTATGCTCAGTTTCTTTTCATTTATTTTTAACGGACAGTAGTGCAAATTACAATTTTTTCCATCTAGATATGAAAATACTAAATATTATTACATGTTATATATATAAAATCTGTTTTGTTTTCATTGTGTGTACACACAAATAAAAGCAGACCTTTATACAGTGATTATTAATAAGTGTTTAAAGTTGATTCTGCTGGTATAAGGAAAAAGTTGAAGTGATCGCGCAGGAGTGCGCACACACACACACACACACACACACACATAAAAACACACATCAGTTCCAGTATTGCTAAACTGACAGCATAGTTGGTACTTTATCAAAATAAACCGGTCACCGTAAACTGTGTGTCACCGTTGGAACGCGACTGAAATACAAAGCCTATAATTTACATAATAAATAATAGTTTAGCATTCAGATATGTTACATCGCAAATATGGAAATATTATGGAATATTTGGATTTGTGCCGAATGAGAGAGGTAGGATACACGAGCACAAAGCCCCATTTCGCAAACAGTTGAGTGCGCAATCCTTTAAAATATACTCCTTTGTCAGTCTATGTGAGAAATGCGTTCAGAATCAGCACATGGTCACTGTCTAGTGGGCTTTGTTTTCAAGTGCGCAACTCATTCGCTGTTCTTCTGCTGGCAGTTATCAAACAGTGTTGCATTACTGCGGGCGCCCCCTTCTGGATTGGGGGTGAATTGCCTGTATTCGTCGTAAGGCCTCATGCACCGAACCGAGATGCCCGTACCGTGACGGTTCGGGACGAATACATGTACCGTGCCACCCCTAATATATATATATATATATATATATACTGTATATACAGGTGCATCTCAATAAATTAGAATGTCGTGGAAAAGTTCATTTATTTCAGTAATTCAACTCAAATTCTGAAACTCGTGTATTAAATAAATTCAATGCACACAGACTGAAGTAGTTTAAGTCTTTGGTTCTTTTAATTGTGATGATTTAGGCTCACATTTAACAAAAACCCACCAATTCACTATCTCAACAAATTAGAATACTTCATAAGACCAATAAAAAAACATTTTTAGTGAATTGTTGGCCTTCTGGAAAGTATGTTCATTTACTGTATATGTACTCAATACTTGGTAGGGGATCCTTTTGCTTTAATTACTGCCTCAATTCGGCGTGGCATGGAGGTGATCAGTTTGTGGCACTGCTGAGGTGGTATGGAAGCCCAGGTTTCTTTGATAGCGGCCTTCAGCTCATCTGCATTGTTGGGTCTGGTGTATCTCATCTTCCTCTTGACAATAACCCATAGATTCTCTATAGGGTTCAGGTCAGGTGAGTTTGCTGGCCAATCAAGCACAGTAACACCATGGTCATTGAACCAGCTTCTGGTACCTTTGGCAGTGTGGGCATTGTCCTGCTGGAAAATGAAATGAGCATCTCCATAAAGCTTGTCAGCAGAAGGAAGCATGAAGTGCTCTAAAATCTCCTGGTAGATGGCTGTGTTGACTGTGGACCTCAGAAAACACAGTGGACCAACACCAGCAGATGACATGGCAGCCCAAATCATCACAGAGACTGTGGAAACTTCACACTGGACTTCAAGCAACATGGATTCTGTGCCTCTCCACTCTTCCTCCAGACTCTGGGACCTTGATTTCCAAATGAAATGCAAAATTTACTTTCATCTGAAAAGAGGACTTTGGACCACTGAGCAACAGTCAGTTCTTTTTCTCCACAGCCCAGGTAAGATGCTTCTGATGTTGTCTCTGGTTCAGAAGTGGCTTGGTAGCCCTTTTCCTGAACATGTCTGAGCGTGGTGACTCTTGATGCACTGACTCCAGCTTCAGTCCACTCCTTGTGAAGCTCTCCCAAGTGTTTGAATCAGCTTTGCTTGACAGTATTCTCAAGCTTGCAGTCATCCCTGTTGCTTGTGCACCTTTTCCTACCCAAATTCTTCCTTCCAGTCAACTTTGCATTTAATATGCTTTGATACAGCACTCTGTAAACAGCCACACCTTTCAGTAATGACCCTCTGTGACTTACCCTCTTTGTGGAGGGCATCAATGTTCGTCTTCTGGATCATTGCCAAGTCAGCAGTCTTCTTCATTATTGTGGTTTCAAAGAACAAGAGATACCCAGAATTTATACTGTAGGGATGGTCATTAATTGAAACTCAAATGTAAATATTCAAATATTTTGAGAGACTGATTTTTGACTTTCATGGGCTATAAGCGCTAATCATCAAAATTAAAACAAAAAAACTTTTGAAATGTTTTACTTTACATGCAATGAATCTAAAATATATGAAAGTTTCACTTTTTGAAATAACTTAAAAGAAAAAATAAACTTTTTCCTGACATTCTAATTAATTGAGATGCACCTGTGTATATATATATATATATATATATGCCATGGCATTTTCACTGTCCCACAAGATAAAAATGAATATAATTAGTATTGTCATTATTTAAAGTGCCCCTATTATGGATTTTTGAAAATGACCTTTCATGCAATGTGTAACACAGCTCTGAGTGAATGAACACATCCTGCAAAGTTTTAAATCTGAAAGTGCACCGTGTACAAAGTTATTATCTCTCAAAAGAAAGAGTCGACTCTGAATCATTGAAACGGGTTATTTTTAAAACGAATCCCAAGCCGTTTCATGTTGAAATCAACATGAAACATTAGCATATTGCCCGCCCACTTGTTGGTCTTTTCACGTTGGTCTGAATAAAAATGCATATTCATTCTTTGCCACTAGGTGCTTCTGGAGTGGTAAAAATAGCGGTTTCCCCGGTAACGCTGTACACAAAGCAGCACTGCGCTCACAAACTCTGCTTTATCAGGCATTACAGGCATGATAAAATGAAAATGACACCAATCGGACCAATCACCGTAGATTAGCGTCACGCAAAGGAGGGGTTTGGAAAAATGAATCGTTGAACGAATCGTTTGGGAGTCGTTGAGCAAGTAAGGCAAAAATAAATCCATATTATAAGACAATGAAAGAGTTTTTTGACCTTGCATGCATTTCAACCTGTTGTTGGGGACTCCCAAAACCAAAAATATGGACCTTTAATTACCCATAATAGGAGCACTTTAAAATGCAGTAAATGGTTAAACCCTTTTTTTTTGGTCCTACATGGTTGTTATAAAAGATGTAGTTATTCGGTTTCTTTTTACATTTTTGTGCCAAATCTCAAAATTGTCCTATAGTGTCACTGTCTCAAGCATGGTTCAATAAATTACAACTTTTAAAAATGAAAAAGAAAAGCATAAATGTTAATAAATACCTTGCATAATTGTACAAGTGTCTATTTTAGTAAATGGCAATGCTTTTTTTCCTCCATACATTTCTGAAAACATAGGAACTTGATACATTTCGTCTCTGAAAACCATGTCCTCTGGTGTGACACCACATTCTGATTTTAAATCAGCCAATTCCAGAGACAAATTTATTTAGTTGAAGGACCCCATTCATGGTCGTGTTACTGAAGCTCCCTGCCAAGCCCAAGACATCTGCACATGGTCAATTTCTGTCACAGAATTGTTCAAATATTTAACTTTTTTGGAACCACTACAAAAGTGTTACATTTTGTTGTCCTTTGGTGTGACACCCCTAAATTATATTTTTTAATTAAAAAATGCATATTAAACTACATAATCATGGAAAATTATGCAAATGTGTCTTGCTAACCACTAATGACAGGTTAGCTAGGAATAGCAAGGTCATTAATTGACAGAAAAAGGCTGAAACGTCCTATGGTGCGACAGATAATGTCCACCGGTGTGACGCCTGTACTGTCAAACCATAGGACAAAATTGTCACACCAGAGGACAAGGTCTCTTTAAAAACATTTTAAATAATTAAATAAGATTTGTGTGGAAAAAGATCATTTTCAGTGTTCTTAAATGCAATAATTACATTTATTAAACTATTTTCTGATGTCTTTACAGAAAACTTATACTGTTATAAAGAATGAAAATAAGCATAAAATGTGATACTTTGTTTTTGAGACAGAAAGAATTGAGGGAGTGAAATTAGTGGAAGAGAGAGGACATGGAAATATATATAGAAAATTAACAGGGATCCACCAGAAGTGAGGAGATCCTAAGAGAACAATGCAGAAAGTAAATAGAATCAAAATGATGCCTTGAAAAGAGTAGCCGTATACTTTTAAAAAATTCATTCACATCTTAATGAATATAGTTTGAATATCAATCCTATTTAGCTGTGCCACACATGCAGTGGGGGGCTAGAAGAGTTTCAGTAACATACTGATTAACTAAGACACTGAATTTTGTTAATGAAAATATTTTTTTGTTTTGTTTAAAAAACATGTTGATATTGTTTGTTTCAAAATTAAACTTTCTCGTTTGACGTTCAAAATTAAATAGAAATAATTTAATAACTACCATTTCTGTCCTTTAGTGTGACGTAATGTCCTATGCTGTGAAACATAAAAGAACCACAGATTTGTTTTTATCTCAAAATATCTTCAAACAAACAAACAAACAAAAAAAACAAAACAAAAAAAAAAACAGTTGAGTATCGATAGGGGAGATACAAATATCACTCAACTTAAAATGGTGTAATTTCAAGTTCAGTAAAAAAACGTTAGAAAAAGCAGTGAAAGAATTGACGAAGTTAGTGACCCTTTATATTTTCTCAAATATCAGACGTCATACTACATAAATATATGCATTTCTTTTTCAAAAGTGTATTTTTTTTTTTTTACAAAAAAGCATTTTTCACTGCCTATTTGTCAACTACCATATACAGTCATGGCCAAAAGTATTGGCACCCTTGGTAAATATGATCAAAGAAGGCTCTGAAAATAAACCTGCATTATTAATCCTTTTGATCTTTTATTTAAATAAGTCACAAAAATCTAACCTTTCATTGAACTAAAACAATTACAAATGGGGGAAAATCTCATTATGAAATTAATGTTTTTCTCAAATACACGTTGGAGACAATTGTTGGTACCCCTAGAAATTCTTATAAGTAAAATATCTCTGAAGTATATTCCCATGCATATTTACAATTTTGAGCACACCAGCGTGATTATGAACATGAAATTATCCAGCCATGGCTTCCTGTTTCACAAAGGCCAAATTCCTTATTCATCCATCACAATGAGTTAAACCAAAGAATATAGTTCTGATGTGCAGCAAAAGATAATTGAGCTTCACAAATGAGTGAAGTGGCTTTAAGAAAAGAGCTAGAGCAGTGAAAATTCCCATTTCCACCATCAGGGCAATAATTAAGAATTTCCAAGAAATAAAGACTCTCCAAGGGCCACAGCTGGAGAATTGCAGAAAATAGTTGAGTCTCTGGGTCAGTCAAACAGCCCCTACATCACCACATGTTGTTCGGGAGGGTTTCAAGAAAAATTTTCCTAGCTCATTCAAAAACAAACTCCAGCATATTCAGTTATCAGACACGACTGGAACTTCAAATGGCACTGGCTTCTATGGTCAGATGAAACTAAAAAATGAGCTTTTTAGCAGCAAACATTCAAGATGGGTTTGCTGTACACAGGGATAAAAAAGTACCCCATGTGTACAATGAAATATACTGCTGTATTTTTGATGTTGTGGGCCTATATTTCAGGGAGGTCCTGGACATCTTGTTCAGACACACGGCATCTATCAAATACCAATAGCTAAAAAATCAAAAAGTGACTGACTCTGTTAGAAATCTTATAATGGGACATGTTTGGATCTTCCAACCGTGCAATAATCGAAACACAAACCTCAAAAACAACACAAAAATGGGTCACTGAGCACAAAACCAAGCTTCTGCTATGCTATGTCCTCTGACCTGAACCTGCAGAAAATGAGTGGGTGAACTGAAGAGGAGAAGCACCGTCATGGAGCTGGGAATCTAAAGGGTCTGGAGTGATTCTGGATGAAAAAATGGTCTCTGATCTCTTGTCAGATGTTTTCTAACCTCATCAGGCATTATAGGAGAAAATTTAGAGCTGTTAAACTGGCAAATGGAGGTTTAAAAAAGTATTGAATAAAAGGGTACCGTTAATTGTGGCCAATGTGTATTAGAGAAAAACATTTACTTCATTATGATATTTCCCCCCATTTTAAATTCTTATTATCCAATGAAAGGTTAGATTTTTGTGAATTTTTTAAATAAAAGATTAAAAGGATTAACAATGCAGATTAATTTTCAGCCTTCTTTGATCATATTTACCAAGGGTGCCAATAGTTTTGGCCATGACTGTATATATAGTTACACGTGTATGTATGTATATATATATATATATATATATATGTACACACACACACACACACACACACACACACACATACACACATACATATATATATATATATATAGATAGGTAGATAGATATATAGACCATTTTATAGTACATTTTAGCTGTCAAAAGACTGACATTGGGGATCTTAATAATTGAATTGAAAGCACTTTTTGTTGCTTCTTCAATTTACACTGATTATGTCTTTAATAAAATATCAGCCTTTAAAGTCAACAAAGCAGCATTTACAATCCATGTTATTTTTGTAATATGATGTATTTGTGATTAAAACAGGATATTCAAGAAAAAAAAAACAATAGGCCAAAAGATTGCATGGTGATTACATTGTGAAAAGTGGTTTGTTACAAAAGGTTGACAAATAGCAGTACTTGGTGATGTCAGTACTAAAGAAGATTTCAAGAAAGATAACAAAGACTAGCTTTTTTCCTTTTTACAATAATATGCACAGATGACTCATTTGAAAAGACCATGAATGTGCATTAACAAAATAAATATAGGGTTATCCATGTTGACTTGAAAAGTTCCAGCAACAAATGAAATGTTGCTAATTTTAGAACAGGACATTCGCTACATGCCGCTAAGATACAACAAAGAGGACATCATTTTGATTTAATGTCAACATGCACACACAGAATGAAAACTCTGAAAGAAGCAAAGTCTTCCTAAATCAAACTCAACCTTTTTTTGTGACAGTGCTGTGTGAAAGTCTGCGGAATATCAACCTGAGCTTTACGATGGCAAATGAGTGAAACAGACCGCGAGAGACTTCAGAGACTAAGATGAAAACTCCCTACGTCAGCTCAGACTCTGCAGAAATGGAATGCGCCCTCAGGAGCCACATAAATATACCACAAGCTGCATTTCCACTTTTAACACACAAAAGAGTCTCGGGGCCGTTTCTAGTTCCTAGCATTCCAGTTAGGGCCCATCTGAAGGCGATGATGACAGCATTAGTTGTGATGGCTCTTTGGCCAGTAGAGGCGAGAGATAATAGCTCATAACTGTGGGTGTTGGTTCCATCCCAGATGATCCACGGATCCAGAGACTTTTAGGAGCCTGTAAATGTGTCTGCAAAGTATCTGTCATTATTAAGCAGTTGAGGCCCTGATATTACTAAGCACTTTCAGCCACCAAGAGACATGCCTATCATACAGATGAAAATATTTAATTTTTAGTAATCTTCCACTTTTTGGCAGAAAAATTTCATAAAAACCAGAGCAAATGCTGGTTTCAGTAACGACATTCACAGTGAAAAATAGTGCACTGTAAAAATGCAAACTAAACTTGTAAACAAATACATTTTGAAGTCTGCATCACAAAACCAACTCTATATGGCTTTTCTGATGTAGTAAACTTACTCAGTAGCTCACCCGGTACAGCATTACATACAGTGTTAAAAGAGTTCAAAGACTTGTAGAATCAAGCTAAAATAGCATCGTTGCTTCAGAAAATATATTTTTATTACATGTTTGCTTTATGGTAGGGTTTAGTGTAGGTAGTAAAAGTAATGCACTTTTAGCGCAACTCACTGGACATTTCACTTTCATATTGTTGCGAAACACGCAAGAAGCAACGTAATAACATTTTGCTGAAATGTTGCCACAGGCACATTTTTCCAACGAACTTGGTATGAAGACAAAAATAAATGTATGCAGCAATGTTCTCAAAGGACATGCAAACACTTAAAAAATGTGATATAAATATAATTATAAATGTTAAAAAATATAAAAATTCTCAAACTTATCGATTATGGCTGATTTTTAATACGTGTCCAGCTTCAATTAAGATTAAATTCCTTTACGCCAAGAATTCAAATGGTTATACTTTTGTTAAACATCACATCTAGATTTGATTTAGAAATAAGAATTTCATTAAGAGAATGTTTCCTCCATAATTTACTAAAAAAAGAGATGTAGAGGACAGATGTGAATAATACATATGCAATTGCGATTGATATATTAGTCGCCAATAACTAGAAACTATAATTTATATTATATTATATAATTTATAAAACAGTTTGAAATAATGCACAAATATGGTAACTTTGATGGCCCTACAAGCATTAAACAACATATTAAACTATGCAGTCACATAAATTATACCATTATGAGCCAATTTACAGGAAATTGTAAATTTTTGGTTAAAAGTTATTTGAATAAAGTGAATTAGTTTAGGGCTAGAGCATTCAATCCCCTAAACTACAAACATCTCTGGTCCTCAACAATCACATACAACCAGCACATAATTTTCATCGTGCAACAGAGGCGGACCCAAAGTCAAGGCTGTTGGCTCAATCGCATGCTGTACTATCTAGCTGACCGGAGTCTGTTTTCTTCCAGAGGTGTTGCGCAGGATCAACACGTCTTAACTGTCATAATAAGCTGCAGACAGACTCGCAGGAAACAGCAGGTCCCTGAAGGCCACACGGCCTAAGCCGGGCCTGGTGCGGTCCACATGTCAGAACCGTGCATGTGTTTTCCATCATTAATTAGCTGGGATGTTTGCTGCATGCAGTCACCAGATAACCACAAATGATTATGTAACATTTTTGTCAGCGCAGGCAATGCCCGCGGCGGCTCGCCAACATAAACCACGCGCAGGAATGCAAACGGCCTTTGACTTGGGCCGTGACCCTGAAAACACATTGTTAGCAAATATGAATTTGATCTGATGTTTGTTTGGAATGGCCAAGCTGTTGTTGCCATTGTTTGCATTCCGTCCTCTTGATCGCAACATTATTACTGGTGCCATAAGCTCTTAAAACCTTACCGAGAGTAATGAAACACTTGAATAATTGTGTAACAAATGTTTGATTGACATTATGGCTTAGAAAATATTTCAGTATCAAAGGAGACTCAGCAATGTTCACCAGTAGTTTGCTGTGACCTCTGTGAAAGTGTGCATCATTTGGAAAGTATTGAATTGTACGTATAGATGTTGTGGTAGTACCATGGTACAGTGATGTTTCAGATTGTAATACCATGGTACTGCGATTGCTTCTTGGTTAACAAGGGTATTCCAGAATAAAGTTACTTTCAAAATAGTACCATGGTACATGCCAAAACAATAGCATGCAGGTTCAAAATACATGTAATATGGTATTTTTGGTACTTATACTTTGTACTCTATTATTTAAAGGTTTGGTTGGTAAACTTTCATATTTTCAAAAAAGCCTCTTAAACAGTAAAAACACTGATATAATGTAAAATATTATTACATTGATTTCTATTTTAATATGCGTTAAAATACTTTTTTTGTTTTCTTACAAACTGCTTTGTGTTTGCAATGCATGTTGTTCTGGGTGGTTGCTTACTTTTTCAAGTCAAAAGAGTCAAATATTTTAAGTCTGAATGCTTAGAAAAGCAATAGTGCACCTCTTCTCAAAAAGCCACATGATTTAATCATTCATTTCCACATTCATTTTTCTGTAGCAAAATCAATCATTTTTCCACAGCAGCAGTTCAGGTCGAGTTATATGTTTATGTTTAAAGTTTAAAGGTGCAGTAGGAGATCTTGGAAAATGCTACCTTTAGCTACCCAATGCTACCCAACAACAGCTCCCTGCAATCTCCGTCTAAAGCCACGCCCCCTGCACGCATATACGCTCACAGACCAGAATACCAGAGACAAATTTACTACAATAGACTACATCAGCGATTCTCGCACCCCCCGCTCTGCACATTTCATATGTATCTCTTAACACGTGCGACATTTGTCCTATTCGACCGTAAGTGCCCTGCGAAGTGGACATCACCGGATATTCCGCCATGATTCCATTTCGAAGCGAGCATATATGTTCCATACAAAGGGCATTAAAGTGTGCGAGACGTAAATTTAAATAGTATTTATTTACAGAGGTATATTATGTCACACTTAACACTTCTCTAGTAAGTTTAGTCTGTGTGTGAAGATGCTGCACAGCGCAAATCCGTGAATGAATGTTCCGAAGTGAAGTAAACTTCAACGGATTTCCCCTGCTCAGGGAGTAACGTTAGGGAGCAAAGAACACTGTGTAGGGAGCATGTCAATCGGAATACAGTTCATGCACGTAGCTCACTTCTAACGAGCTGGTTATATGAATCGGGTGTGTTAACTAAGCGAGACATGCAAAATACGTAGAGCGGGGGGCACGAGGACTGGAATTGGGAACTGCTGGGCTATAACATGTGTCATTCACCGGTGAGAAAACTTTATAGTACAGTTAGTAAAAGTACTACAATACCAGGGAGGAAGATCGGGTTGTTGATGTTTGTCTGCCATTCTCGCTCTGTCTGCAATAGCGTACGTGAACGCGCTGATGACGTATCCTGTCTGCACGAACAGGGTGCGCAGAGGTATGCAAATACATACTTTGACAGGCAGGTAGGAAAGCCAATTATAATGCTAAGACCAAGCGTTTTGATTGGATGAACATTTCTTAGTCCTAGCCTTCCACAGAATATATAAATACAGATAAATACATTTAGACCACTTAACTTAATGATTGCTATCGGGATGTGAAAAGACTTTCAACCAGCATAACCAAAATGTTTCTGAAGACAATCACCTATTGCACCTTTAATATGTAAAGTGGTAAAAAGGAAGAACTGACTGGACTCGAACACAATACTAGTGATTAAATTTCGAATAATTCCAAAACAAATGAAGCAGCCCAGTGCAAACCTCAAGAATATCCACTGATACACTGTAAGTATGATAATATTCCAAACAAACATATTGTCAAAACAGGACTGATAATCTAAAGCGCAAGTTGTCCTCTTCTTACAATAAATAGACAAAAGATGACTGTAATCAGGGTAGCCAATGCTGAGATACTACTAGAAGGATCCATCTGACCCTGAAGCGAAGATACACTTATAAGAAAAATTCCAGTGAAACAAGAGCAAGAGTGTTGAATGCTAAACAGTAGCGTGGGTGCGTTTACATGCAACCAAATAATTCATTTATAATCAGATTGATGATTCAAGTGAACTGATTGAAATTTCAGTCAGAATGAAATCTTAAATAATCTTTTTAATATGAAAATTTTAGCCATGTAAACCCTTGAATCTCATTACTTTCTTAATCGGATTCAAAAATACTTTGAAAACACTAGGGCTGGGTGGTATATCCAGTTTGAATGATATATCAATATATATATTTTTCTAAACTGTAAGGTATGAGGCAATACCTCATTTATATTGATGTACAGTAGTTTGATACAAGCGCATCTGAAAAAATAGGGTATATGTTGAACAACACCTGACCAAACCTGTAACACAGGTCTCCTCTCCTCCGCTTGTCGGAGAACGTGTTAACAGCTGTATTAAATAATGTTGTTATCTATAGACTTTTAAGGCAATCAGTTAAACTAGCTAGCTCTTTTTATTATTGATAGTTATTGGCCAGTGGAGGAGAGTGAGAGAAGTTATTTACACGACACTGTTTTCAACCAAAAATGGAAAATATTTGATGCGTTTTGGCTGTTTTTTACAATTTACAAAACCATGTGTTTTTGAAAATGATACTTTTATCATGTGTAAACCACGAAAAATATGAATTTGTGAAAATGGTGACGTCACATGTATGCATATTATGTGTTCAATCTATAGAAATACAAACGTCCACAGACGTGTAGTGTTTCTTTATAAAGTGACGTCGCCAACTACTGGCCAGGCATGCATAATAGTATTATTAGTCATTTTCATGGATCCATGTGAACAGGGATCTTTTGACAATGTTTTTAGCTATACACAAAATTTTTACAACACGCAAAAGAAAAAACATTTCATTTTTGGGATAAACATTGTTGTGTCATATTTGCTAAAAAGTCCTTTTTCCTTTTTAGGTATATCATTAAGACAAAAATGGCAATTATGTAGATATGGTGAGATTTACGCAGTGGCTTATATGGCTTATATACATACAAATATGTGAATCCAATTGCAAAATTTAGGGTTCTGAACTTTCAGAATCTCAAATTGGATTGCTTTCATTCCAACTGACTGAAACTAGTGCATGTAAATGAGTAACAGAAAGATGCCACAGCTAAGAAACTAGTATATATAGACAGACATCTTCAGCAGAGCACATTTCAGATGAGGGACACCACAGGTCTTACCCTTCTTTGACTTAGCACCGATCTTCAGCTTGGAAGGCCATGCAATCTGAGTATCTGTCTCCTCCATGACCTGTGGGACAGAAAAGGGTGCACATGTTAAAAGGATCATATTCTACACTTTTTTCAGGCAGTTCCACTTACAATAATACGTTTAGTGGAGTTTTTATAACAGAGCACTGAGCACAAAATCAGCACATTAGAATGATTTCTGAAGGATCATGTGAACGAAGATTTGAATGATAAAGCTGAAAAAAATTCAGCTTTACCATCACAAGAATACACAGGAATTACATTTTAAATACATTAACATAAAAAATAGCTCATTTAAATTGCAAAAAATATTTAACTGTATTACTGTCAGATTTTTGGACTGTCTGTGTGTGTCTCCCCATGTGCTCCCCATGACCCAGTTTCTCCCTTGTTTGATTACATTCGTTTGGTT
Source organism: Onychostoma macrolepis (assembly GCF_012432095.1). Lineage (NCBI taxonomy): Eukaryota > Metazoa > Chordata > Actinopteri > Cypriniformes > Cyprinidae > Onychostoma > Onychostoma macrolepis. Next base: position 25,057,779 of record NC_081166.1, read on the forward strand.
CAGCTGTGTCTTGTCTATTTCCCTCGTTAAGTTGTGTATTTAAAATGTTGTCTTCCCTTGATTCCCTGTCCGGTGTTAAACGTCAACGTTGTGCTTCGTGTGTTGCTCCTGCCTGCCCTGTGTTACCCCTTGGAGTTTGCCCCCGACTCCTCGTTCCACGCAGCAGCATAACCCTGACAATTACTGTTTTACAGTATTTTTGATTAAACAAATGCAGCCATGGTGAGCGGAAAAAACGTATTGAAAAGCGTAATTATTCCAATCTTTTGACCAACAGTTTATATCATTCACACTCTTATTCTATTATATGAGCAATACTTGCAAAAAAGGTACATCTACTATATGTATAACTTCATCTTAACTATCCAATATTGTGGTAAAGCTGCTGCATGTAAAGCACTGCTGTTTGTCTTCACTTCCTCTCCATAGTAACGGTCAACATCAGAAATTGGGACCACCATGGTAATCCACATTCCAATAATCTGATGTTGGTCATCTGAATAAAATGTCAAGAGCTTGTCTGCCTAATATGTTATTAATGACATACCACTAATTACTTACAACATCAGAGAAGAGCCAAGAAAAATAAATGTGCATTCCTGTCAAGATTACATTTTCACAACACTGAACATGGGATGAGTTTTTGACCTTTCTTTGAGATTTAGATGACAAGAAAAATAAAACAACATGCATATACAGGTAATTTATAATCAAAATATTTATCGCTCAACCTTAACAACACGTAATGATGCTTTGAGAATTTTATTTGGACAAACTAACTTTATTCCATGTGGTTAACCATACTGAAACACTGGTGTTCTGTAAGACATTAAAATAAAAGTGTTCAAGATTTAGGTTTTAGGCTTTGGTTCTGCATGTCAAGTCAAAAAAAGTTTAACTTTTACAAATGCATCTGTGATGCTGATGCATCAAGCTGTTTTTGAATGTAACGTGCCCTTAAGTCACTATTTGGTTAAATGATTGCAAGAAAAGATAAATCAATGGAATCAATGAAAAAAAAAAGAAAAGAAAAAGAGAGTGCATCTACTGTAAAAATAAATCCTTTACAAAAGTTTGAAAGTCTGTATGTTACAATAAATGGTTTGAGTTCAATTAATTGCAGAAGGGAAAATTTTACTCCAAGAGTTGCATGACTGCACTACTGTACATTTTTTAATGGATTTGAAAGAAGCTCACCAAGGCTTATGTTCATGCCCACCAAGGCTGCATTTATGATCAAAAACACAGTATAAATAGTAATATTGTATAATATGAAAATATTATTAACTATATTATTAAAAGTAACTGGTTGCTTTTTAAATATATTTTAAAATGTAACTGATTCCTGTGATATAAGCTGAATTTTCAGCATTACTCAAGTCTTCACTGTCACAGGAACCTTCAGAAATAATTCTAATATTCTGATTAGCTTCTCATAAAAACATTTACTATTGTCATTATTATACTGAAAACTGAATACTGTTGTGCTGCTTCATATATTTTTTTCAGATTTATTTTTCTAAAAATCTTTGTGACGGTTATAAACATTTAGGATGGCATGAGGGTGAGTAAATGACAAAATTTTCATTTTCTCAATAATTTGTTTGAGGAACATCAATATGGTCTAAGCATTTTAATTAAAATGTTAATAAATCCAGTAAGAATGGATTTGAAAATAATTTATGAAAACCATGTCACCAATTGTTTGCCAAATAACATCAATCCCCAAGATAAAACTGTACGTAATATAATCTGTTGAAACCACCCATGTAATGATCCATATTGCTCTGTCACATATGTTGTTCAGAAAGAGTAAAATAATACCACCCAATTAAAATATCTCAAAGTATCTAGAGCAATAAGTCAAAAATCTCTGGTGGAAACCAAGGAACTATAAACGGAAAACAGAAAATATCCCTCTGAATATTTTCAGCATTACAAATGGAGCATACAAAAGCCCACAGCCATCGGGAGAGAGTTTGAACAGGATGTGAGGGCCAGTAAAGTGCTTGTAAAAGTCATTGTGCAGCTGTATCTAGTGATACCAGCAGTGGCCAGTACAGTGCTATAGGGTCACTGATTCAGATTGTTTCTGTGTGGATAATTACAGAGTCTAGAGGTCTTACAGATGACTCTGAGGTGTCTCTACTAAGTAAGAAGCAAATAAGCTGATGTCACTTTTGGGCAGTAGGCATTTCCCAGGACTCTTACTAACAGATGTCACCTCTGGCTCTGTTCCAAAACCCAGTAAGCTCCTTCTGTGGGCATCACAAGCACTCCAGATGTGAATGCTGGTCTTAATTGTTGGCACTAAACTGCATTATTATGCCTTCTAAGATGCCTTCTTTTTGCTGAATTCAAAATCAATATCGCACAATACTGAAAATAATTGGAAATAGCCTGTGTGACTCTACTTATATTTTTGCAAAACTCCAAAAACATACCTACTGTCACTGCAGTTTACAACTGAAATGAACACTAGAGGCAGTAAAACTTCATTTTTTACAAAAAGTTTGGACAGATTATCGATTAATAAACTTATTTTTGCAAAGTTCCTTCCACAATACTATGTTATGACTTCATGCTATTACCATAGCACATGATTTGTGAACTAATACATTATGTGATTTGCATTACATAACCAGGTTCATATGTATGGCTTTTCAAATATAGTAAACTTGCTCGATAGCTCACCTGGTACAGCATTACACTTATGAAGCAGAACGGGTACAAGTCACAATGAAATCTCAAAATCCTCTAGCATCAAGTTAAAATCGCATGGTTGCTTCAACAAAAGCATTTTTTTTTTAATCTCATGTTTGCTTTAGCTAATTCTATTGGTTAGGTTTAGGGTAAGGTTTAGTGTTGGTGGTATGTTAATTTACGAACTGCTGTGACATTACAACAAACGCAAAAAAGTCTATTTCAGATAAAAATTTATGTGCATTTAGCACCACTCACTGGCCATTTTGAAAGTCCCGTGAAAAGTGCAAGAAGCAACATAACATCATTTTGTAGAAACTTGTATAATACGCCAGGATTTGTTGCCTATGACCAGTGTTCAAAATAAAATTTTCATTTCAGATGCTGCTTTCGAAGGCAGTTAACATCAAGGCAGTATGTAATGTTTTGGAACAGTGTGTGTGGTGCCACTCTAGGTCTCATATTCCTCTTTTACAGTTCTTTATCAATTACAACTGTGAAGAATTCTGTTTGCTCTGTTTTAGACAGACTCACTCAGAGAACTCTGGCTGGCGTCCTGCTATCTAACAACGACCCGCATAAACGCTTCTGTGAATGCTGTTTTTGGCAAAGCTGTGCCCGCTTAAAAGATGAATTCAAACAGACCACACACAGCTCCTGAAAACGTACACAGCCAAAACATTTTACATGTTACTGGACAGCTCTGTAACAGCTCTAATGTTCTTACAAATGAAATGGGCTGTTAATTTAACAAGCCCAGAATTAATACTCAGCTCTGGTTACCCAGAGACATAGTTTCAAGGATATTGTATTTTTAGAGCCAGATTAAATTTAATATTTTTCTACGAATTTATAAATTAGGATGTGAATATTAAGGTGACAACAAAAGCACGAAGAGCCTATGATATCTTCTAATCTAATCTAAATATATCTCAAATATGAATAAACAAATGTACAGAAACCTACAACAAAATATTTTACATTTTGAACATCTACAGCAAAACAACACTCATAAAAACTATAATAATATAATAAGAAGTGCTAGAAATTTATTATTATTATTATTATTCTTTTTTTTTTTTACTTCAAACTAATATTCAAGTTAAAGACACGATTTGACAAAAAAGCTATAAATTTAAAATTTCATTTTTATTTATTGAATTTATAAATTGGAATGTGAATACAACCCAAATTCGGGCAATGTTGGGATGTTTTTTAAATTTGAATAAAATGAAAACTAAAAGACTTTCAAATCACATGAGCCAATATTTTATTCACAATAGAACACAGAGAACATAACAAATGTTTAAACAGAGAAATTTTACACTTTTATCCATTAAATGAGCTCATTTCAAATTTGATGCCTGCTACATGTCTCAAAACAATTGGCACGGGGGCAACAAAAGGCTGAAAAAGCAAGACATTTTGAAAAGATTCAGCTGGGAGAACATCTAGCAACTAATTAAGTTAATTGACATGATTAGCTATAAAAGGGATGTCTTAGAGAGGCAGAGTCTCTCAGAAGTAAAGATGGGCAGAGGCTCTCCAATTTGTGAAAGAGTGCGTAAAAAGATTGTGGAATACTTTAAAAACAATGTTCCTCAATTTCAAATTGCAAAGGCTTTTCAGATCTCATCATCTACAGTGCATAACATCATCAAAAGATTCAGAGAAACTGGAGAAATCTCTGCGTAAGGGACAAGGCCGAAGACCTTTGTTGGATGCCCATGGTCTTCGGGCCCTCAGACGACACTGCATCACTCATCAGCATGATTCTGTCATTGACATTACTAAATGGGCCCAGGAATACTTCCAGAAACCACTGTTGGTAAACACAATCCGCCGTGCTATCTGCAGATGCCAACTAAAACTCTATAATTCAAAAAGGAATCCATATGTGAACATGTGAAACTCATAACCTTGATGCCCAGATGTCTTCAAACTGTTTTGAAAAGAAGAGGATATGCTACACCATGGTAAACATGCCCCCGTCCCAACTATTTTAAAACCTATAGCAGGCATCAAATTTGAAATGAGCACATTTTGTGCATAAAATTGTAAAATTTCTACAAAAAATAGAAATTATTTTTAAATACAAATTAAGTACATGATACAAATAACATTTAACGAGAAAAGACCCCACATGAAGATAATAAAAAGCTATTTTTGTGGCAGACATATATACAAAATATGTCTTTTGGGATCAAAATATAGTTTTACATAATAGAACATTAGCCTATCATTGGCCTTCAATCCACAGAAATCTATTAAAGCAAAATGTTCCCCCAATTTCTATTAAATAAAATATTTATTTAATAATAATATTATTAAAACAGAGGTTTTGCAATGGCTTCCCATTAACAAATGTGTTGGAAAGAATAAAAAATGGGAGAAAAAGCTTGACCATCATCTGTGTACACCATGTGCCAGACTACTAAGACATGTTTTAGAAAAAAAAAGGACTTAGCGTTATATATTAAACCATGCGATTACTGTATGTTTTTGGTGCGAGCACACTCCTGCTGCGCTCCACTGTGAGAATGGACAAAATGATGCAAGACTGTGTTTGCCACCTGTTTCCTGCCCCGGTACCGCTGTGTGGTGTCACAGGTGTTCGGCAAGGAATTCTGGTCCTTAGGACCAGACTCAATTTGGGCCTTAGTTCACATAAACAGCTTTAAGTGTCATTATAAAATACGAAGGGCCTTCTATTGACTCAGCTGATGCTCTGAAGTGTGTTTGGTCCACTGGGTCGGGGTGACATTGTTCCTGTTTTTTTTATCAAAGTTTGGATACGTAGGGAGCATGAACTTACACAAGTGAGAGAGACACATAATACAAATTCAGCTCAGCACCGGAGACGTTTGACTTTCAGGGTAAGAAACAAGCCTCAGTTTTTACAAAATCATATGGAATGGGAGGAAATGCCTCAAACTGTTTCTGCAGCGGAGGCCGGAACTGTATAATATCACCAAAAAAAAAAAAAAAACGGATGTTCAGCAAAAAAAACCAGATGATTTCCTAAAAGCTGTTTTATACATCAGTAAATCAACAGTGACTAAACACGCAACGTCATGCTGGCCCTCTAAGCAACATGAAAAATAAACTATTTCTAGCTTTAATGAATTATACAGAGAAAGCGACCAAAACAAGACAAATACTAGAACGCTCCCATCCTGTTATAATCAACAAAGCTGTCACTGCATGTTTATACAGCTTTGTGTGACTGTTTTGAGTCTTGCAGTACAGCTTCACTCTGTTCTGGCCTCCTGCAAATACTATCATTATAATTTAACAGGAGTCTAAAGTCATCTGTTCCAAGAGTGATATTTGCCTTTTATGTTTTCCTCAGACTCAAATCAGATCTCAATTGTTATAGACTGACCATGTTTACATGCACACCTATAATCAGGTTGCAGCCATATTCTGAATATGATGTTTATAAGCAAAATGTTACTTTTGTTAATATAGTTTTTCACAATAGTACTACTTTGTCTGCAGTAATTTAATTGAATTTTACTTTAATTACTTTAAGTACTTTAATTTAAAGTACTCAAACACTTTTAACCTTCAACAATGCCTCACAATAAATGGTATAGGTCAGGCAATTGTTAATTTGAATTGGAATCAGAATTTAGGGAGTCAGACTGTGGCATTTACATGACTTAATACTAGTTAGAATATTGCCAATTTCTGATTAATAATTCTGATTAATGCAATATTGACATGTAAAAGTCACTGACACTGCTTTCTCCTTGCTAAACAAGTACACTAAATTATTGGAAAAAATAATATATATATATATATATATATATATATATATATATATAACAAATATGGAACAAAATTGTTCAGTCACATTATTTTAAATTATAAATCACTTTCACACAATAGTTACAGGCATGTTCTAATCTAACCTTATTTATAAAATGAGTCATAAGAATCCATGTGTGAATAATCAATACCTTAATTACATGTTTGTTTGTTAATGTATTAATTAACACTTTGGGTGTTTTCACACATGAATGCATATGACTCGTTAAGGTTAGTTCTTGATTGGTGCATGCCTTAACTCATTATTAGCTCATATTAAAGTAATATATAATTTAGGTATTAGTACATGATTATTAATGTACTGTTATTGTAAAGTGTTATTGGAAAGGGATATTCTATTTATTTTTTATTAGAATATAGATTTGATACAGTTGAAATGGTTTTCTGGCTTGCATTTGATCTCTTAAAATGATGGATGCCATTAAAAATGGGGAAATTATCAGAAATAAGCAACCTCTTATTTACATAAGGTAAACATAAAGCTGCTTGGTTTATATTTTTAATGTATATAAGTGTAAGGCTATATAATACACTTTAAAACAGTATTGAAAACCTGTTGCTGCTTCTTTCTTTTTGCTCTTAACAGCTCCCACTCGCTGTGGTGAAGTGGTGATGAAATACTGTTCTTGTAAATACTTTCCAGCATTTCAGTAATAAAAGTGTAGGCTATATCTAAAATACATGCGAATTACAGGAAAGTGAAACAGTTACTGTTCAGTTCTCGGCAGTGGTCAAAATGCATTTAAACTGAATTTTCAATCGATCCCTTCTTGTAAGCACAGAGATGTGGATTCGGAGGGCAGTTGGTGTTAGTAAAAACAGTAGGTAATTCAGCTGGGAATTTTTATGTGGGTGGTGGGAGAAAAACTATGACATTTTGGATTCAGGCAGCAATAAAATCACTGACTAGCCCCCATAAATCCTGAAAATAGCTTACATTCCCATAAGAAACAATTACCGGGCTTTTGTCAATTTTCTCTCCGAATTTACAGTTTGGGTCTTTTACCTGATAAAATAACACAATTTAAAGTGCTAAGGTTAATAAGCATAACCGGTTTAAGATCATGAATGTAAACATAAGCATACAGCAAAAACACACTCAGGGCTCACAGAGTTTTTAGCTACAGTTCTGTGTATAAAGACAGAAGAAGAGGTTGAATGAACCACTGAATCTTGAACCACTGCTGTTTTGCACATCGTCCAAACCTCTGCAGCGATGCTCCTCTGAGGTTCTAAGCTGCTTGGACATGTATTCTAGACAAACGATCAAAGGAAACCTACGCTGTTAATTGCGTACAATAAAATTTGTGCTTTAGAAACTTGGACAGAACAAGGTCGTTATTTTCACTGATGGTATCCATGATCAAAAAGCACATGGCTAAATGGCCAGATATATCTGTCACTTACATGGCTGAGCAAAGCATTACTCATTAGCATAATAGAAACCAGCCCTTTTGGAATAAAAAGCTTGAACCTCTGACATATATTATGACCATCAATATGTAACCACCTTGTTTCTGAATGAGCGAGTGACTCGTTCGCGCAAACATGCTTTTATGACAAATGTTACAAATCCCAAAGGAAAATGAGCTCAGAGGATTTAATATTCAGTGGCACAGAGTTCCATTTTTAACTCTGACTACTTGCTTTTTTTAATCAATCATCATCTAATGCGCTCACGTTGATCTACACCCCATTTCAAATAGCTTCGCTTAGGATCAAGGCAAGAAAGCAAGCCATTCTTCAAACTGTAGAACATTTCACAATGGAAATGTTTACAGCACAGTTTCTGTGAGATGAATGGAGTCTCTAGAGGCCCAAAGCGGTGTTAACTCATCAAAGATGTGCGTTTTGCTCCTTTGAAGGGATACAACGGCGTCCAACGAAAGGAAATGTACTATCACATTCAAAACAGCGCTCTCGATTTGAGTTAACGAGAACTTATAAATAATATTCCGACCTCACACACACACACACACACCCTGATCCAGGCTTGGGAAAATCCCTCGCCTTTTGTTTTGGAAAAAATGCGCAGTCGAAAGGTCAAAAATAAGTCCGGGCCAACCAGAGCACTTCATTATTACGCTCAGCGGAAATCAGGCAGACAGACAGTGAGCAAGAGCGAGTCAAGTCATCTATCATGAGGCGCGGGAAAAGCCTGGCAATATTACAAATTGGCCAAGTAATTCCATATGATCCCTGTCGCAAACAGATTCTCTTATATCTGTGTGAGGCGCAAACACCCGCTGAGGGCCAGAAGTTTGATCCATCGCGCCAGCACACGGAGGCTTACCTCACAGCTCATGTGTCACATCCAGCGAACGGGATTGTGGGTGGAGGGCTAGGAAAAGGCCCAAATCAGTGTTTCCATGAGCGCACGGCTTCAGCGTACTGTGCGAGATGTTTTTGCTCACCCTGTGCATCGTTGAGATTGGCATCCTGCACGACTGACTAATCGTGTTTGTTTTTCTATAATTCATGACATCTTGTCAAATAAAGAAGGCAAAACTCAGACTCAGAGGAGAACGGGGCCAAATGTTTTTGTAGACAAAAACGAGGATTCAGCAGCGAGGAGAAATCGAAAACAGGAAAGATCAGGAAAGGGTGAGAACATCACAGGTGCAAATTAGTACACAAATTCTTCTGTGGAACACAAAATAAGATATTTTGTAGAATGTTCACGTTGCTCTTTTCCATGCAATGAATGTAAATGGTCACCAGAGGCTGTCAAGCTCCAAAAGGACAAAAAAGAAAAAAATCATAAAAATCATCACTATATTCTATGTCTTCTGAAGCCATACAATAGAGTTCTGCAGGAATGATGTTTTTTTGTTGGCCGAAACCTGGAGACAAATTAGAATTTTTGCACTTTCGTTTCCATCGTCCTTATGGGATTTTTCAAATGGGGTTTTGGTTAAATGTCTGAAATAAGGTCTGCCAAACCAGATATTTTCACGCTTTATTTTACAACATAAAATACATCAGTAATACCCACTTGAGATTTTTTAAAAGCTTTTAAAGTTTTACAGACTTAACTTAAATTCACAATAAAAAAACGTATTTCATTAACTGACGTAATGTTAATATACCAACCTATTGAAGTACTAATATCTGTTTTTTACCTTTATAATACACTGACAACCACCAAAAACAGGTTGAGATGAGAAAGTCACATGATGAATCAAAGCTCATCACAAACAGCTTTTCCACAAGCTGAGAAGGAAAAATACTTACAGTATATATAGAAGGTGAACAAAAACTAAACACCACCATGGTAACATGCATGACACTAAAATAACGCAATAAACATTAATTTAATAACATTAGATGTACACAACTAAGAAGAAACATTTTTTCACTGTAAATTATACAATGACCTTTTTCTTTTTCACTATCAAAAACTGTAATTGTAAGTATTTTACTGTAAGATTACATTAAATGTTATTCACCATATCTAGTATGGAAACTTACTGTCAACTAGTTAACAGGTTTTTACTGTAGTTCATTTATAGCCTACGTTTAGCTTTTTACTTCCCGTGATATTTATGCTTCAAATTTCAAAATTGTGTTAATTTGTGAAGATTATCATGATGAACAAAACATGCAAAAATCCAGTGATATTCTTATTTTTTCTTATTTTATTTTATTTATTTAGTTTTTGTCAAGGTAACAAGGGTGATGCTAACTTCTGAGCCGCCCCACGAAAAAACACCACTCTATAGTTTTCCATGCTAATTAGACAGAAATTTAAGTTCATAATTTATTAAAAATCATGCTTATCACCCACGGTACCCATTCTATTTCACTGTATTGAAATCAGCAGCATGGACATTCTGAAAATGTATTTATTTTATTTATTTTTTGTCCCACGGAAGCTAGAAAGTCATACAAGTTTATTGAGAAAGACATGATGAGTGAATGATAACACAATTTTCATTTCTGGGAAATTACTCCTTTAATAATCATAAAATATAATGAATGTACCTCAGAGGGAGCTCAGATTTCAGACACTTTTAAAAGCCCAGTATGAGAAAGATTAAATTATGGCACACAGTACAATACAGGTCTTTGTACAGACAAGTGCCATGTTTACTTTTTGCGCCCACCCTTCTTGTTAAGGCTTTTCATAGTTGATCCAGCCAGCATGCACCTGCTTTTCATTTCCCTCCCAAAATTCCACATCAGCCTGTTGACAAATAACTTTACTACAGTTTACAATTCATCCTCATTCTATAAACAACTGAGGGTTTGAAGGGGCAAAGAAGATTTTATAAAATGAGTACCAGAGATGAAAAAATGCATCATGCAAGACCAGAGGAACATTTATCAATTAATTTAATTGTTTAATTGCCTAAAAATTCATCTAACTACACTAAAACACAAATGTTTACATGTTTTGAGTCACACAAGCCTGTGTCACCAAAGTGCTAGGGTGGATGGTGTCAGAGCATTGCTATAAGCGTTGATAACGCCTTCTGATTGTTCATTACCAAATTACTATGCCATTGTGAGTGTTTTAAAAGTGGTTTGTAGGTGGTTGCTTACTGGCCCAAATCAAAAGAGCCTCTATATATTCTAGGCCCTAAATATGGGACTTTTTATTTCTTATTTTCTAGGGCTACTCGCTTTTTGGGGGGAAAAGAATAAAATTGCAGGTTTTTTATTGGGATAAAAAGTGTGATTGCAATTTAAAATCTGATTTAAAAAAAAAATGCTTATTTGTAATTGTGCTTGTTTGTAGGGCTGCACAATTTGGGATTTTTTGATTATATGTCAATATGTCATTTTTATATCTTCGTTAAATATAGAAATTTTTATTCAAGTCAAAAATATTAATACTAAATTAACATCACAAGATCAACCTAAATAAAATAGTTTAAACCAACAAAACTACATTTAAGGTAATATCGGGTAGCTTTCAGTTTTTTTCCACCAACCCTAAGTACGAGCAATAAAAGGTCTAATAGTGATGCATGCATGCATTTTCAAACACCTCTAATAAATTAAATTAATGAAACATTCTTTCATTCAGTACTGAAAAAGCATAATGCAACAAAAGCAAAACTAGTTGGCAACTAGAACACGATCTACAAAACGAGTATAAACATAGCAGTATGAGTAGCTAAGCCAATATTCTGTTAAAAAACTAGTTAACATTGCTGCATTCTTTCAGAGAGATGAGGCGAGGTTTCCTGAGGTTTTGCTGTTACCTGATCAGAGCTCTCAGCATGAGGGAAAAAGGGCTGAATCCCATCATTGTGCAGGATCACGGAATACCCGATGGCGCAGACATGAAAACGCAGCAGCCATGATGGACAGGAACGCAATGTTGTTATTGAAAACACACGTAATTTTAGCAGACTGGTATCAGTCGACCAAAGACATGCTCTTGGGGCGTGGGATGCTGAGTTGGCAGAAATATTTTCCTCACAGTCAAAAGACTCCTTTAAAAGAAGTCTTTTTTTTATCTTAATTTTTAAGAAACTTTTTTTTTTTTAATGGTTTGTTGTTGTGAGATAATTTCTGAGGTCATTTTCCATGAATTCATTTGTGTCTCTGGGTGCAGGCTGAATTTCACCGTCTTACATAGTGTGTTTAGATAAAGTATTTGTTTTCAGCACAAGTATGTTGACATGAGCAGAAAAATACCACTCTTATCTGTTGATCACATTTACAAGGTTCCTTAGGAGATACACTGTTATTTTACAGAAGAACTATTATATCCTTAATTTTTAATGTCCCCTAATACAGATGCAAAACAGGGCCCATCCAAAAGTCTACACTTTGGTGCATGAGCAGAAGTTTGAAGAAGGTGCAAAATGGCTGTAAAAGATGCATTCATGATCCTTCTGTAAGCTGTAAATAAAAATGATTGGAGTTTTACAAGATTTCAGTTGTTTTACTTCAAAATTTCAAATTTAAAGGAATAGTTCACCAAAAAATTAAAATTTGCTGAAACTGTACTCTCCCTAAGGCCATCCAAGATTTAGAAGTGTTTGCTGAAATTTAGCATTGCATCTCTTGCTCACCAATGGATCCTCTGCAGTGAATGGGTGCCGTCAGAATGAGAGTCCAAACATCTGATTAAAAACATCACAATAATCCACAAGTAATCCACTCGACACATGAAGTGAAAAGCTGTATGTTTATAATAAACAAATCTTCAAATCATTATTTCCGCTATTTTCATAATATTGCTTTCTCCAGTAAAAAATAAAAATAAAATCATCCTGTCTGAATCAGAAGAGAAATTTGCAGAGATCAAATAACGTTTACAAGTGAAAACAGTCCAAAATAGTTCTAAACAAATAAGTGGTGTGGATTATTGTGATGTTTTTATTAGTTGTTTGGACTCTCATTCTGACGGCACCCATTCACTGCAGAGGATCCATTGGTGATTTTCTTTGTTCTGATGAAGTAACAAACTCATCTACAGATTGGATGGCCTGGGGGTTAGTAAATTTTCAGCAAATTTTCGTTTTTGGGTGAACTAATCCTTTAATTCCATATGTTACATGCCAATTCTTTTGAATTATTTGTGAAATGTACTAGCAGTTTCTGAGTGAAAATAGTTTCAAATTAAATCCTACACCTTTTTTTTTTTTTGTATGGAGGCATGGAGTCCATGGGACTGTGAGTTTACATTTAGGGTGTTGTTTGAGAAATGGTCATTGTTAACACACTGTTCATGATATAGTGGGTTGTGTTTGTTTGCAAATCAGGAACTGGAATTCCTGGAGCTTCGCATCAGCTGCGACTACCCAAATTTGTGGCAGCCCAAGGCTTACGGTGCAGCCAGCCGTATCTTCCAGAACAGGCACTTTCCAAGCTCTCTTAACTGGGTCTGATTATTTTCCCACACCTTACAGGTTAAAAAAAATAGAACTTTGACATGGACTGTATTTCTTCCCAATATCGACTTGCCTGCCAGCGTGTTTATTTTGAAGGCCAGCATGCTCTGATTCAGGTGCTGAATCTCATTCCTGCACTGAGCTGTCTGGTTTCTCCAGCCTGTATTTATTCACAGCCTGCCAATTAGACCAGCAAGTGTTCGCCCCAAAGACTGTTCTACCCCACTGAATCTAAATACGCCAAGTGTGCTTGTTTTGGCGTGGCCATAAACGCACAGGAGACCTGAATTGTGTATCCTTCAGGAAAAGCTGTTGTGTCACGAGTCTGACTAGGCTCTTGAAGCAAATGTGATTTTATCACACACTTCACACGTTTGCACGGACTTCCTTTTGCAGAGATCAGTTTGAATTTAATTATTTTTCCATTTTATGATGCAGATTTTTAACGGGGATTTTAGCGTTGCCAAGTAAAGTATGTAAAGTATCACAAATATCACTCATGTAATGTTGGATTTTTTTTGTTTTTGATTTAGAATAAAATTGTAATATTTAATATGGTAATAATTCAGCACCAAAGGAACACTACTGTTCAAAAGTTTAGGGGCAGTAAAATTTTTTAATGTTTTTGAAATAAGTCTCTTATGCTCACAAAGGCTGCATTTATTTGACCAAAAATACAGTAAAAACAGTAAATGTGAAATATGACTACAATTTAAAGTAACTGTTTTCTATTTTACTATTTTAAAATGTAATTTATGCCTTTGATGGAAAAACAGAATTTTCAGCAGCCATCACTACTTCAGTGTCACAAGAGCCATCAGAAATCATCAAAAAAATTGAATAACCATCAGAAAAATCTAATATTTTACTAATTTCTAAATTTTTTACCAGTCAGAGAACAGAGTTTGAGAAATTTTGCATTACATCACTTGTTCACCAATGGATCCTCTGCAGTGAATGGGTGCCATCAGAATGAGCGACCAAACGACAGATAATCACAATCCACAAATCACAATAATCCACAAGTAATGTAAGTAATCCATGCATATTTGTAATAAACAAATCCATTATTATGACGTTTTTAACCATCTTAATGGTCAAAAACCAGCTGTAATATGAGTCATCTAGTCTAATACGAGTCTTCTGATTTAGGAGAGAAATATTCTCAGATCAAGCACCATTTACATTGCTGTTTAACATTGCAGAACAGTTCTAAACATATATGTTGGTGGATTTTAATGTGAGAGGACAACAGGGGATGGACTTTTTCACCGGAGGAAGCATTATTATGGATTATGGTTAAAGTTAAAACGCCTTGATAATGGATTTGTTTATTACAAACATGCAGCTTTTTAGTTCACAAGATGCTATTTGATGGACTGGAGTGGTGTGGATTACTTGTAGATTATTGTGATGTTTTTATCAGTTGTTTGGCCTCTCATTCTGACGGCACCCATTCACTGCAGAGGATCCATTGGTGAACAAGTGATGTAATGCTAAATTTTTCATTTCAATTTCTCCAATCTGTTCAGATGAAAAAAACAAACTCATCTAGATTTTGAACGGCCTCAGTCTAAATAAAATTTTTTTGGTAAACTATTCCTTTAAATGTGTCGCAATGTACTGCAATTGTATTGAATTCACCCAGATTTAACATTCATTATATTATCTCCTTTTGTGTTCTGAAGAACAGAGAGAAAAACATTTGGAATGACAGAATTCTTATTTCCCTTTAAAGAATGTTAGGCACAATGCACAGCAGAGTGACTATATTCACAATACAAGACGTGTGTCTCATACATTATATATTATTAAACAGTTTCTACAAAACATTGTTAATCACAAGCCATTTTCATAGAAAACTGAATTAAGACCCCGTGTTTTTGTAACAGTACAGTTTTCTAAATATGCTTCTTATATTTGACCAAGAATGTGCTGTCATTTCCTCTCGAGATTGGTATGCTAAACTGTAACAGACACAATATTTGCATTTACACAAATGAGAAAATCAAGTGAGCCTCTTTATGTTGCCGAATACATCATATTGATTCAAATTTGCCTGAGCAAATACTGGACATACAACGCTAGTTTTGGAAGTCCCATATTTATTCTATTACCGCAATGGTAGTATTTTGAGGCTTGAGAACCGCAAAGCTGTTGCATTGCTGTATCGTGCAGCACTAATTGCAGTATGTCCTTCAGCAGAAATAATTACACATGCAACATGATGCTAACCTATTTTCGACCGCTGCATGCGGTTGCCAAAGCAGTGTGGTTTTCTTTACCTTTTGAAAGAAGTCCTCACCTCCGTTGACTCGCCCCTCCGTGGCAGCTGTGGAGAAGAATGGGACATTTCAGAAAAAGCGTAACATCAGGAATCACTTATGCTGGCGTATTAACAAAATCAGCAATTCATATCAACACATTCTTCCACATGGCCTTGGGTGGAAAAATGTCTGTGCAATTTAGGCAGGGCGCGGGTCATTTTCCTGTCCATTTGCAGCAAGTTGCCTCTGTAGAAAAATCAATGCATTATACTTTCTAAAGGTTTATGCAGTATTGTAATACATTTTGTGATACTACATTTAGAAGGTTTAAATGAAGTGTATCTTTTTAATGTAGATTGTGTGGTGCAGTGGGTAAAGCTGTGGGTTCATTTGAACCCCATCTAGTGGTTCCTACAGTTCTTCTTGAAGATCAGGCTTTCCAGACTTTTTGTCAGCTAAACCAGTTAGACATAAAATATTTACTTGAGATCTTAAGTTAATATTTCAATAATTTAATGTCACATTTGCATGTTCATGGTTTGCTAATGGTCACATGACATGCAAGTAATCATTTTTTAGCATTTTGAGTCCTTATTTTGATTGTTTTTATCTTAAAATATTTGATAATTAGACTTAAAATATAAAAGTTATAAAATAAAACAGACAAAAATACATTACTGTTGTAACTTACAATTGTGCTATAAAATAACAAATGAATACTTGACATTTATTTAATATTTATATAATAAAGATTTAATAAATTATTTGTATACATTTTTATGAATTATTTTCTTTAACACTGCAAGTTACAACATTAATATTCACGTCTTAATATCTTCACTTTCAAACGTTCATATCTTCAAGCTTTTATTTTGGCAGAATACAGACTATAAATCACAGCCTTTAATTTGATATTCACACTAAGCTTTTAAGATTTTATTTTTATTACAATTAATTGTGCAGCCAGATTTATTTAAATTGGATATTCAATTTAATTATTAGCTTTTCATCAACTGATTTGGGAAAGATCATGGGACTACCAACAGCAAGTAATGAATATGATTTTCCACAAACTGATATATATATATACACTAAATTCACGGTTTTGTACAAAAACATCTGCTAAATGTGAAAATGTAAATGTAACCCACATCAAACAAGTAAACTGACATTGGTTTTCCAAGAACATATGATTTAAGTTAATCAATAAAACACAAAACCATGACTTGTTCAGCAAATTTGGATGTTGTTTAAAGACTTCAAAACCACAAAATGCAGCTGTCGATAGATGTCTACAAATTTTTTAGTTCAGGTTTCTCCAGATCAGGAACATGACCTACATTGAGAGATGCAGGCATAGTCTTGTTGGCCCAAGCTTTAAAATGTGCGTCTACTGTAATCCAGGCAAATGTGACGTGTTTATTTATATCCAATGAATTACAGGGAGAGTTTTTTTCAGAGCAGATTGACTATAAATTGCTCAAACCACAGGCACCGACTAAACCAGTCCTGCTTTACCGCTAAGACGTGCTATCCAGTGGAGGAACCTCTGGAAGCCCTGAGAACAAACTGAACTCTACAAGTTAACTACGTTCAGAGAGAAAACAGAATTACTCATTTTTCTGTGATTGGCCAAGAAACAAACCCAAACAGGATCTAATGGATTTATGAGACTGTGGAAAGACCTCAGGAAACTTTTCATAAACACCATAACCTTCTCAAAAAAAAAAAAAGAACAGAATTTGACCATTTAACTCCATCTTGCTCAAAACTTTTGATGTGTGGCCACCGTGTACCAATGACAAGGGTGGTCTGGACACCCACAGTTTGTTTTCTCACTGTTTGATATTGCACACAAAACTTGAAAACACTTGTGAAAATCCAATCAGATTGCTCGACCAATACACAACTTTTCACATTCCTGTAGATCAAACAGCAGAGCGTCGCGCTAACAACAGCAAAGTCATCATGGGTCCAATTTCCAGGAAATGCAAGAAACTGTGAAATATATACCTTGAATGCAAAGTCATTTTGGACCATCAATGTAATGTACATGTCAATTTCAGTAGTTGGTTCACAGGCTTCACAAAATCATGTTTTGGCAACAGAAAATAAAACAGCAAAACACACACAAATCATACATACATATCATACATATATCAACACTTCACCATGACCAAAAATTATACTAGAGTAGCAATATGCAAAATTTGTTCTGCTAAAATACTGAGAAGAGACCCATCGCCAAAGAACTACGACTGGTTTAATTTATCACCTGAGAACAGTTTAATTACACAAATTTAATCACCGATACCTTTATTTTCAGCTTATTTGAGTTTTGGCTAAATGAAAACTTTAACTTCAATTTCTGAGTTTCTGTGCAAAATTCATTTCAGTGCATCACTAGTTACTGGGTTGATATTGTGAGCACTTCTAACTAACTAATTATTGGTCTTGCCAAAGTTTCCCAGGTTTGTGGCATTAAATAGGCATTAAATATTTGAAAGATTCAGTGTCGATCAGATGGTCAGGTCTTGGCCAAAATAAGCTGTGGAACAGATAGTCAAAGGTCTTACTATTGAACGTTTCAGACTCCAACCGAAGACTGTTAAACATTAAGGTTCTTTATTGCCATCTAAGGTTCCATTAAGAATATTGGAACCTTTCCATCCCAAAAAGGTTATTTTAAGTGGAAATAGGTTCTTTAGATTACTAAAAATGTTCTTCACACAAAGAAAGAAAATGTTATTTTAAAAATAGTTTTCTGAAAGGTTCTTTGAGGAACCAAAATTGTTCTTCTATGGCTTCACTGTGATGGACCTTTATTTTTAAGAGTGAATCAAGAAAGTCACACAAGTTTGGTATGACAAGAGAGTGAGTAAATGATGACAGAATTAAATTTTTTATGTCAACTATTCCGTTTACGTATTTCATCTTCACAATATTTTTCTATCATGTTTGATAGGATAGGCATCATTAGAAGCCATTGTCAAATAGATAATAAATGTACGCCTGTGACTGCACATCAGCTTACTTCTACTGCACCAAGGTACTTGTAATAAATGAAAAACGCTGGTGTAATTTATTCTATAGCTGTCATTGCCATTTTATAAAAGCAATAAGCCACACAAGGCAGTGAGTTACTGTGATTTTACCACACATAAGGGGTTTGCCCACAGAAAGGTACATTTAAGATATTTTTCATCATAACTACACTTGGGAGGTCAGGCAACTGCTCTTCACTGTTCTTCACGCCAACTTCTGTATAATAGCTTCAAAGACAGATATCTTTTCATAGTTGACATGATTTTTACTTGGCACTTAATGTCTTACTGCTTAGCGCAGCGTGCCAACATCAGCCAAAGCCTTATGGAACACAAGAATAAATCAACAAAATGCTCAGCTCTATAGATAAATGTCAAGACTTTGTCCGTCATCACATACAGTGAATATAAAAACATATCTATGAATTGCTGGCACAGGTAAAACATTCATTCTTTTCCAAGATGGGCTGTGTTCAGGGAACGCTTCCCCAAAGCAGATTAGTGGCCCAAATGTCTTCTTTGTTACTAGATTTCTTCCCTTCGGAGCAAAGTGCAAAGTTAAAGAACGTAGCGCTGCCAACATCCTCTCATGCAAGGTTGGCGGTTAACCTCACTGTAAGCAAAGAAGGCCACCAGGTTACGGAGTCTGAATAGGCTACACCGGTATGAGAGGAGGCTTTTATAAATGGGTTTTGCGTTTTATAAAGAACATAATCTTCATGTAATATCTCACACCATTATGGGAAAGCTAAACAGCACTCATCTTAGTTCATTTCCTCCACTTATGTCAGCTTATATTAGGGTGTATTATGATTCCTGGCAATGCATCTAGAAACAGAATAATTCCAGTTTATAAATGTATATAAATGTATTATTATTAGTGCTGTCAATCGATTAAAAAATTGAATCGCGTTAATCACAGTCATGGACTGTGGAATTGCAATGTAAAATACTAGGATTTACCTGTAAATGTGTTGAAAAAGAAATGCATGACAAACTAGTTTAAGGAAACAGAACCTTTCACACTTCCGCCAGATATGAGACATAATCCTTATTATTGTTTTATCATTATTCTTTTGTTTTTATTCAGCCATTTAAACTGGCAATAAAACGTTTACCAAGCCACATCTCTTCAATCCCAGTATACATTTACCCAACTATTATCAAAAGTATTTCTAAATAAATACAACAAAACATTTTCTTGCGACCTTAGGTATTATGACAAAATACATTATAAAGAAGAATTGGACCTGTTCTGCAGCTGCATTAGAGATAACATTAGCATCATGCTTCATAAGACAATTTATGAGATTAATAGTGCACTTTTACTAGGAACTCACTTCAAACCACCATCAAGTGTTTGTAATAACTTCCTTTTGCGATCACATGTGGAATTTGGTCGTTTACTGTTGTTAAAATATGCTATTTATAGCCTTTTATATCGCTGCACAAATTAACAATTCAGATGTACACATTCAACTCAAGAAAATCACATACAGACCATATCCATCGTAATCGTGTGTTTATTATTTTATATAATCTATAGTGGCTGTTGTCATGTTTATTTCTGCTGTGTAAAAGCCTTAACATGTATGCTCTGCTGAAACTCACGTTGTTTGATGTTACAACCGCCTCTCCGTTCTTAAGCTGCCAGGGATACATTCCAAGTATAATACATATTAGTAAAAGGATCTTTGGGCGGCCGCGGTACATTAAAAAATTAGCCCAAAAAACCGCAACCAGCCACGGCTCTGTAATTTTTCCCGCGACTGTATTTTCAAACTAAACCACTTGTGCCGCTATCGTTACCCTGGCAACACAGGTGCTGTCCCCTTATCACACAATGATAACCTTCCGCGCTGCAATGACGGGAAGAAGTTAGGGTCAAACCTTATCAAGCGATTAATCTGTGTTAAAAATATATTAACGCGTTAAAAAATTTTTTATTAATCGCATGCGTTAACGCGTTAACGTTGACACCCCTAATTATTATAAATATATTTATAAATGTATATAAGTTTATTTATTGTTGATTATACTGAGTTTGTATTTACAGGATGATAACTGTTTTATTCAATGCATTTTCAGGATGCACTGATATTATTGATAAGGCAATAATTATTTTCAAATGACAGCCAATGGCAGTTAAATTAATTACTTTCATTTTCATAATCATTTTAAATACTAAAAGAGAATTTGGGAATCACAAAATTGTAATGTACATAATGGAAAGAAAAACAAAACAAAATACATTTTGGGGATATCCAGGGACATCCACATTTTTAAAAATCCTAAAAATACATAAAATTTTCTTTGAGGGTTAGGGTTTTGTTATAGTATTTATAATTAGCTCAGTATAAAAACATAAGTCATTTATGGAATATCGCCATTTAGATAATAAAACGTGTTTGTATTTGTGTGTGTGTGAGTGTAAACACGTAAATGAAAATATTGTTGTTGTTATTTAATAATTCCACAGCCTAAGAGCAATAGAATAAATTTCATAAATCATCACAACCTGAAACTGAGTGAAATAATTCAGTCTCACTGCATTGTAACTGTTGCTATTATGACATGTTTTCAGGTTTATAAAATGTTGAGTGTAATTGCCTTTTAGATACCTCTCTCTGTAACTACGTATCTGTACTTTATTTGTCATTATGAAACATTCAGTGTTTCAGAAAATGTATTCAAATTACATTGCCAAGACGCATTATTATATCAATGTAGTTAATGGCATTTTATTAGGATTAATGTGGCCTGTAGATAAAATGTTTAAAAAATGTTTACCCTTTCATAATTTAAATTTTTTGTGCCATTACAACTTAATTGTTAATTGTTTCCATTTGATTCCCATAATAGTCTGTTGGGTGATGCATAACAATCCTCTACACGCTAAACTTATATGTAAACGAGTTACAGTTTATCAGTATATGGACATTGTTCTTAAGGGCAGCTGGATGACATCTAAATGTAACAATAGGACAAATGCACAATTACATATCCAATACAGCAGGTACGCTAAATTAAAAACAAAAAACAAAAAAACAAACAAACACTATTATCTAATAACTTAAATACAATAATAATTAAATACATTCACTGGACAACGCAATGTTGTTGGACTGGAGATTACTTGTGGTTTACTGTGATGTTTTCAGCTGTTTTGACTCTCATTCTGACGGCACCCATTCACTGCAGAGGATCCATTGGTGAGCAAGTGATGTAATGCTTTCTTTAAATCTGTTCTGATGAAGAAACAAACTCATCTACATCTTAGATGGCCTGAGGGTGAGTACATTTTCAGCTAATTTTCATTTTTGAGTGGACTTTTTTAAACAATGAGTCAATAAAAATGTGCCTTTTTTATTACAACTCAACACTATATTCTCCACATAAACCATGATCATTTTTTTTATCATATCAGTTTTCAGGAGTGCTCATTAATTAAAATGAATGGGAATCCTAACGGACAGCTCCAGGTATAATATGCCTCCTTGCTTAGCTTCTGACTTAAGTAGATTCTTAAATAGAAAAAACACTGTGGTTTAATCCTGCTCTGTCACAACTGTTAACATTATTATATATTATTAGCACTCCTGATCTTACTTATGGCAGTGGAATCTTAATGGTCAAAGTTCTAGCCTGCAAAAACAAGGGTTGTTCAGTTACAGGTGGGAGTTACCCATGAACTGAGAATTAATGAGATCCCATTCAGTTCTTTAGGAATTCTGGCACTTGACACAAGTTTGCTTCAGAGGGACTCTATCTTTTATTTGCGCACTTTAAATTGCTTATGATGGAAAACGTATCTATTAAATATGTCATTATGCTGGTTCAATGGACCTCTGCGGGAACAACGGCCCGCTGTTACCTGGAAACCACCAAACAATCGCACAGATGTGTGATGCTGCTGGGTCCAAGGCTCCAACTGGATTTGCTGACCTCATAACTGTTGGCTACAATATCATGATCTTTCAAACTGATGTCATGGAAATGTTGCATAATGCAAACAGCAGAATACTGATGGTCTGATGGTTTTTGCATGCATAAACAGTGGCAAGTTAAACGCATCACAAATTACAAACATTTTAAAGCCTCTAGAGTCCATATTACATTGTGTTAGCAACCATGAGCACAGAGGTTTGCAACATTTAATGACGTACAATGACACAATTTCCACAATAGCATTTCATACCAACACTGTAAAAAAATTCCGTAAAATTTACGGTAAAAAAAACAGCAGCTTTGGTTGCCGGAATTCTACTGTAAAACATGCGGTAACAACATTTTAGGTTTTACGGTTTTAACTTAAATTTACAGTTAAATACTGTAATTTCATTAACTGATATAATGTTAATACACCAACCTATTGAAGTACTGAAATCTGTTTTGTACCTTTGAAATACACTGATAACCACCAAATGCAGGTGGTGATGAGAAAGTCACATGATGAACCAAAGCCCATCACAAACAGCTTTTAAACAATAACATATATAGAAAGTGCACCGTGTCATTCACACAAGCACTAAACACCATCATGGTGAGACTCATTAAACTGAAATATGCAATAAACATTAATTTAACAACATTAGATGTAACATACAACCCTAATAAACGTAACTGGTAAGAAAAAACTAAGAAGAAACATAGTTATTTCAAAGAAAAAACAACAAATTCAAAGAAAATTTGAAATGCAACGCAGGGAATTCTGGGAACATCAGTTTGCGTTTTTTCCCTCTAACTTTTACAGGAACTTACCGTTAACCATTTAACAGGTTTTTACTGTAGCATTTTCACAGTTTTTTACCGTTAAAATCACGATCATGTTTTACAGTGTAGGAATGCACAGATGACTAATCAAAAAACATAATTCTTATCCCCATAATGTAGATGCAAGAGGAAATATCAGATCATGCAATTATTGGTGCTTCATCAAATGAAATAAAAGACACTGAAGTCCAAGATTCTCAATTCACGACCACTCGATTAAAAATATATAATAATAATATACACTGAACAAAATTATAAACGCAACACTTTTGTTTTTGCCCCCATTTTTCATGAGCTAAGCTCAAAGATCTAAGACTTTTTCTATGTACACAAAAGGCCTATTTCTCTCAAATATTGTTCACAAATCTGTCTAAATCTGTGTTAGTGAGCACTTCTCCTTTGTCGAGATACTCCATCCACCTCACAGGTGTGGCATATCAAGATGCTGATTAGACAGCATGATTATTGCGCAGGTGTGTCTTACGCCCGTTTCACACCGCAAGCGTGAGCTTCGCGGCAGCGTCACGTCAGTGTAACTACAGCATCACTGCAGCTGCAGACTCGTCAGAGTATTCACACTGGAAGCATTTGTTGAGCGTCACAGCAGCGGCTCCAAAGCGATATATTTCTTTACAAAGACAACTATAAATTAGTTTTTAGAAGTTGGTCAGTTATAAACTTGAAAGTTTTGAAGTCTTGGGGATTCGCTTGTAAATCGTATACAACAAAAACAGCTTCTATCGTGTTGTTTCAGTCATACTCAAATATAGAAAGTGCTGTATATACTGTTTTTTTTTATTGTTTTTTTTAATAATATACTTTTACCCATAATCTCCATTTCTTATATAAGCTGTCAATAATGAATGAATAATGAATTTCTTATGTAGGCCTACTGTATATACTCCATTGTAACTTAAGATCCTGAGCAAGATGAATTGTTCGTTGTGAGTTTGATAAAATGCTTTAAGTTATAATTTTCTTATGGCAATTAAAAATGAAAAACAAGTTAAAATGGGTAAATCTTCTATACATATTTTTGATTGTTCATTTTCTTTCCTGACATACTCCAATTCGTCTTAAAACACACTAGACATGCTTATTATGTGCATTTTTAGCACCTTTTGTGTGAAATATTTATTTTGTTCATCAAAAGTGTACTGTCACTTTAATTGAGCGTGAGCGGCGCAGCAAAAATAGACTCGGCGCTGAAACCAGCGCTGCTCACGCAACGCTCCTGCTTGATGCTCATGTGCTGCTCCTGTTCCCGGTGTGAATGCACTCATTTGTTAACATGGGCGCCAAAAAAAATACGCACTGCTCACGCTTGCGGTGTGAAGCGGGCGTTAGGCTGGCCACAATAAAAGACCACTCTAAAATGTGCAGTTGTATCACACAGCACAATGCCACAGATGTCGCAAGTTTTGAGGGAGCGTGCAACTGGCATGCTGACTGCAGGAATGTCCACCAGAGCTGTTGCCCGTGAATTGAATGTTCATTTCTCTACCATAAGCCATCTCCAAAGGCATTTCAGAGAATTTGGCAGTACATCCAACTGGCCTCACAATCGCAGACCACGTGTAACCACACCAGCCCAGGAACTCCACATCCAGCATCTTCACCTCCAAGATCATCTGAGACCAGCCACCCGGACAGCTGCTGCAACAATCGGTTTGCATAACCAAAGAATTTCTGCACAAACTGTCAGAAACCATCTCAGGGAAGCTCATCTGCATGCTCGTCGTCCTCATTGGGGTCTCGACCTGACTGTCGTCATAGTAACCGACTTGAGTGCTCACAAATGCTCACATTCGATGGCGTCTGGCACTTTGGAGAAGTGTTCTCTTCATGGATGAATCCCGGTTTTCACTGTACAGGGCAGATGGCAGACAGTGTGTATGGCGTCGTGTGGGTGAGCGGTTTGCTGATGTCAACGTTATGGATCGAGTAGCCCATGGTGGCAGTGGGGTTATGGTATGGGCAGGTGTATGTTATGGACAACGAACACAGGTGCATTTTATTGATGGCATTTTGAATGCAGAGATACTGTGACGAGATCCTGAGGCCCATTGTTGTGCCATTCATCCACGACCATCACCTCATGTTGCAGCATGATAATGCACGGCCCCATGTTGCAAGGATCTGTACACAATTCCTGGAAGCTGAAAACATCCCAGTTCTTGCATGGCCACCATACTCACCGGACATCGTCACCCATTGAGCATGTTTGGGATGCTCTGGATCGGCGTATACGACAGCGTGTTCCAGTTCCTGCCAATATCTAGCAACTTCGCACAGCCATTGAAGAGGAGTGGACCAACATTCCACAGGCCACAATCAACAACCTGATCAACTCTATGCGAAGGAGATGTGTTGCACTGCGTGAGGCAAATGGTGGTCACACCAGATACTGACTTTTTTCGGGTTTTCGGACCCCCCCCAATACAGTAAAACTGCACATTTTAGAGTGGCCTTTTATTGTGGCCAGCCTAAGGCACACCTGTGCAATAATCATGCTGTCTAATCAGCATCTTGATATGTCACACCTGTGAGGTGGATGGAGTATCTCGGCAAAGGAGAAGTACTCACTAACACAGATTTAGACAGAATTGTGAACAATATTTGAGAGAAATAGGCCTTATGTGCACATAGAAAAAGTCTTAGATCTTTGAGTTCAGCTCATGAAAAATGGGGGCAAAAACAAAAGTGTTGCGTTTATAATTTTGTTCAGTGTAAATAATAATAATAATAATAATACACGCACACATATACTTTTTTTGTGACTTACGAAGGTAAAGTATTTTTGTTTTAAAATATAATATTGTATTTCACAAAATTTTGTCTACCAAATTAAAGTCATTGTGGTGTAACCAACATAATGGAAGCCAAGTTATTGGACTCCTCTAGATCCTCATAACTGTATTTCAAGATCAGTAAGGTTTTTTTTTTTTTTTTTATTAGTGTCTTTTAATATCAGATATTTTAAACCTTTTAAAATGTGGCAAAGTAGGTTTGGGTTTCAGATATCTGGTGGAATAACTCCTCAAAATATTCATGATTAGTAAAAATACTTTTAACTTTAAAATATATTTGAAATAATAGTTTGAAAATAATTAAAAACACGTATTTACATAAAAAATACTTATGGCATTCAGTCAAGGTACAAGGAAGATACTATTTATAACTTTTAATTGGTTGCACCATTTGCCATTTTTAGAGTAATTGGGCCTCATTTATGTTAAGCAGCAAATTTGAAGCAACAATGAGCAAAAAATCATTCTTCTCACGTTGCATGACCAAAATACCTTAAATCAAACCTATTATTAAAAATGGAATAAACATTTCCCCAAAAAAGTATGAAACCAACATGAATAGACTACAAAGATTACCCTTCCATGAACTTGGCTGGCACAAACTGAGTTTTACAAGATTTTTCCTTTCATCAATTCGGAAATCCTTTGTCTTTGACCCATAAAGAGAGTTAACGGAAACCATTAAAAACGATAAACAAAGCTTGCAGTTTGTCTGCAGATTGTGGCACATCGTTCACATGTCCCAGCTGAGTGTGAGTCAGTCTGGAAGAATGCACGCTTTCTCCAGATTATCTGTGGATGGAGGGTACATACCATCAACATACGCACTATCCACCAAAAGCTGGACTCGACAGTGTATTGAGAAACCATTATCGGCAGCTGCCTTTCTTGGCTCTGTTTACTGGGATAAGGATCCATCAATATGAGTGTTCAATTTAAGAGTCTCCCATTTAAAACCAGACATACTGGAGATTATCTGCTTTGGGGGCATATAATAGATAATTGTAAGTGTAAAATGCACATGTAAAATGTAATGTTTACAATTTATCTATTTTATAAATGCATGTTTTAGATCTTATCTATGCATATGTGTCATTTAGGGGGTTTTCACACTGGCAGGTTAGTTCGAAACAGGGAGTGGTTTGCATGAAAAAATATCAATGTGAAAGCTGTCATGTGGACCCGGAAGCACACCAGAGTACCGAACCCGAGACTACCTGAAGGAGATGGTCTGAGTTTGGGTGCAGTGGAACTGTGGCACGTTTCAAGTGAATGTGAAAGCAACTCAGACTCGGGTGCACACTTGGTCAGGAAGTAAATTAATATGCACAGGCATTTTAGCTGATAATGATATCATTAGTTCAACAAAACACATGTAAGGGATGACAGTGGTGATAATTTACTTTGGATATGCTCAAGAGTTAGCATTCAGTGTACTGCTGTTACACTGCATATAGTGAGGTATAGGCGTATAGTGAGAGCAATCAGAGTGGCAAATGAATGGCTCACAATCAGCTGTCTCCTCAAAACAGTCAGTTTGCAAGCCTTCATGCGACACACATACAGTAAACGCAAGTGCCGTTCACTTTGCCACGCATAATAACACCAAATCAATGAAAAAATGCAATATATTCACCAACATTCTCTTTTCTATCATGCGCCGTACACGTTTGTGATGACGTTTGTGAAGATGAACGCAAATGCACCAGGGTTTGGAAGAATCAAGTTAGTATGAAACCAGGCCAATGCTGCTGTGGGTGGGGGGTTGTTTGGGGTTAGGTGGGTGCCAGGAACAATCACACTCAGGCTTGGGCCACAGCAAACGTGCCTAATGTACAAGGCCCCTTATACTACCTATTTAAAAAAAGAAAATCTTTAAAACAGACTTCTTTCCAATGACGCATCCAGGACTTCTCCAATCATTTTGTTTGCTTAAACTCTGCCCCTTTTGTATAATTGACTGTAAACTCGCATTCGAATCCGCCTCCATTCAGTCAACAACTAATGGACAGTCTTGTGTAGCCAGACCTTCAGACTGACGGCAGAAAGACTGGGAACCTTGGCCGCTTTTGTCCCACATCATGTTTAGGGACGTGGAAACTTGTATGTTTAAATCTTTAAATGTTTAAATGCCTTACTGTCTTTGCAAGCATCCTCGTAAACACAGTAATTTAGGTCTTAAGTGAAATCAAACAGCTGAGAAAGAAAACACTTGTTTAAAAATGTATTGGATCCGGGCAGCTCTTAAAGTGACAGCAGTCTAATATTCCTGCTGTCTGTCATTCATGTTAATCAAACAACAAGAGAGAGAAAATCTCTCACTACTCTTGACTAAATCACTTTTGTAACTTTAATAAGAAGAAATATATATTTAATTTACACAGTGAAGAATATGCAGTGTTTTTATACATCTGATTGCTTTATACAATGTTGCATTTCTTATTTATTTGTTGTAGTTTTTTGTTCCATTGCTTGTAATTAGTTTGTTATTCTTATTTAATCACTGACTCTTTACTTATCTTCGGTCAGCTTGAATTTGTTTGTTTTTAATTTAGGCTAGGATTATTTTTTTGTGATATTGACACTGGTGACAAAAATTTTTATGTTATCAAAAATATCAAAATCAAAAATGTTAGGCCACATTGGCTATTGCACATGTGACATCAGCAGAAAAGGACGGTTGTTTCAAAAGAAGAGTAAGTTTTGTGAGACATTTTGATAAAAGATTACAAAAGACATACTAAACATTTTAAACAAACAGCAAGAAAAAAATAAACAATGACAATTTGTAAAATAAAGGCAATAACAGACCGGTGTGTAAAACTCTTGGACATATTTTTAAAAGTTTATGCTGCTAACTTAACATACAGTATTTCACATACTTTTGAAAATCCAGTTTTTAGTTGATCCTGATAAGCGTTTAATAGCCTCTTTCACACAGTAATACCAGTAAATTGCCATAAAATTACCGGAACAACTTTTTGTAAATACAAAAATGTGCTGTTCACAAAGGCTTTTTACCGGTAAAGCACCATTCACACATCAGTTTTAAATTACCAGTATATTTTGTGAGATCATTAACCAGGAAGTACCTCTAAATGGCTGTACCTTCCGGTGTTGTATGGAGGGGTATATGTGGTCAGTGTTTTTGTTGATGTTTTCATTTCTGTGTCAAATGTTCACATTCATGCAACGCTTTTGGCCCAGACATATCGCATTATTCGGCTTCAAACCAAACTACACTGCACTGAGTAAATGCGTCATCTGCGTCAGAATGTTATGATTGAATTTTGAATTTCAATGGCTCTGGATTGGCCCGGAGAAGACGTTTTACGTCACTGCGTTCTGAGCTCGTACGTGCTCATACTGGTAATCTTCATTCTGCGTTCACACACAGTATCATGACACACGGAAATCCGGTATAATTCAACCAATCAGATGACGACTTTGAAACTTCCGAAGTGTTTCGAATTTTGTGTGCCATATGTACAGTATTAGATGTTCAGCCAACGGTCCGTGGGCGTGACGTCTGAGGCTGAGACTGACTGATGGATAGAACCAAGCCCTCGCCCTACTTTTTTTTCTTTACGACAACCAGATTCAATTGGATGTATGTAAAAAATATAGATCTGTCGGTACTTCTGTTACATTGCAACTTTAATGCATTAATGTTAAATAATCATTACTTTCAAAAACATTTTCAAAAAATGTTCAAAGTCCCTTTTATTGATTACTTGCCACTTTAAAATTGGTCACGGTTCTTGTAGTTTTTTAAAGATTTTTTCTACATTTTGATAACGCTATGACATTTTTGCTTGAAACTATGAAAAATAGCACAAATAATAAAAAACTACATGCATTTTAAAGTAGAAATTAAAACTATCTCCCACTGCATGTCTAACCATAAACATACTGGATGTTTAATGTAACTTCTCATCCAAAAAAAAAAAATAAAATAGTGCCACGTCATTGACCCTGCAGGAAGCTTAAATGCTGCTTTAAGCCAATATCTGGGAAACCACAGCCAGTAGGCATGCAGAAATCCTGGAATCCTGGGAAATAATTCATCCTATAACTTACGCCTTAAACTGTGTGGATTTTTAAGCACAACATGTGTATTAAAATTAAAATGCCAATGACATTACTCATTTTGCCGAGAAACTCTTGGGTGGATTCTACAAAATTGTTTTAAATGAACTGAGAGGATCACCTAAACACAAACTAGGAAATGTAATTACTGATTATTTTTGTATATAATGCCAATGCCAATGCCAATACATAAAATATATATTTTTTGTCTCTTCAACATAATAGGCATGAAAATGTGACAATCCAAGATGTACCACATTTACAGGTTTGATTGCTTTGAAAAACAACCATTTGGTTTTCGACTCAGATGAGTTGAGTTAGTAGCTGTAGTGTAATGGCTCGTTCTTTTCCTTGTCATAACAAAGTCTCTAGTCCGCGCCAGCATTTTTTAAAAACAGAGACTCTCCAACAGCTGCAGTGAATTATGCGCTGTGAGCACTGGGACTCTTCCGCCCACCACCTCTCAAGGGTCTCTCAGACCCGAACAACACAAGCCAGGGTTTCCTGAATGGTCCCAATATACTTGATTCTACCACCTTTTACAGACTGATTTCCATTCTTTCCAACATTTATTGGCCTTTTGCATTGTATTAGGCTTGCTACGTGCCAGCAGAGTTGCTTTGTCTGTCCGACGTGCTTAAAGCACCATACTGCTATGAACTCAAGATCAAGGCCACAAGCGATTCACCTCAGCAGTAGTTCTTGGGGAAAATCTCACGTTTACCCTCTGAAAGCTAAAGAGAACAGTGTTTCCCTAGGCCTCCATCCAGAGGACAGTTAGCCCCAAGCACATTCCTCACCGGACTCACTTCCTGTCTCTATACTTTCATCCAACAGACAACAAAAAGATGAACTTTTTAACCAGGCCTCAGCCAAGCACGAGCACAAACATACCCAGAACACAGCTAGCCAAAGTACACTTAACACACAAGCAGTTTCAGAATGTGCTCTTTGTATTTCCATAAATAGAAGGCCATTTTAATGTCTCAGTTTACTAGGAATTTAGTAAGCAAGGATACATAGTAAATAAATGATAATCCTAGTAAACAAAAGTCTTAAAATTGGGAAAAATAACTCTAAAGCCAAACCCAAAGGCTAATGTCTTGGTGAAACAGTTCACCTAAAATTTCCACATTATAAACACGCTATAAAAACTGAAGTGTTTTACAAAATCACCAGGCAGCAACAGTGTTTTATTTGGGCTCCCCAGAATGGATCAGTCCCATCTGTGATAAGAGTTATGCTTGTTAAACAAGGCATTTGATCCCTTCCTGTTTGGACTCTCAAACAGACTGCTAGTTCACTTCGGTGCCCGAGTCTGTCTTACACTGATCAAAGACGTTGACTCTGTGAGCTGTCATGTAAACTTGTTTGGGAATTTCTTTTGCAAGGGTACTTTTACAAATCTCTAGCGAAGATTTGGGAAGAGAACCCGTTTCCATCTCATCTAAGACACGTAATGCAAAACAATCTGGGCTTTGGAAATTTGGAAAAACCCAAAGTCCTTGATGTAAACTGGACAGAGAGAACTACTCCTTTATTGTGCAAACAGTATCTAGAAAGTCAAGAAATTGTAATAATAAACAATCTCCAAAATATGCAGTCAGTGACTGCTAAACACTTATCTTGACCCATGAAGAGGGCTTTCAGCGTCACCACTGCATTCCTACAGTATAGCGTGAACAATTGGGTTGACTGCTCCCAACTCTGAATCCATCTCGCTTGTTTCCATGAGTCTCTTTGCCATTTGGTCTCAGAGTAAATAAAGCAGGATATGTTACAAGAATCAGCCAAACAATCTTATGTATAAAGAATGAATACGTTCAGTTGTATAGCTACTATTTATCTTTACCAATGACTAATTGATTTACATATTATTAACTATACAAATATCTTAAAATGCAACATAATTATTATGTATGCACCAATTCTAAAATTCTGTCCCATACCAATATACGTATCAATAATTATTTTCATGTTATAGCTGATAAGTGATATTAAAATTAGATACTATTTTGTCTGAATAGTAATTAAAAAAAATAATAAAACTTTAATAAATAACTTGTGAGCTTTAGAAGGCAATTAAAATTTAAAAATGTTTGAAATGAGCATGCATAATTAAATACTGAATGTAAAAAATTTAATACATATATATCTATATATATCATATCATATCATGCATTTCTAATAATTATGGTGACCACACTGGGAAATTATGATGCATTAAAATGCTGCTTATATGTATAGGCAGCTCACTAGATTTTCAACAGACTGTATATTGCATTATATGGGTGCTGATCCTCAGGCACAGAAGCATGTATATCATTTTGACAC
Source organism: Onychostoma macrolepis (assembly GCF_012432095.1). Classification (NCBI taxonomy): domain Eukaryota; kingdom Metazoa; phylum Chordata; class Actinopteri; order Cypriniformes; family Cyprinidae; genus Onychostoma; species Onychostoma macrolepis. The sequence continues at coordinate 25,090,484 of NC_081166.1, forward strand.
TGGTGCAGTGAACATAACATTAAACAGACACAGCTCACAATTCATCTTGGTATGAACACATTCCTTCTCGACATAATCTACACAAATTTAATAATTAATATACATCTGGAACAGAAAACAATTTCAGGCCTCCTTTATGTGATGCATTACTGATTTTAGAGAATTCCAGAATGACAGTGAGCCAATCCTCCACATGAGCCAGCTAAAATAGTTATAAAATGAAATGATTAATAGTTGTTCCCATCCAAGAGGTATAATAAGCTTCATAAAAGCGGTCTTGAATGTTGCTTAACTGTTCTCGTTATATCTGATGGACTAAGTGCTTTTGGAGCAAACACCTGTGATGTTAACATTTCTGAAAACAAGACGGTGAGCAGTTCTCTCCAGTCACAGCTATTAAATATGAAGACTGAACCTGGAACTTTAAAATATGTGAAAATTGCTCTTATGATTAACAACTTTTGAGTCCCTCTTTAAAAAATACAACAACACTAAATCTTGTAATAGCTACCAATGAAGTATGCATCCATTGATGAAATGGTACAATATGACACAACAGAATGTCTATTCAAAGAAAAAAAAATTATATATTTTTTCCTCTCACAATAAAAGTGCTTTCTACTTCTATGGATCAAATTGAGTATTCCTGAATTCCAATCATTTCGTTTGGAAAATAAATCTCATAATTTACACAAGTTTCTCTGTGGTTCTTCTAGGAAAATCAGCAAGCAGGCTGATCAAATACACTCTAAAACCGAGGAGATGCTGAATGACCTCAGCAGGATGGATTGCTGTGGTGAACTGAACTTAGAGACTTTGTGAGTGTAGGATGATGATGATGTCCCTTTCTGAATTCACTCAGAACCATGAAACAACATGGAAAGCATGACCCGACATGGACAAAGGATTACAGCAGAGAGCGTTTTACCATCCCTGCAAAGCCAGGGGAATGAGAAGTCCTTGTCAGTTTTTATCAACTGCTTGATAAATTCAGAAAACAACAGATTAAAGGAAAAAGTGGCATTTATAAATGATTTGTGTCTCTACTTAAACCAATACAACAGTTTTCTTTGCTCAGTCCTGTACTTTACCAAGTGAAACCCACATGCAGTCAGAATCATAAGCCAAAAACATGATAATTCATTGTCCAACAAATTAAATTTAACTTCATCTTCCACTCTTCTGAAGCAGCTGACCACAGTGTCACTTGCTTAAAAATTACTTCAACAAATTGAGGAAAACACAACATTGAAGGCCAATGTCAAAAGCAGAAATGCGTTAACACTGCCCCCTATTGGTTGAGTTGGTCACTACACACATACTGTGAAAGAATATACAGTACAGCTCTCTTTCTTACATCAAAACAAAATTGGGATTTTACACTAAACTCCTGAATATCAGAAAACCTAATGTATATATATATATATATATATATATATATATATTCAGTAATGTTGTGGTTTTCTTGGCATACATTAAAAATCAGAAAAACTACACAACCAATAATTAATCATTTGAACAATCATTCCTTCAAACTTTCTTAAAAATAACTGGAAGCTCTCTATGTAAACTGAACAACGGAACCTCAAATACTGGCTTTTCTAAGTCTGGGCCGCTAGATTATTTCATATCATTTTCATTAGAACCTACCATTTATTTAAACTAATGTTTCTGAAAACAAAATGGGCATGGAAGTGATAATCACACATAGGAGTTGAACAAAGGAGAAGAAGAACATAACTGGATCTGCAGATGCTGGAAGCAATGCATTAGATTTCATATTACAGTGTTTGTTCAGTTAAATAAAACAATTATTAACAGCAACTGTGCATTTTGAATAGTAAACTTTGAGTTTTACTTTTAAAGTGTTTGTCCGTTTCTTTCAAACTCTTTAAACTCTCTAAAATGTGGTGATAGTTGTCATGGAAACGACAGTTTTACCTAATAGCATGATCTCCAGTTTTTTCCGGTCCACTCGAAACCTCTCCTCGGTCCACTCGGGGTCCGGAGGCGCCGTGGGTCCGCTGGAGTCATCCTCAGACACGGGCAGAGGGGAATCAGCGCTGCGCTCGCTGTTGGAGCCCGGATCGGACTGCTGCTGTAAGTATCCGCTTAAGGGTTCACACTGAGCGGCCATGACTTCACAGAGCACCGCTGACTCCGCAGCCGTCAGATCAGATCATTCCCGCGGAGAGTGAGCGCCAGTCATCGCGGCCACGGGCTCTGTGTGACTTACATTGACCGGAGGAGTATAAAGTGAGGGCAGGCAAAAGCAGAGCGCCGCCCTTTGTTCAATATGAGCCAAAGGAAGGGTGGATGGAAGGGGTCTGTCACAAAACTTAGTGAGCTGTCTTCTAAACACCATTTTTGGCCCGTTAGGAGGAGCATATGATGCCCCCAAAATGCGTGCGGTCTATGTCTAGATAAGCAGCTCATGTTTTGAGTTTTGACACACAGCCACTGTATTTACAAATAGCCTACTGCATGCTTTGCTTTCAAATTAATTTTTATTTATATAACATTATTATTATTATTATTATTATTCATTGGTGATTTCATAAAAGTATTAATAATAAAGAGTTTAATAATAAGATACCTTGTGTGTGTGTGTGTGTGTGTGTACACATACTATTATGTTTTAAATACTATATAATTTTATAATGTAAATGTTATAAAATAATTAAAATTATTTCATGATAAAATAACAACATATATAAAAAATATAATATAAATATATAATATAATATAATATAATATAACATAAAATAACATAATATAGTTTATTCGTTATAATAAACAATAGTTATACAATACAATTTACAATCTAATAAGACTTCAATTGAAATTATGACACCATACAAGAAACCAAGTAAGACCAAGTAAGATAAGTATAGAATATAAATATATTTTATATTATGTAATAATAAAATAACATAACATTAGTATATAAAACAATAATATAATATAACATAATATAATTTGTTAAATTAGTTATAATAAACAGTAGTTTTACAATAGGCCTACAGTTTAATATTGAGACAATTATGATGCTTATAATATAATATAATATAAATTATTTTGTGACTTTTTTGGTAAATCCGGATCACGTGACCCATGATGCTTCTGCAAGGATGTAGCTGTCAGCTGGAGGAATTTAACAGAAATGACTTAAGGTGTTTACACCAATTTCACGTACGTACGGTCTATAATTTCAGTTATATGTATTTAAGACAGCCGTATTTCCATCATCATTCCACGCATTTCCAAATCCGCTGGTGCAAACGGCATAAACTTGTATTAAAGGCTTTGTTTTGATAGCTTAGGTTGCTAACAAAATGGAGGCGCGCGCTTCTTGAACTGTAATCTCAGTGAGCGCGCAGCAACTGTGTTTGAATGAGTGTCCGTTTGCTTTAAGACGCATAACTCTCCGAGGCTCTTTTACCATTGTATCAGTCTGAGAAATCACCTGTGATGCCCCAAACAAATGTCTTGGTAGGCAACTGATTAGAGTCGGTGTTCTCAGTGTTTCTGGGTTTTGGCAGGATGTGTGAACATGGAGATGGGGATGCAGAAGCGAGCTCATCTGCCATTCTCAGATCATCTTTTGCTCTGGGTAGAGCACTGCCAGGCCGAATATCACTGAATCCACCCCCACCAGGCAGGCTGACCTCTCTGCGCTCCAGAGATCTGACCCTGGGTGGATATAAAAAGGTTGCACTTTCTAATGTCAATGGTTCAATATCAAATGCTCTCAACTTTGTTTAAAACACAAAATATATTAGAACTCAAGTCAGTGTTATTTTCACAATACTTGTTTTTTCTAAATTTTAAATTTTTTTTTAAAGCAGCTTTATAGAAAATAATATAGATTTTATTGTAATGTTTACAGTATAATATATACTTATCCAATTTTATATAGAGAGAGACATATAATAATAGCTAACATGTGATGATATAAACAATCAAGCAGTTGAGTTTTCTGTATAGTAGTGCTTATAACCAAAGTTGGATATATTTATACATTTTAATAGAGAGCTTTACGATAATATTGTTTACATTTTGGACAATACAAACAATCAAACAGTTGGGATTTGCTATATATCGCTTTACTTGAGTAAACTGCATGTGTGCAGTGTATACTTATACAGTCATGGCCAAAAATATCAGCACCCTTGGTAAATATGATCAAAAGGCTGTGAAAATGAATCTGCATTGTTAATCCTTTTGATCTTTTATTTAAAAAATTCACAAAAATCTAACCTTTCATTGGATATTACAAATTTTAATGGGGAAACATCATTTTGAAATAAATGTTTTTCTCAAATACACGTTGGACACAATTATTGGCACCCCTAGAACTTTTTATGAGTAAAATATCTCTGAAGTATATTCCCATTCATATTCACAATTTTGAGCACTCCAGGGTGATTATAAACATGAAATTATCCAGCCATGGCTTCCTGTTTCACAGAAATATAAATAGGAGGGAAAACAAAGCCCAAATTCCCTTAATCATCCATCACAATGAGAAAAAACAAATAATATATTTCTGATGTGCAGCAAAAGATAATTGAGCTTCACAAATTAGTGAAGTGGCTTTAAGAAAAGAGCTAGAGCAGTGAAAATTCCCATTTACACCATCAGGGCAATAATTAAGAATTTCCAATCAACATAAAATGTTACAAAACTGCCTGGAAGAGGACACGTGTCTATATCGTCCTAATGCACGGTGAGAAGGAGAGTTTGAGTGGCTAAAGACTCTTCAAGAATCACAGCTGGAGAATTGTAGAAAATAGTAGAATCTCGGGGTTAGAAAACCTAAAAGAAAAAAATTGTCAAACAGCACCTACATCACCACATGTTGTTTGGGAGGGTTTCAAGAAAAATTCTCCTAGCTCATCCAAAAACAAACTTCAGCATATTCAGTTATCAGACACAACTGGAACTTCAAATGGCAGTGGCTTCTATGGTCAGAAACTAAAAAATGAGCTTTTTAGCAGCAAACAATATGGGTTTGGTGAACACAGGGATAAAAAGTACCCCACGTGTACAATGAAATATACTGCTGTATTTTTGATGTTGTGGGCCTATATTTCTGCTGGAGGTCCTGGACATCTTGTTTAGACACATGGCATCATGGATTCTATCAAATACCAACAGATAAAAAATCAATAAGTGACTGACTCTGTTAGAAATCTTATAATGGGCCGTGTTTGGATCTTCCAACCGTACAATAATCCAAACACAAACCTCAAAAACAACACAAAAATGGGTCACTGAGCACAAAACCAAGCTTCTGTTGGCCATTCCAGTCCTCTGACCTGAACCCTATAGAAAATGAGTGAACTGAAGAGAAGAAGCACCAACATGGAGCTGGGAATCTAAAGGGTCTGGAGTGATTCTGGATGAAGGAATGGTCTCTGATCTCATCAGGTGTTCTCTAACCTCATCAGGCATTATAGGAGAAAATTTAAAGCTGTTAAACTGGCAAATGGAGGTTTCAAAAAGTATTGAATAAAAGAGTGCCGTTAATTGTGGCCAATGTGTATTAGAAAAAGGATGTACAATGCAGATAAATTTTCACAGCATTCTTCTTACCAAGGGTGTCGATGTTTTTGACCATGACTGTATATCCAACTTTATATTTAGAGCTGTGCAATAACATAGTTTAAACTTTGCACATTCAAAACAATTTATTATTTTTCCCCTACAGAAAACCTTTGTACCAAATGTTCACTCTGTTCGCAAAACCAAAGATGAGTAAGTATTTTACACATCATCCTAAAGTTCACATTCACATTCCATTAACATTTTTAATTAAATATACAAACACATAGTTGATTCAAAGTTTTTAATCAGTTCACTGAAACAATAAATAATTCAAACCCTTTTTCTCCTAAAGTTTAAATACCAGAGATTAATTTCAGACTAACACATTTTCAACTCTTATCTGAAAAAAAATACAACTAGGTGGCTTTGTCATATAAATCACTTGTTTTCTGGAGGTTACAGAAGGAGACGCACACTGCACCAAAAAAAAAAGAGAGAAGAGAGAGGGAAGACAGACAAAGAGAGAGACGGCGACGAGAAAAACCTCAGACTATTCAGTCTCACTCCATCTTTGAGCAGGGTCCAGCAGACACCTACAGGAAGCTAGGTAAAGCACATTTTTAAAGCACGTAGTGATTTGCAGTGTTGGGGGTAACGCGAGTTACGTAATCAGATTACTTTCAAAAAAGTAACGCCAGTTACTTTGTTTTCCCATTTATTGACCGACAGCTCTCCTGTCCCCATGTTGGGAGAAATCGGAAGTACAGAGGCGTTGTGTGCGCTGTGTGAACATGATGCTACTGTAGTTCTACACTAAATGTCAACATGTATTAATTCATCTCACTCGCAAAAAAACAGATTTAGTATTCCTCAAAATGATTTAAAACAGTGAAATGCAAACTCAGAATGTGACGCAAATCTGCAATAATTAAATATGTTAAATAAAACAAATGTATCTAATCTCATTTTATTAACCAATGTCTTTGCTGCTGACCTTTGATGATCCAGTTCAACCATACTAATAAGCAAAAATGACTTTAGATAAACTAACAATTGTGCTGTGTTGTTTTTTTTAATTATTATTGCTGAAGAGTGTTGAACCTTCTTCTACTGTACAGATTTACTTTTCCTTCAGCCTGAGGTTTATTCATTACACTTTTTGGTGTGAAAGGGCTTTTACATTTGCTATAAATAGAACTTCTTATATTAAACACAAACATTCAAGCCCTGCTCATATTTAAAAAGTAATGCGAAAGTAGCGCAAAAGTAACGTAACGCATTACTTTCCATAAAATGTAACTAAGTAACGTAATTAGTTACTTTTTTAGGGAGTAACGCAATATTGTAATGCATTACTTTAAAAGTAAATTTCCCCAACACTGGTGATTTGACATTATATTTGTACTGTATTGCCAGAGAAGTGTAGTAGCTTGTTTTTTTTTCTCCATTTTTCGAGTTTTTGGAGATAGATATTATGTACAATGTGTTACATTTAAGTTTGTATTATGCCATGACTTTCAGTTAACTCCTCAGTTTAACTGGTTAGGAATGGGCAATATGTTTTAACCCTGTAATTTATATGCATCATTTAACCGTGACAGTGATCCATTTTTATCTACATACATACAGTACACGTATGTAAAGCAATATGTACTACATAACAAATCTCAATTGCTTGATACTTTATATTGTCGCATAATTAAAACTATATTATCTAGTGAAATATTAAAAGTTGGAAATATAGTATGTCCAACTTTACCTGCATACACAGCATACTCATGTAATGCAAGCTATACTGTATAGCAAATCGCAACTACTTGGTTGTTTATAATGTCACAAAATGTGAACTTATTTATTGCACAGCTCTGTATATGAAGTTAGATATATAAGTATATTTGCATACATGTAAATACGTATAAATTATTACAAAAGCTTGATTTTTATATCAAACTACAGTACATTATTATCACCCAGCCCTAATTTGCCAAATGAAACTATAAGGCATGAAGATATGTGTACTGTGAAAAGTGCTAAACAAATCAATAAATTGGCACTGCTCACTCTTGGTGGTACAAATTATTAAATATCAAATAAAATTTCATCAAGTCAACATTTGTGTGCCTGTTTTTGATCTCGCAGGTAACTGGAGCGGCTCTAACCTGAGTGACTGTGATCCTGCACTCGTCACAAAATGCATTAAAAAGGAAAAGAACAACGCAGAGGATGATGATAATGAGATTTTACAAAAACTCCAACGAGATGATGTAAGTCCCAATGACCGTTCATCATTTGACAAATTTCAGGGAGCCTTGAAAGTTAATCAGTAGAATTTTAATATTTTTTCCTGGTTTAATTGCAGTTTTTGGATGATCCTGGATTAAAAAATGATCCCAAGCAACGACCAATCAGACTTCCACTCTATCAGTCATGCAACTTTTTGTCAACAGATGCAGCTAGTTCATGCAAGTTACAGTTTTTACAATAATTTTTATTTAGCTTGTTTTGTTGCTAGATTTTGTTCTGTTTACATTAAATGAGTAACTAAATCCAAGGCATTTTTGCAGTTAAAGAAGACATAGCATCTGATAATGCACTGAAATCAGCCAAAGCTGAGCAGAAATACCCTGTGTCAGCGAGAGGCACGTCTGCATGTCCGCAGCAGCCAACGGTTGGAGAACTGTTCCAACAGCTGAGTGTTTCAGATAAGGAAGAACTACTGTTTATTCAACTTCCTGATACCATACCTGGTCAACCTAAAACCTCGAGCCCAGAGAAACCCAGAAAGGAAGGCAAGACCCAAGATAAGCGCTCATCACAAATTAAAGCTCTGGTAAGTTTATATTCCACACTATGCCTTAATAATATCATATATTTACTATATTGTGATTTTTATTTTATTTTTTTTACCCTAAAAGTCAGAAATTTTCGTATGTGTTTTTTCGTATTCGTCATCCTTTCCTATCAAAATGCTTGCTACGGATGCGAAAACGCAGAAAATCGAAGCTGATCCGAATTTTTTTTTATGACGGACAAAAGTTTCGGAGGCCGTGTGTATACGGATGAGAATTTCGGACTTAATGTGCGCAGACTTTAAGGGTGAATGTTTAACTTTCATAAAATTCATTTTGTAATTTTTGACTGTTCAAATGAAATGTTATTATATATTTTTTTTGCGCTACTGTACATTACACAAGTTTTTTTTTTTTTTTGCTGCTGAATTTTATAGTATGATTTTGTAGCGCTCTTATTTAAAAAGATCAAGGAGTTTATTTTCTCATGAAATGAGCATTTGAAAGCCAACCACATTCGTTTATAACATTTAATGTCATCTTCAGTGTCCTCTGAAGGATTTTAATGCTGTTGCGATATCATTCTTCAGGATCAGCCTGATAAAGGCGCTTTACCTGTGCTGTCAGACTTCTCAGAGGGTCTGATTGGAAAACTGCAAATTAGAAAGTCTGGTAAAGTTCAGCTGGTCATGGGAAATGTTACATTAGATGTCTCAGAGGGAGCGGCCTTCTCTTTTCTACAGGTGAGTTAACATATTGTCATTTTTAATAGATAAAATCCAAAATAAAAGTATCAGTTGTGCAAACATATCAGAATAAAAAACAGACACAACCAAAAATATCTGTTTGACAAGTTTATATTAATTAAAAAAAAAAAACCCAGTGGAATCATAATGCAAGAATATGTAAATAGTCTTTTATTCTTCTCTATTCAGCTTTCATCTAGTTTCAGCATGTTTATAACATAGATTATTTGATTGCTATTCTTTTTTTTCTTTTTTCTTCCTTTTTTCATCTTTTAACTTATAATAAAAATAAATGACAACTGGGCCTGCCAATCTCCAAAATGTTTTTATGGTTCATTAAAACATGCATTATGACTTTTATGATGCATTTTATTGTTTTTGCAGCCTTTTTTAAACAATGTAATTATAAAACCCCTTTTGTGTTTCATGGAAGAAAGTAAGGGATTTGGGCTTTATTGTAGCATTCTGGTATGTATATTTTTGCACAGCCCAATATTGAAGTTAACTGGATTTGTTTTGTTTATTAAAGTTACAGTTCACCCAAAATTGAAAATTTATTGAAAATGTACACACCCTCACATCATCCAAGATGTAGATGAGCTATTATCTGTATCGGAACAGATTTGAGGAAATATAGAATTACATCGTTTGCTTACCAGTCTATCCTCTGCAGGGAAAGGGTGCCGTCGGAATGAGAGTCCAAACAGCTGATAAAAACATCACAATATAATCCACAAGTAATTTACACCACTCCAGTCCATCAATTAATGTATTGTGAAGTGAAAAACTGTTTGTAATAAATCCATTGTTTTTAATTTAAATAATTTTTATTTTGGCCAAAGTGACAGTTTAAAGTTAAAATGTCTTAATGATGGGTTTTATTTTTACAAACACACAGATTTTCACTTCACAAGATATTAATTGATGGACTGGAGTGTTGTTGATCACTTTTGGATTATTGTGATGTTTTTATCAGCTGTTTGGACTGACTGCATCTTGACGGCACCCATTCACTGCAGACGATCCATTGGTGAGCAAGTGACGTAATGCTACATTTTTCAAAATGTATTCCGATGAAGAAACAAATGGACTGTAGATCTCATTTACAAGAAGTATGTTTCATGGGATGTGATCATTTTTGTATCTGCAGCAACTAGTGTGTGTGCGGATGTCGGAGGGCCTGACCGGAGACATGACTGTGCTCGGAAACATCACACACAAACTGGTGTGTTCACCTGATTTTGAGACTTTGCTGCAAGAAGCCAAACTGCCGTCTGATCCCAACTCGGCTTCAAAGTCCTGATTTTATCCCTGGAGAATATTTAAAATTATACTGTAAATAACTTTTTTTAAATGTGAAAATTTTTAAATGTGAGGTTTCATGCCCTGAGTTGACAATTGCATTATAAGATAATATTCAGCCTGAAGCTACTCGATTTGTATTTAAAGGGACAGTTCACCTAAAAATTAAAATTGTCATTTACTCAACTCTTCATGCTATAAGAGAGAAATTTTGAAAAAAAACTTCAAGATGTTTACCCTCCATACAATGTAATTGTATGTACATTTGCACATTTAGTGATTGAGGAAAAGAGCAGCTCAGACATTCTTTAAAACATCTGAATTTGTTTGAATGAAGTCATACAGGTTTGGAGTGTGAGGTCAAGCAAATGACTAATTTTTCACTTTGGGGTGTATTATATCTCTAACTTTAGCACACTTATGAAATTTTAAACATTTTGATGAAGTTGTGTAGCATTCTTTTGTTAGCTCCTGTTGCTTTTATAGAAAATGTTAAATGTTTATTTTGTAAGTAAAGACATTATACAAAACATGGCATCCTCTTTTAAAGCATGATACACAAACTCATTCTAAGAAGCAAATGAAAACTGATGTCAGTCTTACGTTTCATAGCCAGTCAAGAAACACTGAGTTCTTGAGTAGCTTAAAAGCAATACAAGTGCCATAAAAACAGTCATAATCAGGACCTAAACTATTGTTTACATGATACAGTGAGTAAATGAAATCAGCAAAAAGGGATTTATTGAAAAGATGAGACGTCTTGAAGGACTCTTCACAGTTTTAAACCCTTCATGCTTTGAACACTATAAATGCAGCTCTAATAACAGAAAGCACAGGCTTTTTATTGAGGACGGTACTGGCCTTTGTACAACACGCTCTGTCTAACAACGTCACATACATCATTTCACTTCTTGGTGCTCTTCACAGTCTTTTTCACTGCTGTTCCAGTCTTCTTTTTCGGTGCTTTTGCCTTTAGCACTTTTACTTTGGATTTCTTCTTTATGTCTTTGGTGGTTTTGGCTTTGATGGCTCTCCTCTCCTTTCTCCGAACAAGGTCTTCCCTTCCAATCTCTATCATGTGCTCCTCCCATGATTTTATTTCGTTCTTGTAACGGACTTTGTCATCCTCTGCCAGCTGAATGTACATCTGAAAATGGAGCAGTGAAGTCAGATAAAGGATCTGTAGCAAAACATAGCAACTTTCAATAGTTTATAAGATAACTGAGTAGAATTGCCCCGGTAGTCGGTGTTCAGCCATACATGAATGGCATTACTTGACAAAGAACAAACTGTTTGTTTGCTCAGCTTATTAAATAGGGGCCATCTTGTAGCGATTGTTGTTAAATCAAAATTGAGGGAATTAATTAGTACATGAATATAGTTGTAGGAACGAACTCTTAATTTGCTACCCTAATAAATATGTATTTGTTTGTATGACGTGCAGGGCTCCGTATGTCACCCATCTTGTTCTATGTTTAATGTAAGCGAGTTTGTCCATGTACTATTTTATTGTTGCTGTGTTTTTCATTAAGGATAATAACGAACCCACCATTTTCAAGCATTCGTTTTGTTGAAAGAAAGGAAAAGATTTAAAGACCCACCGTGATCCTGAGCCATCTTTAGCAAATATTTTCTTGTAAATTGTGAGGTGTAATCGGTAATATCGACATTGTCACAAGTTTATTAATTAGTGGGAAAATTTCCACACCATGGCATCACTAATTGTAAGTGCTATTTATATGATTAACAGAGATATTGCTCATGTAGTGTTTTTAAATCAGCCAGTTCATGAGGTCTCTTAGAAGACAGCTAAAAGGATGATGAAACAGAGCCGTAGTGTGAGCTACTTTTGATGCTCAAGGCAAAACTCACTTGTTTCTGTGTTGTACTGAAACGCTCCCAGTCGTCTCTCAGTGACTTCATCTTCGTCTGGAAACAACAAAAAATTACATTCAACACACTTGTTGCAATCAATAAACATGGTGTTAAATACTTTAATTGCATATTATAAAAATACGTTTATATGGTCTGTAATATCTTTTGTTAAACTGTGAACTTCAAATGCATTAATACACCAGATGCAAAATATGCTAGAGTTTAAAAGTTTGCGGTCAGTAAGATTGTTTTTAAAGGATTTAACAATTTCATTCAGCAAGGGTGTGTAAAACTTTTTTTTTTTTTTTTTTTTACAAAAATTTTAATAAACAAGACATGCTGTTCTTTTGAACTTTCTATTCATCAAAGAATCTTGAAAAAAGTATCAGAGGTTCCACAAGAATACGAAGCAGTTAGCAAATGTTTCTTCAGCAGCAAATCAGCACATTAAAATAATTTCCGAAGGATCATGTAACACTGAAAACTGGAGAAAATCAGCTTTGTCATGACAGGAATAAATTACATTCAAAATACATTAACATAGACTTTTTATTTCATTTCATCATTTTTATGTGTAATATTGTAATATGTTATTAAACAAATGCAGTCTTGATGAGGATAAGAGACTTCTTTTCTTACTGACCCCAAATGTTTGAACGGCAGACTTAGCTATATTTTAGATGCAGAAATTTTTGCATACCATATAAAATCTGAATCTTGAATATGAAGAACCATTTTCACCTGCATATTAGTTCCTTTTGCCTCCTCAAAGTGCTCCGACATGAAGATGTTGAAGGCACTCCTGGGGCGTTTGGGCTTGCCAAGACTGTTCAGCTCCTACAAGTGAAGTACAATATTCCTTTACTATAAAAGGTAATCAAAATACTTAATTTCTGAAGAAGAAATGAAATAATATATAGTCAGTCTCTCATTGGTGGGTTAGTATAGCAGTTACATAATTAAAGGCAAAACTCACCTTCTTTCTTCTAATTGCTTTTCTTTTGGCCACTTTTTGTCGTTTTTCTACTGCAAGAGCAGCAGTTTGTGCAGGAGTCAGTTGGGCTTTGTATTTCTCCAGAGCAAGCTTATATTGCTCCCTGGACGTTGAAGATGCATCCTGAAATGGCTGCACATGATATATAGCTCAAATTAATACATGACTGAGGAATTTTTCAATGGGCAATGTCAATAGCAATAACTAAAGAGCAGGGTGGCCCATAACATAAATTATAAAACTAAAATAAAACTAAAAAAAAAAAATTATATCATTAAAAAAACATGATATAAAAACCTTGTGTAAAATTTAAATCACTGTATACAACAGTTAAACAAGTGTTATATCTAAAAAAAATAAATAAATAGCAATTCAATTTAATAATTTTAAGCTTTAATATTAATGTACCAACTGATTGGGTTCCCTGCATAGTTTACAGTATTAGTTGTGACCTTTTTTTTTTTCTTTAGAAAAATGTACACTTTCTGTACATGATATATAACCAAATTTAAATAACCAGATCTGTGAAATCTGTCAATACACAGCCCTAGGTAAAAAATCCCTATAAATATTGATTGATTGATTTTATTTAGGCTGAAATTTTGCATGGCATTTACTCAAAATACACTAAAATATATGAACACACACATACATGAAGAATGTACCTGCTTCTGTTCAGCAGTCAGGATTTTCCACTGCTGTGCTAACTTTCGGACAATATCCACATTTTTGACTCCTGAACAAAACGGATCGTTCATTATCTTATTTCAAAACAAATCAGAAATGCAAGGTAGCCTTGCGACTGAAGCGGATACCTGGATTTTGTCTGCTGATGGTGGGATGCATCTCTTTCACATATGTCATGTATGCTGTCAGGGGTCTCTTAGGTGGACCCCCGGTTGTGGTGCTAAAACATTTTAACACTGGAGCTACACATGAACACCTACAATTGCAAAGTACATTACCGTTACTGTACAAAAACCGTCATGGATGTTACATAATAATTAGTCGTTAAAAAATGTTTTTAACACCTTACAAAAAAGTTAAATTATAACTTAACTATTGAGCTAGTGCAGCGTTGTCACGATATATCTTACATTAACTGACCATATGGCTGTTAAAATGTGAAAATATGAATGCATAGCTGTCTCTATTGTAGCTGCATTTAAATGTTGCTACAATAAAATTAATTAGATATGCTACATTAACTAGTAAACAAGTCATGCATCAATAACCTTAAACTTGAAGCATGCTCACCTCACAACAGATGCACTCGAGAACAAACCCAAAGACTTTACCAAAAGATTAGCACCGACTGACATCAAACTGAACGGAGCCATCATACACGTGCTGTGATCTTCCCGATAAAATGAATCAAATATTTAATAAGCACGGTGAGAACAAGATACACAATGGCTGTCTTGAAATGAATGTTATGGTTGTGAATTACAGTTCCACCACCTTCAGTAAAGGCGCCATTCCATCTACCATGATCTAAGCGAAGTGCATTATGGGACAATTTTTCGATTAAAATTTCAGAGAAGTACCTGTAAGGTTACTTAAAGAACATTTGGGAAATAGCAAGATATAGAAAATTATTTATATTCTTTTATTTAAATATTTTTGCGGGAAGCACTGTATTATTGTGTTATTTCGTAAAGCGTATACTTAAACGCTTTAACCCTTTGAAGCCTGACATATAAAATAAAAGTCAGGGGGAAAAAGGACCAAAACATGCTACTGTTGTTATTTATGTGGCCAAAAAGTAAGACATTCTGATAGATCAATGAGATTTTTAGAACAGTATTGCAGACTATTTATACATAAAATGCATATAAATATCAGTTGCATGCTATGTATAGTTTTAATATGATTTAATTGTTTATAATGCAGTGGTGATTGAGAGATGTACAAACAAACATTCCTCGAAAGCATGATGTCATATTTGATACTTACATTTGAATATGATTTTTCTTCATAAAAATGTAGATACATAATAAAGTAAATCCAAGTTGCTTCAGTTCAGTAATGAAACTAAAATATTACGTTAATACTTACGTTAATATTACATATAGAATAAAGAATAAAGATTTCACATAAAATAAATAAATAAATAAATTAAAAATTAAAAATTAAACCACTGTGGAACGCAATGGGTCATTTAAAAGCTTATCATGTCATCGCTAAATTTTGTTTAGTGCCAAAGACTTTCTTTTCTTTTCTTTTGTAGGTTATTATTGTTGTTGTTGCGCCTTTACCTTTTCGTTTACTTTATCTACTTGTTTGCGTTCCCTTATTTTCTATGTCTTTAATTGACGTAATTTATACTTTTTGGCAGTACTGTGAACTGCTAATGCTCTTGCAAATGACACATCATTACTTTTATTTTGTTTTCCCCAGCTCCGCACCGGAAGTGTGAGCTTGCTGTGCTACAGCTGTCTCTCTTTCTCGCCGCTCACATTCGTTTTTTACTCAGGGAAACACAGTATTGCTGAGCTGTTTCGTAGCAATAATATCGGATACATAATATAATCGCGTAAATCTGGGGCGGTACACAGAGTAAAGCAGCATGGCATTAAAGAGAATACAGAAGGTAAGACCTTTGTGCGTACATGACCAACATTAGCCAAGTTTTTTTTTAACCTGCTAGCGTTGTTTATATCGAATATCGTGGTTAAAAATAGCATTTATGTTACTAACTAATATTATATTACTTATTTTTGTTTGGTGTCGGTAGTGTGAATCAAGTCAAACTGTTTCGGATTAATATAGATCTAATATGTCGACGGAATGTAACGTTAGCATATAACGGCTAGCTAGCAGTGCTTCTTCACTCAATCATGGTGATTTTTCACTGTTTGTTGACTGTCTGCTTGAGGTGACGTAACGTACATAAATGTAGAATAGCCCTTTTTGCTAATAAAGCTGGTAAACCAGAACTTAAAACGACGCGTCAAGGTTGTCAGTCAACCATCGTAATGTATCGTTACTAGCACACACAAACACACACACACACACACACACATTTATACGTGTAAAAAACAAACAAACAGTGAGTAAATGAGCAATTGGTTACACCAGAACGCGTAGTTTATTAAATTCTTTACCGTGAAATCGAACTGAAAATATCTTTCGTTTTAATAATAAACCTGTTATGTGGTCTATTCATCCGTGTTCGAGAAGGCCCAGAACTGAACAAAGACAGCAAACCTGCTCCAGCTTCGGCAGCAGCCGCACTAAACGAGGCCAATCTTTGTGTGGATTCGTCCACTTTCACAAGCCACTTTTGTGTGCTTTGTTAAACCTCACAGCTGATGTGACATTTCGAGGGACTTTGGCTACAATTGATTTGGTGTAGTTTATCTGAATATGGTCGGTAGGCGCTATTGTGTTTGTTGTGTTGTGTGTTTGACACAAAGCAACACAACCTGATTCTCTGAAGTTCCAGCGTGACGCCATCACTTTGTCATTTTGACAGTTTCTGTTTCGCAACACCGTGATGTGTATCGTACTCCGGCAGTGTTGTTAAACACCCATTTAACTAAGTCCCAAAGTCCTTGCCAGAAGGCACATAATCAGATTGTGTACCTCTATTAAAATGGGTTTATGTTAAGAGTAATAATTATGTAATTATATATTTTGTTACAAATTCATATGCATATTGTTTGCATTAAAAACTTAACCCTTTAATACCTGTCGTGGAATAATAGGCAGAGAGAAACAGTTTATTGAAGCGTTAGATTATTTTATTCCCTTTATAACATTGAAAATAAATACAAACGCTGTTGTTTATACGGATGCAGTTCTCATAATGTATCTTTATAACAGTTTTGCAGACCATTTGCATAATGCATATAAATATCAAATGTCAGGTTATCTTTCAATAATGTCTTAAAATGTTCTGTAAATGCTTTTATGACCAAAGCTCTGTAGTTTTCGTTGTCGGGGTAAACTATATAATGTAATACAAAAATACAGTGATGGATGAGAGATATGGGGGTAAAAGATGAAAAGGTGTTTTCAAGCATCAAATCAATAAAAGTTTAATACTTTTTTTTTTTAGTTGTTTGGTTTTTCTGAGCAAAACTAACAAAAATCACAGATTTTTAGCATGATTTTCAGAAGACACCCACAAAAATGTCATTCAGTGTAATAATAATTTGTATACTGAAATAAATCTTGTAAGTCATATTTAGAACAAGAATCATTGTTAGAAGACATTAAAATACTTTATTTAAGGATCACATTGTAGCCCCCCCACAAAAGAAAAATTCTTTTTAATTTTAAATCTTTACCAATCTTTGCCACTTTCCTTCAAACCACAAGGTTTTACCGATTTGTCAGCAAGGCATTTTTAATTATTTAAAATATAATAATGTTGTATGATAACTTTTTCTTTTATTAATCATTACAGGTCAGGATAAGTATGTTGTTTGATTTTTACATAAATATATCTGTTACACTGAATGAAGATGGAACATTATTTCACCCATATTTTGACATTTTCATAAGTTATTTAAAACAATAAATTAGACTCTTTAGTTGCGTTTAATATGCTTTCTATGTATTTCAAATCAGTTTTGTAAATTAAAATTGATGCAGACACCAAAATGGGACATCTTGTCTCTCTGACCCATGAACAAATAAATATTCCTTAAAAGCCTGATGTATCACATTTGATACATTTTTACCTATTTTTTTCTAATGAATAAATGACCACTTAAACCTAAGATGCTCCAGTCCGCTAAGAATATAACAAGTTATGTTTACTTCATTAAAATCATTAAATATTTCACAGCAAAAAAAAAAAGAAAAAAAATAGGCACACACTGTACATAGTAGATTTTTCAGCAAAAGTTGCATATCAAATATGATACTGTAGGCTTTATGATGTTAATAAACTAAATTATATAATTTATTCAAATCACTTTTAATGTTGACAATTTAGAGCCCTGTGATAAATTTTTCAAAACCAATTTGGATGTCACAAAATGTATTTGAAGCCTAACTTAATGTATAAATATTATTTTAATTATTACACAACAAAATATCAAGCCAGGTGGCTTTTATTTTAATGAGCTACACCTGTGGTTCCTCTGCTAAGACACGTGTGTGAACTTGAGGAGAACTGACTTCATTTAACCATTAAAAACCATCTTGACACCGAAGTGTTTTTTTTTTTTTTTTTTTTCAAAAAATGGCCTTGAGGATTGAAATTAGAAAAAAAGAGTATTTCCACGTATGCCACTTAACATTAGAATGGCTATATAAATATATTTAGAAACATAATTGTGGAGTAATAATGTCATCCTAATTTCTTCTTCTGCTTCAGGAGCTTCAAGACTTGCAGAGGGACCCTCCTGCTCAGTGCTCTGCTGGACCGGTTGGTGATGACTGTAAGTTTACTGTCCGTCTTTTTAATTGAGTTGTTTTACATAATAACATCTGACAAATTTCAATAAGTCTCTTCTTTTATTTTTAGTGTTTCACTGGCAGGCAACAATAATGGGACCTGTAAGTACTCCCCTCATTAGCATTTAGCAGTTTGCTTCACTTAATAATGCACGCTGAATGTGATGATGTGAAGTCAGTTTTAAGAATAATTTAGAGAGAAAACAGGCCAGAGTTGTCAAACTGTCCCAGCTTTGAGCATATTCAAATAAATACAGTATATAATAATTTTTTTTTTTTTTCGGTGACTGCATGTGTCAGATAGATTACAAACACACCAATGAACCTGACCGCTGCTTTCTTGCATCTGTTATCTATTTTAAGATATTTTCTATCTTCTGTTGTGACTTCACTTATGCATATGTTACTAAGCAACAGCATCGTTTGTTAAAGGCCTATCTGAGATGTATGTAACCTATTTTAATACACCTACACAGTTTGCTAATTTCTATTGTCATTTCCTTTGATTTGCAGAGTGACAGTCCATACCAAGGAGGGGTCTTCTTTCTCACAATTCATTTTCCAACAGACTATCCCTTCAAGCCACCAAAGGTAGTGACGCTACACCCCACCTCCGTGTACTTGCCATGTTGTCTTAAGATGGCATTTTGACACCCATCTCGATTTAACAGGTAGCGTTTACAACAAAAATCTACCATCCCAACATTAACAGTAATGGAAGTATTTGCCTGGACATCCTGAGGTCGCAGTGGTCTCCAGCTCTAACAGTTTCAAAAGGTACTTGTGTGTATTTGAATTCTTTCTTTCTTTATTAGTTGAACTATAGAATTTATAATGCCCAGTTTGCCTATGCTTTCATGATTGTGATTATTTTCATCTCTTTTTCAGTTCTTTTGTCCATATGTTCTTTGCTTTGTGATCCAAATCCTGATGACCCCTTAGTCCCAGACATAGCACACATCTACAAATCAGACAAAGAAAAGTAAGTATATAGTTAGTCTTAATTTTTTTTCTCATGTTGTTCCAAACCCATTCGACAATGAAAACGAGTATCAAAGGGATACAAAAGCACCACAAAAGTATTGAAAATCGAATATTTTTGTGCTTTATTTCAAGTCTCCTGAAATAATACAGTAGCTCTGTGTAAAATACCAAAATTTAAGCTGTTATTCACTGATAATATTCTACTCCAGTGTGTTCAGATCATTGGGTGCTTATTAAATTGTGCATCCTAGTTTCATTTCCTTGCACGCTAGCTTCTCCCAACTAGAATGTGAGGAAAGGATTCAAGGAAAAATGAGAATAGAGGAATCAAAAGAAATTCTGTATATTGGCATATTCCTGATCATTTAATCACCACTTTAATTTAAAGCATCAACAACTGCACTCTAGGAATCCCTTATGATTTTGAGGTTTGGTTATTAAAGAAATTCATAATAAAACAAGATCTCTAGTTGAAATTCACTCATGTTTAAGCCTAAACTTAGATTTATGTATTTAAATTGCATATAACATTTAGATTACACTGTTTTAACAAACTAATAAACTGAATGTGGTGCAAGTTTGTCAGTCATACATAAATTAAATGGGTAAGAAACTGCGCACAAAAAAAACATGGCATAGTTTATTGGTATCAAATCAAATATTTGCATCTATTTGATTTGATCTAAATCATAAAATGATAATTTCAAAATGTATTGATGCTAATTGCTTAGAATCAACATAAATCATTATAAAAACAAATTTATTCATTTGAAAAGTATGAACATTTTAAATATGGCTAGCTGTGTAACAAATTGGATTTATTGATGATAAATTTATATAAACTTGATTACTGTGTATTTAAACATTTATTTTATTAGTACTATTCCAAAAGTCTTACCTGTTTCTTGTCTGTTTGATGACGGATATGCATTACTTTACATTTGTATTAAAACCGTGCAATTCAAATGAATGGAAATGTGATGTGCAATTCAAAGGAATATATTTAGGCCTACATATTATTTGAGTGTATGTGAAATGTACTGTAAAGGTGAAACGCAAATCAAGATTGTGACTAATGTGAAGGGGTGGAGAATTTATACTAGTGTCAGGGTTTTCGTCAAGACACACCTTGTATTCACGCTCCGCTGGATGCTTCCTCACTCCTTGTTCCTTGCCTACTCCTGGTGCAATTAGAGAATTGACATGTTCTTCAAGATGGCTGACTTAGATCGATTTCCAAGTCATGGGCTGAAGGATGGAAGAGAGAAGAAACGAAGAAGCACCTACAGTGAGGGAAAAAATTATTTGATCCCCTGCTGATTTTGTACGTTTGCCCACTGACAAAGAAATGATCAGTCTATAATTTTAATGGTAGGTTTATTTGAACAGTGAGAGACAGAATAACAAAAAAAATCCAGAAAAACACATTTTAAAAAAGTTATAAATTGATTTGCATTTTAATGAGATAATGAAGTATTTGACCCCTTTGCAAAACATGACTTAGTACTTGGTGGCAAAACCAAGAGGTCAGATGTTTCTTGTAGTTGGCCACCAGGTTTGCACACATCTCAGGAGGGGTTTTGTCCCACTCCTCTTTGCAGATCCTCTCCAAGTCATTAAAGTTTCGAGGCTGACATTTAGCAACTCGAACCTTCAGCTCCCGCCACAGATTTTCTATGGGATTAAGGTCTGGAGACTAGGCCACTCCAGGACCTTAATGTGCTTCTTCTTGAGCCACTCCTTTGTTGCCTTGGCCGTGTGTTTTGGGTCATTGTCATGCTGGAATATCCATCCACGACCCATTTTCAATGCCCTGGGCCTGACAGTACATGGCCTCGTCCATCGTCCCTTTGATGCGGTGCAGTTGTCCTGTCCCCTTAGCAGGAAAACCCCCCCAAAGCATAATGTTTCCACCTCCATGTTTGACGGTGGGGATGGTGTTCTTGGGGTCATAGGCAGCATTCCTCCTCCTCCAAACACGGCGAGTTAAGTTGATGCCAAAGAGCTGGATTTTGGTCTCATCTGACCACAACACTTTCACCCAGTTCTCTTCTGAATCATTGGCAAACTTCAGACGGGCTGTACATGTACATGAGCAGGGGGACCTTGTGGGCGCTGCAGGATTTCACTCCTTCACAGCGTAGTGTGTTACCAATCGTTTTCTTGGTGACTATGGTCCCAGCTGCCTTGAGATCATTGACAAGAACCTCCCGTGTAGCTCTGGGCTGATTCCTCACCGTTCTCATGATCATTGAAACTCCACGAGGTGAGATCTTGCATGGAGCCCCAGACCGAGGGAGGTTGACAGTTATTTTGTGTTTCTTCCATTTGAGAATAATCGCATCAGCTGTTGTCACCTTCTCACCAAGCTGCTTGGCGATGGTCTTGTAGCCCATTCCAGCCTTGTGTAGGTCTACAATCTTGTCCCTGACATCCTTGGACAGCTCTTTGGTCTTGGCCATGGTGGAGAGTTTGGAATCTGATTGATTGATTGCTTCTGTGGACAGGTGTCTTTTATACAGGTAACAAGCTCCCTTTAAGAGAGTGCTCCTAATCTCAGCTCCTTACCTGTATAAAAGACACCTGAGAGCCAGAAATCTTGCTGATTGATAGGGGATCAAATACTTATTTGACTCATTAAAATGCAAATCAATTTAAAACTTTTTTTTTTTTTATGAATTTTTTTGTTGTTATTCTGTTTCTCACTGTTCAAATAAACCTACCATTAAAATTATAGACTGATCATTTCTTTGTCAGTGGGCAAATGTACAAAATCAGCAGGGGATCAAATAATTTTTTCCTTCACTGTATTTGATAATTGAGTAGCACCCATTGAGTCAGTGAATTTGTGAATCAGATCAGTCCAATTCATGAATGAATTCAGACCAGTTTTGTGAACTTGATTCTTCGATTCATTGAAAAGATCCAATGCAAAGTATATACACCTTGTTTACATCTTGGATGTAGCTACTGTGCTTGGGCAGATAAAAAGATTTTGATTAAACAGTTGCTCAAATTGTGGCTTATTCCTACACAAAGCTGGCATATGACTTCAGAGGACTTTAATTGATTGCACTGACTACAGTATTTTCACTTTCATTGTATTGACAAGAATAACCTGGTTATTCTTCAGGAATTCACCCTTTGTGTTCATTTAAACAGGTTTGGAACATCACGAGTGCGAGTAATGTAGACCATACGTGTTACGTTAGATTGGAATATCTGGTTAGACGAAATAGACTGTTTATGAACTTATTAATTTTTGATTTTCTTGCACCAGGTACAACAGACTAGCAAGAGAATGGACCCAGAAGTATGCAATGTGAAGACTTAATGGACATTTTTTTAAGTCACAAATCACTGTAAATTCTAGCATCTAAAAGTAAGATTAGGTTATATTATTAAACACATTGTACTGTTAACATTTACCATCTGAAATGACCAATAATAATAGCTGAACTAGTGTTTTGAAGGGGACTGTGAGCTGCACAAAAAGACATTAAGCTTTTTATTGGTTTTGTGCATTTTGGTCATTCCCCGCAGTGGTGTTGGGCACTTTGTTTTCTTGTTTCATAAATCCTATTTAAGATTGGCATGATGTTATACAACTACAGTTACCCTACGCGAGGGCAATTAAGAAATTGGAAACAGTTTTATTGTATCTCTCATTCAGTTGATTACATTTTCTTTTAGATATTTTTATTGTATAGTTAAGAGCAACTATACTGGATCTATTTTTTTCTTTTTTTATTTTGCATTAAAATTTGTTTAAAAGCGTGCATCTGTGTTTCTCATATGTTAATTTGCATTTACTCATATTGGTACACAATAGTGTTTTTATTTGCTTTGTTGAAATGCATTTTAAACCGGCTTTGAGTTGAAGTTGCCATCAGTTCAACAAAAAGCCTGGATTTCCACTAGATCCGATGCAGTCTTGCAAGTGTCTCTGATTAAAAAAATAATTTTTATATCATGTATTCCTCTGAAACACAATTGCTTTATTCTTCCTGCCTAATCAAAGATTTTATTTTGTTCTGTTGCTTTCTGAAACATTTTCTGTGTCCATTAGACCCTAAAGAGCAAACAAAAGACTTAATTAGAGGCTCGTTTATATATCCCCTTAGTAATATTTAGCTATATATCTGGCTGCTGTTTGTAAACAGTTCCTGATATATCCATAATTACAACTATATTCCCAGTAGGATTACACAAATTATGCTTGAGGGATTTTCTTAATTGCTCAGTAGTCTGAGAACACAAATCGTATCATTATGTAAAATGCTTCCCGTCTCGATGTTTGTTTAGTAGTTAGTTTTATCAGCGTTCCCATTAGTCACCATAACTGAACATTCAGCAACATAAACAGACTTTTATCGTATCCGTAGATTACACTTTTTTTTTTTTTTCCCTACCCGGAAGTATTTAGAGGTGAGCCTGCCATTTATAGAAATATTTTCACTGTTATAGTTCATGTTTTTGCTCCTAATCTTTTCACATTTCCGAAATGATGCCCAGTGTGACGTTAGAAGTTTCATGAGAAATAATAATAATAAAAAGCTCGACGTATTCCGTGACGGTTCCGCTCTCTGTGCGTCGTGACGTCACACGCAGCGTGTCTCTCGGGGCGGAAACAAACAGCTAAGCGTTCGCAGAAGAACTGCGAGGTTCCGTGCGATATGACTTACTCCGCCAGAATATCGTGTCGATCTTTGTGCTACGCTCTCTCCGAATCTACCATCTCGTACCAATTACCTTGGGAGGAGTGTAAACATCTCTGAAGTCAGGAAGTGGGATGTGGCCCAGGTGAAAAGCGCGTTATATGGTCGCGAGCGTGGGCGCCGTGACTGATGGCACGCGATCGGTCACACACATCAGGATGACGCGTCGAGGGCGTGCGATCAATACCTGAATTCGTGCGTGGAGGACAGTAGTTTAGAGAAATAACGAGCCACTGCAGTGAGGTCTTTGGTGTGAGTGTCAGCTCAGCATCATAATGGACTCGTCTGTGGCGCTGGGGAGGCTGGAGCTCGCGCGTCCGTTAATGACCCGCGGCTCGTGTTTACCGGAGGGCGCGCAGAGCGCTCACCTGAACGGCTGCGTGCCGCTCTCTCATCAGGTGGCCGGACACAAGTATGGCGTTGATAAAGTGGGTCAGTACACATTTTATGTCATTCCTATTTATTTGAACCAGGATTCTGTTATTTATAATTGTGTACGGGGCTAGCTGTCACAATTTTCACGAACTCGGTGAACATTTCTCTGGCAGTTTTTATACAGCATATGCGCATACTTTAAAGTTTTCTCTGTATAAAGCTGTCCATTAAATACTACCGTTTTTATCTACGAAACAAGATGCAGCTGATCTTTTGTGACTACATGCTCTCTGTTACACTGTATGGGGTAAGTTGTCATTAAACAACCTTTCGGATGCTTTTTAGTTCAAATGAAACCGTAATTACAAAACAATTATGAAGCTACGAAGACTAAGAAAAAAATGTATAATAATGTACCGTTTAAAAATGTGTTTTTTTTGTTTTGTTTTTTTTTCAGTGAAATTTGCACAGAAAAACAATTATGAAGCATTAACAACATTTTGAATGAAAAAGCAAAAGTGTAGCCTATGTAAAATTAAAAATATAAATGCTACTTTATACATGAAAACATTTAAATGTGTAATGTAGCATTTAAAATGTCAAACTGTTGTTTTGGCCAACAAATATTGTGATTGCAGAATTTTATGAAAATCCCCACAAAAAATAAAATGAATGAAATGAATAAAAATCAGGATAACTCGAATATGATGTGAATTTATGAAAAAAAAAGTAAATGGTCTCATCCTGAGAACAGTTTCAGTGGACTGTAATTTTTATAATGCTGCCTTAAAACGTTTTTATTCAGAAACATGTTTAAGTGTAATCTGTAATGTATCACCTGGATGCATTATAGATTTTTTTTTTTGTCTTATGTCAAGTTAACATGTTTTATATAATACTTTAAAAAATGTTGGATTATGGTGCTGACCTTGTGCTTGACATGTAAATAGCTCCGATGCTAACATTGCATTTAAAAATTAATTGACAAACAAACAGTTTCAGTTAAAAATCTGTTTTTGTTTTACTGTTGAACTTTACCTGAATGTATGGCTTTTTTACACAACAGCTATTCATATTAGATATTAAAATATATTTTAGTATTGAGGAATTTAATTCATAAAAATGATTCTAAGACATCTTTTTTTTCATTAGGTGCTTGAAACAATCATAGAAAACTACTGCTAAAGCGAAAACAAAAGAATTGTGTCTTTAGAGTTGACTTTAAATATTACTAACATATAGCTCATGTGACAACTAGTCCTCATGCCTGATTAGTGATTAGTAATCATCCTGATGCCGCTACAGATTTAATGAAAAAAGTTGAACGGGCTGATAGGTTTTGTTGCTGACTCAGTTGGATTTGTCTCCTGATATGAGAAAACAACTCTAGATGTATGACCCATATAGTGAGTCAGTGGTAACGTAATTTTAAACAGTATTTGACCAATGTGGTAAAACGCAGGAAATATTTGACTTACATTTGCGTCCACTAGAGTTCTTTATTACTGCAAAATTCTTTTTGGGTGAACCTCACAGAGCCTGTCACACATTTGTTTGAGCCACACAAAAGTCTATTTTTAAGACCATTAAGTTTTTTTTTGTTTGTTTTTGGCATTATGACAGTATTTAAGCATATTACCATAACTTCTAATAACAAAAACTGTAATATCAAACAAATTAATACATTTATTAATATTTATAATAACATTGTTTAAAAAAAGTGTGTACTGAATTTATTACTGTTTGTATTTATTTTATTCCATTATTTAATTTTATCCTCATAAACATTTTTTCATAATAAATGACTGTTTTTTTAATGAATGAGCGTAATCATTCAAGATTATAAAATGACAAACAAACTGAAAAATAAACCATCCAGATGCATTGCAATAAGAGGGAAATGTTTTAATTGTCATGATAGTGTTATTACAATGCAAAAAAAAAAAATTGTAATGATGCTAAAACAGGCTTTGTTTATTAGCAACTTATTGTTTTCTTTAGAGTGTAGCCAATATCGTGTAAATTAGATGTACTGTGAGTCACTGGAAGAATCGATTCAGGTAGAAGAGATGTATGGTATTCATTTAAATAAAGACTTTATTTAAATGGTGTCTGTGGTAGCAAATTCCTCCCGGTTGATTGTTGTCATAAATTCATCCTGGTCGTGTTTCCTTTTATTTACCAATGTTGTGAATAGATTTTAAAATAGCTATATTTAAAGAGGGGGAGCCTGACCTAAATCCAGAGCTTCACAGTCTATGACCGTAATCTCTAAGCCCTGCCAGCCTAGTTCTCAGCAGCATATAGGCCAGCCTGTGATGTCATTTACGCACACTGCTGTGATTTCCCCTCACATCAGCTTCAGAAGGGCCTATTCACAGTCCTTCACTTAACTCAATGGATACGAGCGTGTATTCATCTGTATAAATCAATGCGTATTTCAAAAATGGTAGCGTGTGCTTATTGTTTGGCATTTGCACTGTGATCATAACGATAATGATTATGAGTTTTTTTTTTTTATCACAGGTATCTTGCAACATCCTGATGGTACGGTCCTGAAACAGCTGCAGCCTCCTCCAAGAGGACCGAGAGAGATGCAGTTCTACAGTATGGTGAGCATTACAGGAATGTTCTGGCTTCAAGACTGGTTAAGGTCTGACAACAGCATCTGTGACATGCTGTCTATCGCCACAATCATTTTGACACATCCTTCGAATCTAAAGCAAATCAAATTGCATCCTGATAACTCAGGGTCATGTCATATATATAAAAGTTATGTCCTATATTTCATCATACATGCATGGATCCCAGAAAAGCATTGTTGAGGTAGAGGAAAATTCAACCACAGGAATAACGTTCGCACCAAAGACAATAACTATGATGCTAACGAAGTTTTAATAATTGCTCTAACTCTGAGATCAGGGCTTAAAAGGGATATGAAATTAAAATTCTGTCTTTAATTACTCACCCTCATGCTCTGAAACCCGCAAAACATGTAGAACGTAGAACAGTGCAAGTTTAATAATCACATTTGGCTGTATCGCATTTCCTGACTTTCTGTCCCCAAATTTAAGATGTCTCATAATGATACGACAATCAGATATTTAGGACTTTAAGGACCTGCAAGGACTTGTTCATTTCACACACATGGTTCGAAATACATTTTACAGTATGCACCGGGGCGTTTTCTCCGAGGAGGCAATGTCGGCTCAAAAAATTGGATGAGAAAATAATCAATATTACAAAAATTATACCATGCAAATATTACTAAGTATGACTGGGGCGAGGCCGAGAGCCGTGGGAACGGAGCGAGGCTGGTGGAGTTAATGATAATGAGCGACACCTGCGCCACTCACCGGTCTCGAGTCCCACAGAGGAGCTCCGGAAGGATAAAAGGAGGAGTGACGACGAGAGAGGACCAGGCCAGGACTTTTATTTATGTTTTGTGTGTGGCAGTCGTCCGTGAGGGGCTGCCGCTTTACTTTTATGTTTGGTTATTTTATTAAAACCTTGTTTGGATGTTCGCCGGTTCCCGCCTCCTCCTTCCCGATCTACGAACTGTTACAATAACATTAAAAGTATTAAAGTTACTCGTTTTTATAAAGTAACTCTGTCCATTAGCTATACCCGCGGGAAAAGTTACAGTGGAGGCTTGCCTCCCTTCGGCCCATTGACTTTCAACAGAGACCCCATAGCATGCCGTGGGTTTAGTGGGAGGTAATTGAGAATGAATGGGGGAAAGTCACATGAGACTTTTTCTTTTTTTTTTTTTTCTTATTTTCGTGTGAGCTCTCGGACTGAATGAAGACTAATTATAAAGTTAGTAAACAACTCACCCGCTTAGATATCACTGCTTTGTGTCACATCAAAATAAACCTTGAAATGGCCTGAAAACGTGATGACTGTATCAGTTAGTGAGCATTCAGCTTGATGAAATGAAAGATGTATCTTCGTGTCTGTGACAGTGTTTACAGGGCTTTTATGACGATGACCCGAAAATAAGCTAAAAACAAACAGCTGAACATCAGTTCACAAATAAAGAAATGGAGTGTCTATTTACACTAAGTGCAAATAGCCTGCCTTATTGGCAGAGGATATTTACACTAACTTTGCCCACAAACGTGTGATTGGCCGAGTCAACATTACAAAAGACGGTAACACTTTTTACAATAAGGTGTCATTTGTTAACATTAGTTAATGTATTAACTAACATGAACAAACAATGATCAATACATTTATTACACTATTTATTCATCTTTGTTAACGTTAGTTAATAAAAATAGAGTTGTTCATTGTTAGTTCATGTTAGCTCACAGTGCATTAACTAATGTTAACAAACACAACTTGTGATTTTAATAATGCATTAGTAAATGCTGAAATTAACATTAACTGAGATTAAGAAATGCTGTAGAAGTATTGTTCATTCTTAGTTCATGTTAACTAATGTTAACTAATGAACCTTATTGTAAAGTGTTACCCAAAAGACAATAGTCTAAACAGAGCTCCAGTGGCAAAGATGATGAAGTGCATGCCGAAGTCAATTGACCCAGGTTCCACCTTTTGCCAAACTTTTTCAAATTCGTTTTTACGTTTTCAAATCTCATCACATCGGGTAGGTGTAGGGACCATATTGTCCCAATATGGTGGCATCCGTTTAATAATTTGAATTAAAATGATAATTTACATTCAGTACATTAGATATTTGCCACTATTTGCAGTTACTATAAATAGCAGAACATATTGCTATTTTAAGTGTAAATACAATCTATATTTTGCACTTAGTGTAAATGGCATATTGTCAAGAAAATACTATTTTCACTTAGTGAAAATAGCATCTAACTAAGATTAATAAATGCTGTGGAAATATTGTTCATTTTTAGTTCGTTTGCTAAAGTAGTTTACTAATGTTAGCTAATGAAACCTTATTGTAAAGTGTTTCCAAAATATTGTTCAAATTGTTACTGCCTTTAGTTATTATTTTGGAATAAATGTAAAAATGCATAAAACACTATGAAATGTATAATTAGTATTTAAAATATTAAATAAAATAAAAAATAATGCCTCCATTTTAAAACACCACCGCACGCCACTGGTATGCACATATAGAGAATAGAGTCTACACCAAAATGATGACCTGTTTTTTTTTTTTTTTTTTTTTCGTTGGCCACAAAAGATATTTTGAAGAAGAATGGTAACCAAAATGATTTGATGACCTTTGATTTCAATTTGTATGGACAAAAACACTGAGACATTTCTCGAAATATCATCTTTTATGTTTCACAAAAGTCATACAGGTTTAGTATGACATGAAGAACCCAGAATTTCCCTTTCTGTGTATTATTCTGTCATCCATTGTCTTTGGTGCAATTAGAAGACTGAAACGGAGCCATTAACATTTGTGAACATTTTTTTTTAAACCCATTAATGCTTGGCATTACGATCCATGTTGGTCATCTGATTGCGTGTGATCAGCTCTGTAATGGAGTCCAAAATGTTTTGTGGTGTAATCGTTAAAATTGCATAGGGAAGTAGTGACACACGTGAATGCATAGTATTTGTAGTGCAAACACTAATGTCCTGGATGACAGTGAAGGGCCATCCACTCATCTGTCAATCCAGCACTGCACCAAAGCAAGGGTTTAAATCGTTGTTATATGTAGTGGTTGACCAGAATAGGGTTTTTTTAGTCTAGTGCAGATATTTTTCAGAGCAAGGTGGCTTATATAAAGCTGATGTATGATATCATACCATTTAACCAACAGTCAGCTGTTTCTATAACCAACAGTACACTCAGTATTTGAGTTTGTGTGCACTGGCAATCATATTTTCTCAAAGAAAGTCTAGGCAACACAAAATTCTCTTACAGTATACAGAGAAAATTACAAAGCAGGAAACCAGATATAGCGCAGCGTAGTTTAAAGTTGCTCACTCATGTTTATATAGAGGATATTTTTAATAGGTAGCCTATTCAAAGACTTTCTCATTAAAATGAGATGACTATATATTTTCTGAACGCTGATGGCGTATTAAAAATATTAAAGTTGTTGCCCCTCTGAGACGGTAAAAAAAAAAAAAGACAAAGAAGGGGAATGGGAGTCATATTGACTAGTTACATGCATAGACTGTAAAAAAAGATGGACAACGCGTCTCCGCTTCCTTCCACTGTAGAAAAGTGAAGCGAATACATCTCAGTATGGCCGCTGCCATCTTGAGTAAATTGTCATTTGGAGCCCGAGTCTGCGCAGTAGAGATTCGTTTGGAGCCCGAGTCTGCGCAGTAGAGTCGTGAGGTGGAGCTGCGGAATCAAACTCCCGCAGACCCAATCAACCATAACGACACGCCCCGTTTTTATAGCATCAAATTACTAACTAAAATCAAACATATCACAAAAACGAACAATTGAACATATAGCGTGATAACAACTACCTTAAATGACCAAAACCATATTTCGGAATATTGTATTAGAAGTGTAATTTCATTTTTTTTATTTTGACCGAAGTCCCATTCGTTTACATGGAGAGGGTGGGGTTTATGACCTGTACTGCAGCCAACCCCCAGGGGGCGATCTAAGAGCCCGCAGCTTCACTTTTAAGGACGAGTGAGACACACCCGGTTACATGTGGCTAAAATATGGTTACCATCCAAGCTGAAAACATGCACATACACTATATGGTAGAAATTGTGATTATTTATTTATTTTTTATAATTGTTTTTTTTTTTAAATTTTATTTAATTTTATTTTTTATAAACGAACAGTTAAGGTGTGGTCACATTTACCATCGCTCAGTTATAGTTTGCACATGACGTCATTGCTGTGGCGTGAAATGCAGCTGGAGGGCAGGAAGTGATTTTTGTTAATATAGGATTCGCTAGCAGAAACTCAAAATTGTTTATAGATGCTCAAATCGGTCAAACCGAGAAACCACAAGGAGCTTTTATCATGTACGAAAATTTGTTGTTCAAGGGGGGAAAAACACAGGAAAATTTGGCTTTTAAACCTACGTCTGTGGTCGGGAGGAACAGAGTTGGATAATGCTTGTGTGCAAATGGTTAATATAAGATATAATAATATGTTAAGATATAATAGTATATTAAGATATTAATGAAGACATAAAAATTGATACAGGGTGCCAACTCTTACATATTCAGCGTGAGACAGTCAGAATTCACTAATTTTTAAATGCCACACATAGACCTGATGTAAATAAGATATTATAGTTGTAGTTTAGAGAGCGTCATTGATTATATCAGAATATTGTGAGACTGCGATAAATTGAAGTGAGTGACAGCTTTTTAGTGATTATATGGAAATGCCATATGCTTGTACCCTGTACATGCTGCTGCAGCAAAGTTTCAAGAGTGACACATATCCCTCATATAAATGCAGGATTCACTTTCGAAATAGCTTGTCTGCAATCAGGGTTAGTTGCTTTGTCAATATCCACCACCTCGATGGCAGGCAAGTATTTCAATTTAGTTGAAAAATCGATCCTCTTCATAACACAAGGATCACGTCCATCATATGTTGTGATTTTCTGTTTATACCTTTCTCTTGTAATAGTGTCTAAACCAGTACAGTACGGACTTCAGAATCACGAGAATCACGAGATTGCAAAAAAGCTATAGGGCACAAATGAGGGCACATTTTCCCATGCAGATTCCGCTTGTGTTCAAGTTGGTCGCACAAATTCACCACATTGAGCAACAGAAAGCTGCTTGGTTTGAAAGTGACTTCTGTGTGAGCTGTGCTTCATGCATTGATATACTATTATACTTTTCTTGTAGACAAGTTTTGCTAAAGTGACCGCGCATTTACAGTATTAAATATGTCCTGATGAATCCATTCCAATGCAGAAATTTCACAGTGGGATCTTGTTGTTTTTGTCAGGTGTATGCTGAAGACCACTGCGACCCCTCTCTTGTAGACCTCAAAGCGCACCTTCCCAAGTACTATGGCACGTGGTCCTCACCAGACGCTCCCACAGGTACACAGATGGATGCATGAAGCTATGAGTAGATTGGTGGATAAACTGTACAGCATGTTTAGTCAGCATGTCTGCTCGCTCTCTTCCACAGATCTGTACCTCAAGCTGGAGGACGTGACACGCAGCTTTCAGAAGCCATGCATCATGGATGTGAAGATTGGCCAGAAGAGTTATGACCCCTTCGCTTCACAGGAGAAACGGGAACAGCAGATCAGGAAATACCCGCTGATGGAGGAGATTGGCTTCTTGGTTCTGGGGATGAGGGTATGTTTTTGTCTTTAAAATTATTTTGATTATTTCTGAAAGTCTAATGAATTAACTATTGACATGCTTACATGTCATACATAAAAAAAAATTAAAAAAGTACACACACAAACACACACACTACCAATTAACAATTTACAGTTAGCAATTAACAATACACTATACACTAACAATTATTTTTATTATCAAATAATCTGTCATGTATTTCTTTGGGTTAATTGATGATAAAAAAAAAAATAAAAAAAACATTTAATAAAAAATGTATTATTTTTAATTCGATTTCAAAATTGATGCTACACATTCTGCCTAATATTTGAAGGCAATGAAATCAAAAATAGTGAATGTCCCTTTACCGTTACTGATCTCATTAAAAAATTTATTACAGTTACATGAAAAATGTTTCACATTAATGTCTTACATTAAATATTTGAGAATCCCCCTCCTCCCCGCCCCCCTATTGATTAAGGCTGGAATACACTACACAACATATTTTAAGACACTAGGCGTCGTACACTTGCTGAGTGACAATGAAAACAATGTGTTTTAAAACTCAAAATATCGAATGTGTTTGATATCCTCCAACTGAATTCATAGTAGTGGTCAACCGATATATCGGCTGATATCTGGCATTTTTCAAATATCGGCATCAGCCTATGCGTTCGAGGCGGTGCTTACATTCTCCCTCTAGCTGTTGTCTTTAATAGTTCTGTCTAACATGGATAGAAGTCTGGCTAATAATCAGATAGAATGGTTAAACAAAGGAATTAAAATGTATACAAAAATTATTATAACGATTGCTTTTATATTATTAGTAGTAGAAAGGCAAACATTATAATACTTTCTTGTTTGCTGTCAGCATTCAGCAAATACACATTTATATAATTTAAACAAATCTTTGAATGACTAATGAACATTCACAAACCTTGAAAACTTAGTCTGATACTGTTGTGAGATCTGGTGAAGTGTGCATTTGTATCCTGCATGATCCCGTGTGGTCTGCGTGAAGGTCGATCAGGAGGAAATGCGTGATCAACAAACTTTAAACTCGTGATTTCAAACTATGCTGCGCTTTATGCATTTGCCCACTGTCATATTCATGTCATTTTCACTGTGTGCTGTTTGTAAAATGACTGTTACCTTGGCTTTGTTTGAAAAAAAAAAAAAAAAATTATTCCCAATGCAAACAAACTTCCCAGAATACTGAGTGCCCTGTTGGTTACAGTGTTTACTTCCTTTTTAATTATATTTTTATTAAATATTTATTTGTGAAAAATACTGTCTTCTAAAGTATGTTTATTTAACATTTATTTTTTAATCCATTTTCACGTTATTTCAAATTTCTTAAATATCAATTAAAAGAAATAATTATATTGGCTTTATATCCTGCTTTCCAAGATATCGGCATCGGCTGTCAAAAAAACAACATCGGTCGACCACTAATTCATAGTCTGAAGCTAAAAAATCAGACTCTATGACCATCATGCATTACATGATTTCTTTTTTATTTTCTATAAAATCTGTCAACTCAAATATATAGACTGGCAACTGTAGTGTGTATAGGACTTTCTTCTTTCAGACGAATCCAATCGGAGTTATATTAAAAAATGTCCTTGCTCTTCCAAGCTTTAGAATGGGAGTAGGCGGATGTTTTTGTTCAACAGTCCAAATATAGTCAAATAAAGCACGTGCATCCATAATAAAATCTGCCTCACAGGGCTCCGGGGGGTGAATAAAGGGCTCCTGTAGCAAATCAATGCATTCTTGTAAGAAAAATATGCATATTTAATGTTATAAATACTTTTTTCTCACTTCTGCTGACTGTCATGCGTCCAAGCCGTTCCGAGTGATTATGAAAACGAAGAAATCATTCGCGATAATGAAAGCTGTTTGTGTAGCTTCTCAGTGAACTACGGCTCTGTGTAGTAAATGCTGCTCCATCTGAAAGCACGTGAAGATACCACATTTAATAACATGTTTTTACTCCAAACCCACTTCATAACGTCAGTCGAGTGTTTGAAATAAATCCTTCTGCGAGATAATATGGCTTCTTACACAGATAAACAGTGATAAAGGCTGCCGATTAGCATTGCATTATTATATACTTTATTATAATGAAAATTATAATAAGAACTCCGATAAATCATATATTGTCATAGTCCTGTGTTTATTAGTCTCATTTAAATCTAATGTTTATTCAGAAACAACTTTAGGGATATCCTGGATTTCTACAGAAGGGTGTAAGGGTGTAGGGAGCGAGAGAGCCCTCTGGCCTTCGGATGGAGATTTACTACTGATCACAGAACCTTGCATCACTGACAAGATGCACATGCCAATCACGATTGCGATTTCGTTGCGATTTTTATTTTATTTATTTTTTCATGCAGCCCCAGTGGAGATATAGCAAGGTCCAAAATAGATCTGTTTTTGAATGCGTTAGAGAAGTGTTAGCTGCTGTCACCTTCACATTGTGAATTGCCTGTGGGTCGTATGCTGGTATGGTATGCTGTGTAATATGAAGCAGAACCGCCGGGGTTGAGGTGTCAAAGTGGCTTTAAGTAGTAGGCAGCCGGTGTCAAATTCTCACCTAACACATTCAGATGTGGTTGTTCCACTCTCTACTGACTCTTTTGAGTCATCATTACTTCCTGTATACAACCTGCACTGCAGTCCTCTAGATGTCTGTAGATGCTTTTATTCAATGATAAAGAAGCATAGTACTTATTACTTACAACTGCCTTACTCAACTCAGTCTTTCAGTCCAGAATGTGGCTTCGCTCTTCCAAAGGTCCTGCCATTTCATCTAATGATAATCTTCGGTACAGCCGGTGCCAGAGCCTTGTGTTTTAAGAGGTTTTAGGCCTAATTAACGGTCAGCAGCTTTAGAGCAGACAGAAGGGGGTAAAGCTCAGTGGTAAAGACACAGCGCTGTGTGCACTACTACAGTCACACGTTTACTGAGCCCTGGACACATTAGGCAGTAGTAGTACTGTCGTCAACACGGCTGGAGTGAAGTGTTTGGATAGCTTGGGAGGGAAATTTGGTCTGTATAATCAAACGGAGCATGCAAGAACGCTTGTTAAGAAGCCTATTTAAAAAAGTGGACTTAGTATTTACTGCAATAGTGGTTGAAGCAATCCTAAATCCTCTGTAAACTGGTGAACTTAGATCATCTCAACCACTGTAGTTAAGCATAATGTTGTTTAAGCAGTTATAATCGACCACAAAAAGGAATCCATGCTCCTAGTCAAAAAACATAATCTCAAATTTAAGAAACAATTGGGATCTGCTGATACTGCTCTCATAAAAATACATGTAGAATTTTAAACTCCCATTTAATGTCTGAAATGAAATATTTTAGAAAACATAAATTCATACAATCATAAGGGGTTATACAGTTGTACAATCATAAGGGGTTCTTTTTGGTGTGAGGGAATAGAAAGGTTCTGCAAAGTTAAATTTTTGAATGTGTTTTAAGGTGTTAGATGCTGTCATATTCACACATGAGCATGGGTTGTGACGGTGAGGACATTTTCCCACCGGTTAATTGTCGTGTGGCAACACCGGTAATACCGGTATCACCGTGGTGGGGACGGGTCGTTTGAGTTTTACTCTCACTTTTAAATTTGCGGCAATTCGGCTTCAAGCAGTTTTTAGTTTGTTTGAGTTTTCTCACTTTCCCTCACTTTCCTTTGCTTAAATAGCTTGTAAAAGCACCGTGCGCATTTTACTCTCACTTTTAAATTAGCGGCAATTCAGCATCAATTGCTTGAATTCAATTCAAGCAACAACAAAATACAACACATAACTTTTATTAACAAAACGAATAAACATACACCCATGCTAATATAAAATAACAAATAACTTACAAATTTTAAATAGGTAGCCTATACAAAACTGAAAATCAGTAAAGACTGAGGAACAACTAATTATAAAACATAGAACATTTATTAGCAAAACGATTAAGAAAGTTTGGAGGCACGGACTGCATACGCTTTGTAAAATAATCACACAGTTTAAATAAAATAAAAATCAGCAAATACTGTGGAACCAAATAAATGAGAAACGAATGTTAAAAAAACCTTCCAATATCACCTTAGATAAATGGCAGGTCAACAGGCTTTTCAAAATCCAAAATATTTTTAAAACAGGTGCTTTTACATTTCGTTTTGAAACTCTTCTGCCATCGTCTTGTCTGTCTCACCTCTCTCTTCTTGTCAGTCATCTCGACTCACTCTCCTCACATGATAAACGAAATCTGAGATGCGTGACTGTCGTTCGTTCGGTGTGCTCCATTGAGCAGCCGCGTTCAGTTTTAATTGTGTCTGTTCTCCAACTGAACTAAATGATTTTTATTACTATTAAAAATATCTAAATGATGGTGAGGGACGTATC
Source organism: Onychostoma macrolepis (assembly GCF_012432095.1). NCBI lineage: Eukaryota > Metazoa > Chordata > Actinopteri > Cypriniformes > Cyprinidae > Onychostoma > Onychostoma macrolepis. Next base: position 25,127,870 of record NC_081166.1, read on the forward strand.
CGGTGTTGCGGCATAACACCGGTATCACCGCCAACACGTCTATCGCAGCAACCCTAAAACACATACCGCTCAAAAGTTCTGAAAAATTAAGATTTTCAATGTTAATGGTTTTTTAAAAAGAGAAGTATCGGTATCGGCTCCGATACAGTCATTTTCAGACGCAACCGATCCAAATCCAATATTGTGCGTACTATTCTGTGTTATTGTTGAGCCCCACGAAATCACAAAAACATTATAAAGCACCATAAAGTTTTCATGCACTATATTTCAAGTGTTCTGAAGCTGTTCCATAGTTCAATGTGAGGTACAGATGAACATTTAAGTTGTTAAATGAAGTTCAAATGAATTTAATTCAAGTTCAAATGAGCTTCTCTCCACTGCAGCTCTCGTCCATTCAGCATTCAAACTGTGTGTTGCGTTCCGTTAGTCAAAATGATGAAACTCTCTTCAAGAGCGCACAGTAACTCAGGTTACTGTGAAAGAAAAGGCTCAAAGTATCACACAGATTTAATACGGGCTCGGAGGGCTGCATTCCGTGTTGCTTCAAGCGCATCATTCTGCGCACGGGATGTGCATAAGCATTTTGTGCCGCTCTGTATTGGCACCTTTTGTATTATAATACTTTTCTGTGCAATGAAAGATTATTAATAGTCTTTCTTGTTCTTACCTATCTATTGTCCTATCATTACTGTGCTATACATTTAAAAGAAATGTCTTTTATAGTATATATATTTATAAATAAATGTATTTAGGCTTACTTGTTTTTTCATGAATGTATTTTACAACAATACAAAGAGCAATGTGTAACATTTTACCAGATTTAGTCCTACACTTATTCACTTATTTGTAAATAAAAATGTTTCACTAGATTGTAGGATATACAATTATTGTGCACCTGTGATTTTTCTAGAGTACACTGTAGAAAATGAATCCTGGGTCTTGTAATTTTCGTTAAAAAAAATTAAGGTAATTAAAATAGTGTGTATATTTCATTAAAGAAATTGTGGTTCAGTGTTGTATAGAAAATATTGAGGACTTTTTTTACTAATAAAACCAAGAGATGTGTTTTTTTTTTTTTTTAAGAAACAAGCAGTTTTGAGGCTTAAATTGAGGAACTGATTAAACTAAAAAAAATTAAGGAAAGAAGGCTACCTATTTATTTTAAGAGAATTAGCTCAATTTTGCAATTTTATTTTAGAGGTTATTGTTAGTTCCCAGCATGTTTTGCATATGGCTGGATATGGAGAGTAAATTTTAAAATTAAATGCTATTTTATGTGTTTTTGAGTGAAGGGAAACATCTATTAATGTTCAGTTAAGTTTGACATTTGAAAGAATTTCTGTTACGTTGAAGTTTCCATTATGCAGTGCAATCGCTACTATTATGTAGAAGAGTAGCGCTTATGGTTATGGATACTATTCCTCTAAGGCATTAAGCCTCATTCAATGAGCAGTAGCTTTGCTTGTGCTAGTGCAGTACTTTCCAGTATTGCTCAAGTATTTTCCTACTTGAGCTGTTTGGCTGTATACAGTCTTTTAAATGTACAAAATAACTCCAAGTCAAATACAAACAGGCCTCACTCAAAATCACAGACTTTTGAGTATCAACTTAAAATAAATGAGCACATTTCACAAATTATATTAAATTCATTGTGTCATAGATTAATTAATTTAGGAGATTTTACATGATTTATTCAGGTAGATTGCATAAAAAAAAAAATCAAGCCTTAAAAACTACTAAAATAATATTATGTGTAATATTGTTACCATCATTTATTTAAGTTGATAGCTCGTTCTACTTTTTACAGTATATCTTTTGCTGCTGAATAATCCACTAACCTAGTTTATAATATTATTTTCATAGATTATGATTATATATTTTTTCATATGTAGTAGATTGTGTTTAACACACAAACGAGTGACGAACACAGAGAAGTAAAGAAATTCTACATTGATTTAAAAAGAAAAAAAACTGCTCTGGTATCGGATCGGATCGGATCTGAAAAAATGGTAACGTTGCATCCCTAAGCCTAACTAATAATTTCAAACATTATTAAAAGCAAGTGAACAAATACACAAATTACAAACATGGATAAATACAACAGAACAAAGTTTCAAATAAAGTAAGGTCTAACATCAGTATTCAGGTACACAAATGTAATAATTATGCCTAAATCTAAAATAACACTATCTTGGTTAAAGCTGTGTTTTGTTATTTGATTAGCATTAAGAACACAGACATCAGGTATTTATAGGCTGCGGTCATTTTAATGCACAGATACACATCGGATTTTCTTCTCTACTGTTTACATTCACTTAAAACAATAGTGACAGTGTTTACGAGAATACTTGCAGAGATTTTGACAATTTTATTTGTATTTGTCTGTTCAAGCATAATGAGATGAGAGAGGAATCAATAAACTTTCATTCTATGATGGTTCAACAGGTGCAGCTAATCTGTGAATCACGTGTGTTCTGAACCGTAGGGTCTAGTCTGTATGGATTACGGGTCAGCTACGATCCGTTTAACCACTAGTAATTGATTCCTGTGACAAAGCTATATTTTCAACATCAGTCTTCAGTGACACTTAATCAGAAATCATTTTAATATGCTGATTTGCTCAAGAATCATTTCTTATTATTATCAGTGGTGAAACAATGGTAATGTATGAGTATTAGTGCTCTTGAAAATGTTATTTTATTAATGAGCGTACGGAGTGTTTCTATCTGTATCTGTTTGTTATCCATGTTCTGTAAATGCTCTGTGTGGATCTGAGCGAGGTCTCTGCACCAGCTGTCTTGCGTAACACATCCTGCTCATTTAGCTTACGCTACCGATCTGACTTGTTTAGTCATATGTTTTCTTGGCAGCTTGTATATGTGAATCAATCTTGGAAATAGCACAGAAAATTCCAGAGATATCTGTAATTTCTCAAAGCTTGACAGACTTTTGGGGATTGATGCAGATGATGACAGCTCTTCTTGTTTGAGTGTCATTACATGCAGTATAACTACAGTGATGGACTATTGACTTGAAAGGGTGAGCCATTCTAAGAACCCACAGGTCCAAAGAGCCCTTAACATCTCCATAAAGAATGACTCCCCAAATCATCTTCTATGTTGTGCAAGTAGTTTTAAGAATTCCATCGGTGGTCTCCAAAAACATTCAATCCTTCTCTGCTGCACATTCTAAAACTGAACGGATGAGAAGTTCATGCAGTAAGTCATATTGTCAGAAAAAAAAAAAAGTAAAATCTGTTCACCAAAAAAAGAGAAGAATGGCCTAAAGCATATAACCAAATCATATTAACCATGATGGTGAAGGAAAGTTGTCAAACAGGTCTAGAGAATATTTAATTTCTTTAAATATTAATTTAAAGAAATAATTTATTTATCAAGGATGCATTTTCAACGGTGATAGTAAAGACATTTGTAAATGTTAAAAAGATTCCAATTTCAAATAAATCCTGTTCTTTTGAATTTTCTGATTTTTTTTTTTTTTCAAAATACAATCAAGCAAGAAAAACTACAGTATTTCAAGTATTGATTGACAATTAAATTGTAATAATTTTTCATAATATTACTGTTTTTACTGCATTTTGATCAAATAAATAGCGTTGTTGAATGTAAACAGCTTTCAGTAACATTAAAAATTTGTAATGATTCCAAACTTTTGACAAATAGTGTATATATTTCCTTTAACAATTGTTAATGAAGAGGTAGGGGTTAGCATAATGCAGACATCACTGGCTTAGTATGAAATGACTTAGTGTGGGTGGGTGTGTGGGTGGGAGAGAGAGAGAGAGAGAGAGAGAGAGAGAAGGATATGTTTGGATATCTGTACCATCAGACAGGATGAGCTTATCTCACCGTGGCCTCTCCCAGCATCCTCAGGGTCTTTTGCTTCTCTCTTGAGAAACATGGGTGGAGACCTCTAAACTCTTTATCATCCGCTCTTGATGGATGAGGTTTACTCAACGCTCTTCACTTATGCCAAGCAATGCCTTTCTTTATTATCTCAGATGAAATGTGCAGGTTGTCTGAGAAGAGGCTTTATATGTTTTGCCTTTTGTCATTTGTACTTGGATTTAAATATGTAATGTAAAACTTTCCTGACTGTATTACATGTGACGTGTGTCAGTGCATCTTCCCTTTAATAAAGTCAAATGCCTTTTAAAATAAATGTCTGAAGTATAATGTAATCAATTATTCATATATACAGGGTTCGTACAGGTGCTTGAAATCCTTGAATTTGAACATTGTTTTCAAGGTTTGAAAAGTGCTTGGATTTTGGATAAAGTGCTTAAAAGTGCTTGAAAATACAGTTGCATTGGTTTCATGTAAAAAAACAAACAAAAAACATTTTCTTACGTAATACTTCATATAATTATTTTTATTTTTTTACATAAAATAAGCTACAGCTCTGCTCGAGTCCGTGTGGCTGTAGTGTGATCTGTCTATCTTTATAGATGTGCGCCCTCTGATGGAACAGAGCGGGAGATAAAAACACGTCGGGAGGTTGCCGCTTCAGTGAGCGTTGGCTTGAAAACGACAAATACAAATTATGGTTAAAATAATGTAAAGTCTCCTGTAAATTCAGATTTTATTTTTTTTTCAAGGGAGAGTCTGTGCTTTCAAGTCGTGTAAAAGGTAAGCAAAAATGCCACTCTGTTAAATTAAATATGTTAAGACTGTCACGATTAAAGTGAAATAATAAAATAAACATTTCAAAGTCAAAATGCAGGGCGGGTGTTTTTAATATTAATTTATCTCTGAAGTGAACCGACTGCCTTGGCATTTTCATTTCATCTCATCAACATACAGTATAATGTCTGAAAGTATCATTTATGAGCACAGCACTGCTTTGTGTACAGCCGTTACCAGGAAAACCGCTGTATCAATGCAGTTCCAAAAGCGCCACCTAGTGGCAGACAGAACCTCATATTTTAGCCTTTAAACTATTTTTAAGGAATAATGGAAAGGGATGAGTCGAAAGTGTAAAGAATTATTTTAATTTAAAGCACACAAGACATCAAACATGTTTGATATTTAGGATTTAAATCGGGATGATGACGGCTATATGATTACGTCAGCACTTTAACAGCAAATGCGCGACCGCAAAACAGCTGCTGTATGGCTCCGTTGAATAGCAATAGGAGACGGAGGAAACTGCTTCTTGAAGTTTTGTAGTAACACGATTGTCTGTATAATGTGTCGAACACGTATCACAACCGATAAGGAGAAAGAGAAGCGCTGGGGTGAAATCACCTCAGTTTTGAACGTACCGGGTGAGTGAAAGCTGCTTGCACACTAGCTAACATATGTAAACATTGCTGATGAGCTGCTGCGTGAGATCACGTGAGGCGCTCCCTCTGGCATGATGCGCCACGAATTTCAAATTTTGTAGTGTGTGCACGTTTAAGATTTGAGGGAAGATAATCTGCAAAGATTCTCCTTATGTGTGTGCTGCTACCAGATTTCATAATAAAAATCCTGTAGTGTGAGCCAGGCTTAATGCAGTTATTAGAACATGATTGAGAACAAAATAGAGTGATTGTAGATGTGTAAAGTGTATGTTAATAGAGTGGTGCAGGTATGAAGTTAAAACATGGAAGAATAGTTCTCCATGGGTTCCCTCGAGATTTGCCTCTGGGGTTTTATCATTTCAATTTTCAATTTTCAATTCCTGAGTAAAATAAGGTCTGTGGTAAACATACCTTGACAATACATTGATGTTTTTCTCTACAGGGTAAATTACACACACCCATATTGAAAACACAAATTTTGAAGCGATTAAGTTTATTTTTAGTAAGTAACTACAGAAGAATGTTTGGGGTGTGAGAGTGTGCATTTTACTTTGTAGAACAAAATATTCAAGTATTGTCAAGTTATGTTTACCATAGACATTGTTTTACTGTCTTTCATTTTATTAAAAAAATTATTAAACTCCATGGTAAAATCTTGAGGGAACCCATGATGAATTAGCCTTCTGGGTTCAGACGTAACGACTTCAGCACTTTTATTACCTTAGTTTGTGCTTTTCTCTATACAGTTCGACAGCAGCCTCTTTACTAATGGCGAAACTCTAAGTTTAACTGCTTCAAGAACAGTGGTGTTACCACCTCGCTACTGAGAAATGTTCTGTAGCTTTTTAGCTGCGAAAGAAAGAAAGCTTGCTTTCCATTGATAATAAAAGCATAATAATTTAGTATAAAAAATGTAATCATTTTGTGGGGGGAAAAAATGTTGTCATTTTTATCCTATTTTTTTGTTACATTTATTGGCCTAGTCATTGTGGGTTTTAGTTCTTTTGCTGTTGTAAGCTGTAAGGACCTTTTGAAATGACTGAAATCATTTGGTGAAGTGATATGGGCATGTAATGCGGTAAAGATCTGCCTGGAACTAACATAATTGCATAATTACCTTAGAAAGTTCAACAACCCACGTAGTATTATTTATATACTGTTTTTTTTAAAAAAAAAAAGGAAATGTACTGCTAATTTCTGCCAGGACACTATCAATTAATTTTACGAACAGTGCAATGAAGTGAAAAATTCAAAATAAAGGTAAAATGTCTGTAAAAAAAAAAATCTATACAGAAAATTCTTTAATTTTAATGCAGTACGTACTTAGAGACATAAGGCCACATTTAATACAGTACATTTGTGCCTTAATTTTTTTGATTTTTTTTTTTTAAACAGTGTAATATAACCATCAGAATGGATTTATTAATATTTGTATTTTCATATTTAAAACTTGTACTTCAAACAAGAATTGAGCTTTTGTTTTATTGTTTTTTATTTTATTTGTGCATGTATGTTGGATGTTTGTGGCTCAAGCTTAAGTAAAAGAAGCACAGTCCAGTCATTTAAGGAAAATGATTGGTTGACCTTTTACTACATTAAAAAATATGGAAATTTGAAATCTTCAGGATGGGAGTTGCACATAGAAAGGGCAGCGAGGTCCAGTTTCTTGGTGAAATATTGATGGGGAGCAGACGGTATGTAAATTCTCAGTCTCAGGCCATCCCAAGGGTTTAGCTCTCCGCCAGCCCGTACGGAAAAACAGATGGATGAAAAGAGCCGATCTGCATAACCACCAAGCAAACAGAACCATTACTCATAATTGCGCTGTTGATTTGGATGATATAGAAAGGAACTTAATGCCCCTCTCAAAATAAACCCAAATTACACAGTACGATATTACATTGGCTCCCTCATCGCCCTTTCCAGAAGTTCAACTTGAATTTCATTTCCTCATTGGAGTTAATTCAATCAGAGGAGATACTGTAATGACCTTGAATGTCCTCTAGAGGGAGAGCCAGACCTGTGAAGAGAATATTCATGTTCAACTCTAGTTTAAAATGTTTCTTTCTGTCTTTTAGGTGTATAAAGTTGGCTCAGACAGCTTTGACACATATGACCAGCATTATGGAAGAGGTCTTGTGAAGGACACGATCAAGGAAGGTAAGGTCAACCACAGGGTCAAAGCTTCATACCGTTTACGGCAGAGGTGCCCACACTTTTTTGAGTGGGGATCTACTTTTCAAATGAGAAACTCACCGAGGTCTACCAAGTGAAAAATAAATAATAAAATGCATATAAAATAAATAGGCCTAAACAAAAAAGCTTGTTTGGATGTTTCTTTGTTGCATTAATTTAATTTTTAATAATAATAAAAATTAAATAATGTTCAATTCTTAGTACCCCCATAGAACCGTGCCTGCATTTACCTAAAGCAGTTTTCTGTTCACTAACCTTTTTTTTACTCCAAGACCCCCTCCTCTCCAAATCAATACTGCAATCCCAAACTTTTCAGTTCACTAAAACCTTTTGTATTTTCATATAATTTTTTTTTTTTTAAACAAAGCAAATTCAAGATTTAAATATTCCATGTTCTTTTTTGGAAACATACTTCGCAGAAATGTCACTGCAGATATTCTATACAACTTAAAAGTATGTATATTCTGAACTCTGTGATCTAAAAGCAGCTCGACACCATCAGTGAATAGTTCCTCTGTCAGAACGAGCTGTTTGGAGCGTTTGATGCCCATATGTACATGAACACCACTGATCCTCACAAACTTATCCAAAACATCCATTATAAAACACTCGCTGTATTCAACTGTGTGAATATACTGAGCTATATTCAAGCAGAAATGTGATGTTATAGTGATCAGTGCGCCAACAGCGCACATACATGGTTCGTTTGTGCATCAAATAATGGACACACCTAATGCATGATCCTGTATGTCACTGGAATCATCTTTAACTTGATTACAATCGTCATCCATTAAAACTTTAGGCTACTAGTGTGACACAGGCTTCTTTGATCCAGCCGAGAGCTGTAGTTCGCGTATCACATGCTCATACAGCGGTTTTAAGCTGCCGTTCAGTCAGTGAATTTGAATGGATTTATTAAAAAAATTAATTGGTTGTCCATTTTATCGAAAATTCTATTGAAATACTTTCAGATTAACTGTCACAATATAACACATTCGACATCATCTGTGGTGGTTTCCTTCTTGACAGTTACGAACATCATCTTCATTGTCTTGCAGGTTTATTCAAGTTCTTCTACAACGGCGACATTCTCCGCAAAGACGCCATCACTGCCAGCATCCTCAAAGTCCAGAAGATCCTTCAGTGGTTTGAAGGCCAGAGTCGGTTCAACTTTTATGCAAGCTCTCTGCTCTTCGTCTACGAGGGCGTCTGCGTGCCCAATCTCGTCTCTCAGACCCTACGGGAAAGCCCGATCGCACCCGAGGCCTGTGAGCAGAACAACAACATCGATCAGAGCCTCTCCACCATGTACTCCCTGCACAAGAAAGGCTGCGGCCGGAGCCACTACCAAGCCAAACAGGACAACGGCGTTTGGAGCTCCTCGCAGCAGCCCAACGGCAACCGCGGCTTGGCAAGACTTGAAGAGGACAGGAAGGAGAGCAAGAGCGAAGCGGGACAGGAAACAGTCAGTGACGTGGAGGTAAAGATGATTGACTTTGCACATGTCTTCCCTAGTGACGTTCCCGATCAGGGTTACATCTACGGCCTGAAGAACCTACTGAAGGTCCTGCATCAGATTCTGGAGGAGTGATGGAGCGGTTCTTGTTGAAGGTATGAATTGTGTAGCCACTTTCATGTCCGTCCACCCACCTTTCTCTAATCTGCACTACCTACACCATCAGTGGAGTAACATGTTTGTAATCCTTCGTCTAACGTATGTGCTTTAGTCTTTTAAAAAGCTTTGTACAGTTTATGATATCTTACTCAGGTAAATGAATCTATAATGCTTGTGTATTTATCCCTACAAAAGAAAAAACACTCATCATATTATGCCTCAGATATTATGTATTAGTTCCTGTTTCCAGAGCCATTGCAGGATTTTTTCTTTTTATCCTTTTATTTTTTTTTAAATCGATGTAATTGAAAATAGGAATTTGAGTGAGGATGTAGGAAAAATATATTTGACGTTTCTTTCGTATATGCTGCCAATAAGACCCTGCCTGTTTCAGACCTGTTGAATTGTGAATTTTATCTAGTTTTTTTTTTTTAAACGTGATTTGAAAAGAATTAAACCTTTGTAAGTGTGTTCATGTTCTGTGATTACTGATGCAATATGACTGAAATAACAGTGAACGTACACTCTTTAAAAATAAAGGTGCGTCATGATGCCGTAGAAGAACCTTTTTGTCTAAATGGTTCCATAAAGAACTTTTAACATCTGAAGAACCTTTCTGTTTCACAAAAGGTTCTTTGTGTCAAAAGAAGGTTCTTCAGATTATAAAAAGGTAAGGAAGAGATGGTTCTTTAAAGAACCTTTGACTGAATGGTTCTTCTGTGGCACCTTTTGAAGCACCTTTATTTATAGTGAAGTTGAGATCATATATTTTTCTCGTTGTACAGCCCTTGAGGTTTGTCTATATCAAATGCCAAAGTTTCCATTAATGAAGTGAACTTGAATTGTGATTTTTAATATCACAATAGTCTTTCTTCGGAATACCAACCAATTTACTTGGGTGTCCAGGTATTTCGTTAAATTGTTTGTACACGTTTATTTGGTGACTGCATAGGACATGATAGGAACTCAAAAAGACGTTTTAATGATGCTTAATATAAGAGGGGGGAAAAAACAATACCCTCAAATATAAACATTTTAATCTCAGAAGTAGATTTTTATTTTGTTGTTGATCTTTCTTTTACTTTTAACATAATTTGTCTTACATATAAAAACATATGATTTGTCAGTAATCATTTAACTTGTGTTTTTTGCATTTGTGGTTTACATGTTTATTAGCAGCTTTTTTTAACCAAGGAATATTCAGGGTTCCCACAGTCATTTAAAAATTAATTAGAGAATTAAAAATTATAGAATTAAACAATCTTTTTTTTTTTTTTCATTTTATTATTATTATTATTATTATTATTTTTATTTATTCATTCATTTATTTAGTTATGCACACACACAAAAAAAAAAAATCATTGGCTAGAAATTGCTCATTTTGAGTGCATTCAGTCAAAATGTCAAAGATGTGTCTATTCGGCCTTCACTGGAAAAAGTCAGAAAAAGAAAGGAAATTCATTGTTCTTTTGTGTGGGAAACCTGTCTATTGCATCCTTTTTCAAATCTCAGGCATAGCATTTTAATAAATTGGTCTTATGCTTACATGTATAACAATCATTCATTTTACATCTCAATGTGTATTGCTGAACTCATCAGGAAACGGTGTCCTTCTACAAGTTTCACATGTATCTCTTTTGTTTGTTATTTGTGTATTATGTATTATTAGCTTGGTTGTGATGGATGTGAAAAGACCACAGCTAGTATACTGCGGCTAGTGTACGAAAAACAATGTAACGTTCTTGTTCACATGCACCTTTAAAGTGGCACAACATGAGAAAAGTTGCTTTCTGTTTGTACCCATAAAGACAAAAAGTGCACGAATAGCATAGCTCTGTAGAAATATGTGTTTTTTTGGGCAAAGTTAAAAATTGCCTTTGTGCCTATCAAATAAAAAATAGTTCTTGGTGTATTAAAGGTTTTCTGTAGACCTCAAGAACTGAAAGTGGTCTAAGCAAGCTCTGGAATAGTGCTCTCCATTTTAATATGCTTTCGTTCACAAATAAATGAACTGATGTCATGTTTACATTCTACCTTTATGGTTATCTGGACAAAGACATTGTTATATAGTCGTACATGCATAACTCAATAATTAATGTCCATTAATCATCTTATTTATGCACTGAAAGTAAGTGAAAACATTGTGTACATTTATGCTCTTTGTTAATTACTAAAAATCTGTCATTTAATTTCTTTTTCTGATTGTTTGTTTTATAATTGTTTTTCTTTTTTTCTTTTTTTTTTAATAATAGTATATGGCACCTAATTGGTAACTACTGTATGTGTGGTGCTTAAAGCACTTTAGTGAGCCTTTGGTGAGACTGGATATTTCTCTGTGGAATAAATTGATCAATCTTATTTAAGGGCATGAAACTGTTGAATCTCAACAAACGGACAAATGAAGTCTAAACACTCACATCAACATTTGTACACTGGCTAGATCTTTTGTTTGGTGGAACGGCAGGAATATTTCCATGCCATTCATTTTCTAAAAGATATCATCTCTTTGGTGTCCTAACGCTTGCTGTTCAATATGCTGAAATATACAGGCCTGGGTTAGTCTCAATATACGTCCATTTTTGAAAACCTGTCTTAAACTTTGTATAAACTTAGGGATTAACACAAGAAGGCAGAATTCTGCAAATACAAACTGCAACTCAAATGTCATCACATTCAGATGGTTTCCAATAAATAATGTATTCAAATGTCAGCCATGATTTCCTGGGTAGAATCATAGCCCTGAACTGTTTTTATAGTGTGCGTTTTGTTTGTTTTCATGAAAATTGAATAAACTAAGTTTGTTGTATTTGGCAATTGTCATCGAAAAGTCAACGAACTCGTAACCGATTAAAGAACGCTCTGGTTTAAGCAAATCTGATGCTTACTGACCTGTACAGTGTGTAGTCTTTGGAGATACAATGTCTGTTCAACCCTGATCTAATAATTGTTCTCCTAACAAATTACCACTTTCGAATATAGACATATGAACTTAATATTTACTTGGATGATATTGGGTGTATATTTGGCAAATTTTCATTAATAAAAATCTACATTTAATACCAGTTTTGTTGCTTGTGCTCATTTTATGGAATGTTTTACACATTCAAATTTGGGATTTTCAAAACTCATACACAGTCTTAATGAAAATATATTTACCCTCAGGTCATCCAAGATGTAGATGAGTTTGTTTCTTCATCATCTTCATTAATTCACTTGGCCCTATTTAACATCTTGTGAAGTGAAAAGTTATGTTTGTAAGAAACAAATCCAGCAAGGCGTTTTAACCTTAGACGGTCCATAATCCAAAATAACGCCACCTCCAGTAAAAAGTCCATCCTCTGTTGACCTCAAACATCAAAATCCTCCAAAATATTTGTTTAGAACTTTTACACTCTGTTTTCACTTGCATATTTCTCTCCTGATACAGACGAGATGAATTTTCACTGGGAAAAGAAATGTAGCAGAAAACAACTTATTTAATTTGTTTCTTACAAACAGCTTTTCGCTTCATAAGAGGTTAATTGAAAAAGTTTTTTTGTCAGCTGATTGGACTAATAATACTAAATATCTTCAAATCTGTTCCGATTAAGAAACAAACTGATCTACATCTTGGATCGCCTGAGGGTGAGAGGAGTTTAAACAAATTTTCATTTTTGGATGAACTATTGATATAATATAACTCACATTCTGGAGACAGAAAACCACTGTAGCATAGCATATAATCTCATAATTAGTTAGTGGTGTTTGGCAAGGCAAATCTCATTTGTTGTTCAAATAGAATCGCTGTTAAATTAGGCCATTGTAATGTCTTGGTCATTATGTTTAAAGGTTGCCTATCATGATCAGTAATGGGCTCATCTCTATGGAGAGGGTGACTGAAAGCGTGAACTGGTGTAGAACTCATGCCGTATCTACCGAATGCTGCAAGCGTCAAATTGATCTGGGTGGGTGTAAGATGATGTGATGAACACACACACACACACTTGTTTCACTATCCTTGTGGGTACATTCATAGGCGTAATGGTTTTTATACTGTACTTACTGTATGTGCTATTGCCCTACACCAATCCTACACCTAAACCTACCCCTTACAGGAAACTTTCTGCATTTTTAGATTTTCAAAAAACTTAATTCTGTGTGATTTATTAGCTTGTTTACCCGTGGGGACCTCAATTTAGGTCCCCACCGTGACACAAGTCCCCATGAGTCTGTGTGTATTCAGGTTTAAGTCCCCACCTGAATAGAAAAACAAGTACACACACACACAGAGACAGACAGATTCATCATTGGGTTTTGTTTAATGTCACATGTATGATCGAACAGTGCTGAACCGCTTGTCACCTGCACCTGGCTTAGTGGATCCATGTGTCATTTAAATATTCATGAGTGACTGATGTGAAGTTGAATATGTTATCGCACAGGGATCGAGATGTCTTTTGACATGTCATGCCATATTATGTCTTTGCAAGCCTACTACTGTACTTGAACTGAACTAGCTTACTATACTCTGAGATCCACCCAGCATTTTAGAGCCTAATATCATTCCCTGTTTTGTTTACAACAGTTTTAGGACATGTACAATTAAAAAAAATACAGGCTTTATTAATGGCGAGTGCTGTCAAATGATTAATCTCGATTAATCGCATCCAAAATAAAGTTTTTTTGTTTACATAATATATGTGTGTGTACTGTGTATATTTTTATACACACACATACAGTATATATTTAGAAAATATTTGCATGTGTATATTTATATTCATATAATTTATATTATATATAATTAAATTCAATATATAAACAAAATTTTCTCAAATATATACATGCATGTGTGTCTATTAAAATACACTGTACACACACATGTATTATGTAAACAAAACAAAAAAAAAAACTTATTTTGGATGCCATTAATTGCAATTAATCATTTGACAGCATATATATTAATTCATTAATTCAGGCGATCTGACCAATCATAATGCTGAATCTGCCACTTTTGTCTGACGAACCAGAGAGGAGGGTAGATTAACAGTGGACTTGAACTTAAAAAATTGTGTATATTGATGTCTTCTAGCGTTTGAAACAAAACTCCTTTTGATGTTCATTCACGTTTATTTCATGCTGTAACTAGTAAAGAGGAAGTATGGATGGAGAAATGAAGTGTCTTGAATGTTTGAAGCTTTTCTCTGATTGTTTCAGGAAAAGATTCGAAGCATCAGGAGTTTCAGAAACAATGCCATCTTGTGGTAGATTAAATTTACAGCAGCCATTAACCCGAGTGCAACTCCGTTGTTTTATCAATTACGCACAAATAAAAACCCTGTTCAGTTTTCTGATAACATAATTCACATATTAAAGTGTGACAATAAATTAAATGTAACAATTAATACTAAATATTTAATAATACCCACAGAGTTGTTTGATGCAATTAAATGGTGCTATAATTATTTTTTAAATTATTTAATGAAGCATTCAAGTAACTGGAAAGAAAGTGAGGCTTCATTTGTCATTGATCACCTGATTCTCTGAAAACGGTTTCCACTACAGCGTCAAATCTGCGCTCAGTGCCGCTGGCAACGATTTGGGGCATGTCAACGCTTTCTCTGCGCCGCTTTCAATCCCATAATGCACCATGCAAGCGTTTAAGCTCAACTTCCATAGGAATAAATTGAAAATGCTCGCTACGTGACAGTGAAAACGCACCTTTAAGAGGACTAGAGGTGATTGCTTCACGTGCCGCTTGAACTGCGGCGCTACAGCGATTAAAGAGCCACAAAACGGTATTCATTGTTTTAATTTCTTTTAAAATATTACAAAATTTGAAAGCTGAGAAACTGTTTCATACCAAAAGTAACCTGCTCTGTCTGTGCGTTGTCAGTTTCCGCTGATCCAGAGAGCCGTGGTTTGACAAACAGTACCGAAGCAGGCGGGTCTATGATATCTATGACATCGTTTTCAGAATTTTCACAAATCTGTTATAAGTATAACTCTTGTGCTCACACTGTCGCTCTTCAACTCCAATACCAAATTCACTGTCAAAACTGCAAAGTTAAGTTTTTTCCCCTTATTTATTGTTATTTCCCTCCATGGGGAATCTACATATATGCGTTTAGAAATTGAGTTCTGTTTTCTGCATTCTCCTGGGATTTTAATTTCATTTTTCAGCAGGATACTTTGTGTTTGTGCTCCGATGTGCCGTGAAGCAACGAATCCGATTTGATCTGGTTATCCATGCACACTAGCACATGCTACAAACATAACAATTCTTCCTTCTGAAGCCGATGGCAGTAAATGTAACGTTTTCCTGCCTTTCCAGGCAAGTGTCTCTTTGTGAAAATGTGTATAATTGCATTTGCATGACGTGGTTGTTGGTGCTTAGTGGGGTTGTTAATTTTGTTTTTGATATGTTTACTCAATATCCTTCCCAATCCTGTTCCTGAACATTTACCGCTCCAACCCTGATCAAACACAACTGAACAAACTAATTTACATCTTCAGGAGCTCTTAAAGGGGTCACCGGATGCCCATTTTCCACAAGTTGATATGATTCTTTAGGGTCTTAATGAAAAGTCTATAACATACTTTGGTTAAAATTTCTCAATGGCAGTGTAAAAAACATTTTTTACCATGTCAAAATCAGCTGTTTTTAGCAAGCCATTCTAGTCCATGTTGCTTTAAATGCTAATGAGCTCTGCTGACCCCGCCCCTCTCTTCTGTGGGGTGAGGAGCAGTACTGTTTACTTTAGCCATGAAACTGGCTAACACATTATTATGAAAGCCGATTTGCAAAGATTAATAAAAAACACTTATTTTCACTTCTTCTGTAGGTGAGGCTGGATCACGAATGATTCGCGTGAACATAAACGCATTTAGGCAGATCGGGATTGGCGCATTCCCTTCAAAAGCGAAAGTAATGTTAATCCTCTGCGTCTTCAGCGGCTCAGATGTCGGGAGTTAACGACGACTGCTATATTTGTTATTACATCCAACAACAAAACATCTCAATCGCTTAATCGGAGACATTCTTGTCTTCTCCTTCACTGGAATGGCGGACAGCTCTCAGCTCACTCAGTGCGGGTCTAAGGTAAGACGGCCTTGTCAATCAACTATCGTGGGAGCAGCCTGTACAGAACTACGTCATTCTGACAGGAATCTTAGAACAGCCTGATTTGAGAGAGGGGATTTTAAAGAAACCACTGGGTGGATTTTTATCATTATAGGATTAATTGTGTACACACACTTCCAACACACATTTATGTTCAAACAACTTGTAAAGTGAATTTTGCATCCGATGACCCATTTAATAATTATAGACAGGGTGTGTTTGATCAAGCCTGGAACTGAACTCTTCTGGTAGGTGTCCAGGAACAGGACTGGGCATCTCTGCTCTACTCTGCTTCAAGTAATAATGTATTTTATGTGTTTGGAGTTGCAATTACATAACGCAGATGTCAGCGCTTTCGGCCAGTTAGTCACGTTTACATGAAACAGTATTATTGAAAGGTTGATATGTCATGACTTATGTGGATTTTGTACAGTTTTTTTTTTTTTTTTTTTTTGCGCTCTCGGTCAGATAATTGTTTACACAACACAGCATTCTCGGTCAGATGGTACTTTAAGCTCCACCTTTCCAAGCGTGTGTCTCACTGTTCATTCGTTTGTGAAGCCATGATGCACCGATTTTCCTATAGTACTGTTTATGCATAGACCTCACAGTTTGAGCAATATTGTGACGAGTCGTGACATAAGATTTAATCTGAATATGGTCCAGGATATGCTCAAGTATCTTGACCATGTGGCACAGCAGAAGGATTGGCAGGTATTTGGAGTAGTTGTGACGTCATCCTTGTTCTTCCATATCAGCATTGTGAAGCTTGTCAGCTAAGTCAATGGCCTAAGTTACTGGAGTCCATGATCGTATTGAAGAGCATCACAAGAGTATCTGCCCCATGCATCTCCATAAGCTTCCACACTTTGGCTGGGAGGTCATCTGGTCCAGTTATTTTTTCCCATTTTCATCTTGCTGATTGCAACCATAACTTCAGCTGCTATGATTTGCAGGACGGACCTGTATCAGTGCATGCTTGTACTCTTCATTGCAAATGGTATTCATTGCAAACCCGAGCGAGTACACCTTCCACTGGTGAAGGATGTCCAGTGGATTCTTCAAGCACTACCCATTTATGTCTTTGACATGTTTGACATGCCTGATGTTCTGCATTGATCGGTGGAAAGCTTCAGAACTCGTCCTTCTCCAGATCAGTGCAACCCAATGCGGTGCGTAAGAGGAAAGGACTCCAAGGAAGTTGTCGCCCGAGCCCGACTCAATCTTGACCAACATCAGGTGGGCTAAGATGCACTCCGCAGATGTGATGTTAACGCTCACAGCCACCACCACACTGTTCCTTGTTGTTGACGTACCGTTGTACATGCGATTGAAACAAGGATCCGTGTTTTTTGGGGATTTTTTTTGGATTTGCTGCCTTGGTCTGTTGGACACAAAGGAAGAACACCTTTCTACTTTTTGGAACATCAGCCAATTCTCTTTACAGGCCATCAACAGTCAATAGAGTGGTGCAGGTATGATGTCAAAACTCGGAAGACCAATTCGGCACTGGTTCCTTCAAGATTTTCCTATGGGGTTTTATAATGGGGGTTTTCAATTTATGAGTAAAATAAAGCCTGTGGTAAACATAACTTAACGATACTTTGACGTTTTGTTCTACAACATAAACAGCACGCAATGACATCATAAACTGTCTTATCTAATTACTTTCTAGAAACATACGTTTTCAAAAATAAACATAGTGGATGTGTCCAAAACATCAAATTATCATCAAGTTATGTTTACCACAGACTTTATTGTACTCATAAATTAAAAAAACCCATTGTAAAATCTCGAAGGAACCAAATTAGTCTTCTGGGTTCTGACATCATAGCTGCAGAACTCTATATAAAATCAAATTAAATAATAATTAAAGCATATGCTCTTATGTGTCCATGAATTGAGTTTTTGCATTTGTGAATCATATTTTCTTAATGCAAATTTGGTTATGCTTCTGTAAATCATACTTTGGTTGTATCAGTTGCAAAAATGTATGAATTGCTGTTTGATATATAATATAAATTAGCTTCCACATTTGTGTTATATTTTGTAAATATCTTAATTTAGAAACTATTAGATAATGGTGCTACAATTTTCTACACCGTACTGTATAAAAAAAACTTGATATCTTATGATGATAAATGTATTGTTATAGAAATCATTTTCAGATTAAATCTTATGTAATGGTTAGACCAATTATTTCAAGCTTAGCTCAGAATATGTTTTGATTTATGAATACTGACTTCTACATTAGTTTAATTACAATATTTGTTATCCTAATAATTTAAAAGATTAAATTTATGACTGAGCGCAATCATAAAAAATGGACATGGGGGATATTTGGTGCACAACATCTATAAATATGGTAGTAAAAAATATTAAAATAATATATAAATTAATTTATGAAAATATAGTTTCCTGTTATTTAATTTAGCATATCACAAGTATATTCATGATGTGTACAGACCAACGTTTTGTTTTCATTATATATTTCTTTAGTCTTATAATGTAAAAAAATAAAATAAAAATCACAAACCACAGTCAGATTTTTTTTTAAACCATTGAGGGTTGCTTACTTCTGACCATAAGAATTATGGCAAAGTATTAACAGACTGTTATCACACATCTGATTATATTTATTCTCAGACACAGCATGTTAGGTGTATTGACCGAGGCTAGTTGTCACAAGGGTCATATCATAGTTTAATTTAAGTCCAATTAGACGAATGTGTGTTAGGGTATTTTCAAGCGCAAAGTTAAAAGCCCTCTCAAATTAAAATGTTTTGTAAATGATATCCTCAAAACTAAAATCGATCATATTTCTATAGCTGTTGGATAGCAAGTAAACACAATAAAACACATTCATCCAGTAATACAGTACACCCAGAAAAGAGTAATCACAGTATCTTGCATGTTTACCAAAGCAATGATTAGGTTTTTTTTTTTTTTAAAGACATTTCAGCTTTTTTATGTGTTGTTTTAGGTTTGAAATCTTTTTTTCTGATTAAACGTTTCTAAAATTCCAATGAATAACAGATTCATACAGATACTTTGGGGAAGATGGCCTTTTTAACTTTAGATAGTATGTGCATATATGCCCCCTGCCATAAAGAGCATAAGCGCTTTCTCCCAAAGCAAAACCAGGACTGTGATGACCAGAGATATCATAATGTCCTCTTGGTGGAGCCAAAAACCTTCACAACGTGAATGAACAAAATATATTTAGAGACATCCAAATGCTGTATACAGTCTTAATGAACAGTGTTGCAAATAAATGTAGCCTCAGATTCCCCAGAAGAATTAATATTTCAGAAGTAGATTTGTCTCATGGAAAACATAATGAGCAATTAAGAGAATTCATCCTTCCGTGGGGTCCTGTCCAGGCGTGCATGAGGTATAAGGAATGGGAACTCAGAGGGGGTTGTTGGAACCTCTCTTAATAACCATGCTTCGTAATTTGCTCACTGTGCCTCTGGAGCCAAAAGAGTGACGTCCTACAAATATGGCTGCCAGTAAACTGACAGCTCAGATGTAATGATTCTGGGTGATTGAATTTTGGGATCAAAAACTGTGGAGCCCGTCTGGCGCATCTCTCTCCAGTATATCGCAAGGGAAGGTGTGCAGGCTATTCGGACCTCACTTGAATATGGAGTGACTATGCTGCAATGCCGTTTCTCAAAAGTATCACATGCTCTCTGACTTAAGAGTAGGAAAGATGCGCAATTATATTCTTTTATAAATGATTCACCCAAAGGTACATTTTATTGCTCAGAAACATACTCTTTCGGAGTTCAAGAGACATTGACTTCTCATTTGTTTAATTGATTTATCTTAGATAAGTTCTGAGTTTTGTGGAGACAAGTTCAAATATTTTGCTTTTGGAAGAATTATTTGAGAAATATTTGAGTTCAAACTGAAATATTTTATGAATGCACTTTGAAATCTGAGTACATTTTGAGACATTGAGATCCCTTCTGAAACTAGGGAGACACGTGAGACTACTTTTTTTTCTTTGGTCTGGTAAGAATCGGAAGGGAAAAGCAGAAGACTTCATCAAAAGTCTCCAGTGAGATGTTCGATCTCATCTGGGTTTCCCCTGGGCAGAACCAGTATAAGGTGTATTCTATTGTAAAATGAGCAACTGAGTGTGTGCTTGTATTTCCATTGTGACTCTATGAGTTTTAACAGAGCCATAAATAATGCAAACTTGCACGTTCAGAGTATTTAGATGGCCTTCGAGGCAGTCAGAAGCACACTGCTTCCCTGGTGGTTATCAGAAAAAGCTTCGCAGGCTTCAGAGATGTTGTCTACTATGTTTAGTAAATAAAACAGACGCTTCCTGAATTTTTCACTGCCAACTTTCCCAGAAGATAATGTGGAAAAGTATTCCCTCAAGATAATCTGTTCCCAAAGTTGTTTAAGTAAAGTTTGGACACACTGTTCAAAGTCACTGTGCATTTGTACACAACAATTATTGAGGATGTTTTAAGTGTATATTAATGAAATCTCCTGAGAGAAATCTGAGGGATAATTAAGTAGACTGGTTTGGTTCAGAGCAACCACAATGTCTAAAAGTCTGAATAATGCAGAGGATACTTATTTTGTGTCGGTGCATTGTAGCAGAAACAACAGGCTTGTCAAAAATCATGTCACCATGCAAACATCCCCACAAAACTTTTTTGTTTTTAACTACCTATTGTTGGTGCGGTTCTCTTTCACTGATTGATGTGCCTATACCAATGGTCATATATTGCGTTCCTGCTGAAGATCTTATAGTTTGGAGAGCATGCTTGAGTCATGTTTAGTGTACACACTATGGGGGAAAAAATGGTAACCTAGAAAGGGCAACATCTAAATTAACTGGTTTTATTATAGGAAAAATATTAACATCGCTATATACATCAGTTTATACCAACAAAATAAATTTATGGGTGGAATCAGATAGAAATAGCTCTTTGAGTTAACAATTGTAGGTTACCACGGCATCAATCATATTCTCAGCATTCTGTGAGGGTTTTTTTATTATAAAGTTCATTTCCCAGAGAGAACTTGATATTGTTGAATAATATCATCTGTTAAATCAGGCAATTAAGCATTTAGTAAAGCAACTGATGCTGTCTGCATCCTTGTATATTAATAATAGAGTTTGAACAAGACCCCAAAAACTGAAAACTCTGCGTCCAAAACCACTTATAAAACTGATTCTCCTCATTATTGAATCATATTTTTGTAGACACCAGCACAGCATTGGCTTTGACTCAATCTGTGCTCCCCAAGGCTTTTGCTCCATGACTCAACCCTTGCCACAATCACCTCCCTCATCAAATATAGATGAGGAAAACAAGCCAGTGGTAAGTCTGCGGCTCAAAATCCCCTCCTTCAAGAATAAATTTTGCCAGAGAGACATTAGACAGCAACAAACGCACTGCACAAATTGAACGTCAGTATTTGTTTGATGTATATAGTATGTGCTTGACTCTTACTTTTGGAATGTTTCATTCAAATTTGCAAAGTACGAACACAAGTTCCGACATCAGTCAAAAAAAATAAGATGGATCATCAAAACAGTGTTTACACCTTACCTCTCATCTGGCCAAGGGAGTAAAAAAAGGTTTATCAAGGCCAAAAGTGTTCGATAGGATGCTCTTATTTAATTTGAAATTCCATCAACCCCTTTCCCGAGTGATGCCAACTCAAAAAGAAAATAAAAATGTTACGTATGTAAAAAACTTTGCAGCAGAATATTGATAGTGAACTTGATGCTGTTGAGTAAGACCATCCAACATTTAGTTTCTGAAAGATGTAATGGATCCAAATGCTGTGTTTGTGACAAAGATTGAAAACGAGAATGCAAGAATTATCACTTTTTTTAATCCAAAACATCATAAGATAGGGATCTCTAAACTTGGTTGTGGAGGGCCAGTGTCCTACAGAGTTTAGCTCCAACTTGCGTCAACACACCTGCCTGGAAGTTTCTATTATGCCAAATAAGAGTTTGATTAGCTGGTTAGGGTTGGAGCCAAACTTTGCAGGACACCTGCCCTCCAGAACCGAGTCTGGTGACCCTTGGTGTCATAAGCAAACTTCGTAAGTTGAGTATAGCTAAAGCCTCTTAAGAAGTCAGTTTGCATGGTGGATATCTTGGATCTTCTGTGTATGGGAAATGGGCAATGATAGAGAAAAAACAAAAACTCCTTATTTAAACTAAAAGTGGAAAACTTTTTTTGGCCATTATTTACACAACAACTGCATTTAAGAAGCCTGAAAACACAAACTTTAGAAAACGGGTTTTAAAGTGCAAGTTTTTTCGAAACGGTGCTATTATATGTGATACGGTGCTATTACTATAAAAATGTGAATTTCATTTTTAGTAGTTTTCATGGATCTGTGTGAATGGGGATTGTGTTGTCAACGCTGCTGTCTACACAAAGCTTTTCTGTTTTCTAATACAGCATTGTTGTGTAAATGTACCTTTAATTATATTTCACATATCATTTCAATAACATATTTCAGATCAGCAGTAAAATCTGACAACTGTATAATCAAATTTGCTTGTTCGCCTTAAATCATACTAACAAAAAATATTTGACCCGTTTGATCCAGATGATTTGGTGTGAATGTGTATGTGTGTATTAGTTAGTTAATGTGTGACATTTCCGTTCATGCTTTGTAAAGCACCTGGAACAGCGAAACCACTATAAATGGTGAACCCTGTATTGTACATAATTTTAATAATATTTCTCATTTCTCACAGGTGCTCTTCATTTCTATATGTGTAAAAGTTGAACTTTGACTTGAGGCCTACTCGCACCCTGAACAATAACTACATTCACACCAACACAGTAATATTGTTTATTATAATACTTTTAAAGTTGGATGGATTCTGATTGGATTTCATGTGTTTTATAAAGATTTGTTACTAGTGAGTTATCTTAAAGCAGTTCTCTTAAGAGAAACCTTATCTTGTTCTGTAAACCATTTTGCTGTTTTCCATGTACTTGCGTCACTAAGAGGAAGGACAAAGCTGTTTTCCATAAATTTGACTGCAAACCACTAGTGCTTCATCATCATGGGAACTTATGATGCTTTTGAAAGGAGGTTGTTCACGACTGACTTGAGACAGCCAGTTGTGATCCTAAAAATGCATGAATCTTAGTTATCACCAGTGGAATTGGGCTTCCTGAGAAGTCCATAAATTATGTTGTGGCTTTTATTTTACCTGAAGATGCATATAAATGCAAATAACCATGACAGGTCGGAATGGCCTTCATGTTGGAAAGGAAAAGCTTTATAAGACCACTGCATTGCTCACATGTCCCAGTCTGTCTCTGTCAATGAGGGTGACAGACCAGTCGATGACCAGGTCTTGCCTCGCTGTTGAGGTGATTTTTCACCAGGAACGCTGCTAGGAATAAAGAGTTCTAATTCAGTCTGGGATTTCATAGCAACTTCAAATGCATTGAGTCCTGTCAGAGTAGTTGCCCTTTTGGGACATCCAAGCAAGTGCTATACTGACACATAATACGACAGAGTGCTGTGTACCGATTTCCCCACGGTCCGTAATGTCTGAAGCTATCCTGAGAGAGATTTGTGTGCACATGTCTGGAAAATGTGCTGCAGCCTCTAGAAAGATTACAGAGGGGTTTAATTTCCGGATGCACGACAAGGTCATAGTTTGTTATAAAATTTTTGTGGCACTTTGTTCAAATGCCATAAATGCATTCATTATATTTCATTGATTGGCTCCATAGAGGGGTTGTGAATTAAATATACATTAAACGGCATGCATTAACATATTTTTATTTTATTTTTTTTCTTTCAGCTGCATGGCCTCATTGTAAGTTTTTATTTTCACGAGCGTAACTGATGATTTCATTTTTTTTTTTTAACCATGCTAACACATTCAGACTCATCCTTTCATATGCAGGAAGATTTGATTTCCTTGAATGGAAAAAAAGCGTGACATTTCCAAATAAATTGCATTTAAAATTTCCACAGATGAGCTGAATGTCATTGTGTGCCGATCAAAAATCAATAAGCCATTTTTTATGTGTGGCACTCTCTGTTGCAGTCTATTTTCAGCTCAACTGCTGGAGATTGTCTGTAAAGTTCAAGGCCTGATCTTGAGTATCACTGCTCCACAAGACAAACATTCCACGCAGTCGAGAGTGACGCTCACCGCACTGCCGATCAGCACTGTCAACTAAATAGTTTTTGTCGCAATGCTAGCAGACTGAAATGAAAAACTGGATCTTATGTATATTAAAGCCAATCAATTCGGTGACCTTTCAGGCTCTGCTATATGGAATCCCAGTTGGAAATCCTATTTTTATCGATGAACTTGGTGATGTGGTGAAGTTTCTGACCCGCTTTAATAATGAATGATGACTCAAACTACAAATCAGGCACCGCCAGGCTTCAGCTGGCAGCCCAATTGAGACCAATTAGTGCAAACCTCAATGGAGTTTGAAAAACTAGTCAATTAACAGCTAGTCTATCCTGCTTTTCCCACAGGCTTTAATTCACAAGGGTGATCAGAAAGTTGTGCAACAAGCGCTTTAATCAATGTGCTGAATATAGCAAAAGTTCTAAGGCTTTGTACCTGGCTGAGATGGAAAAATGTGATCTATAGGTTTATTAAATGTCATATTCTAAAGGATTACCTGGTTATTTATCTGTGCTTTAGAATATTCTTAGAAATTACAGTGTTTGTCTGAGAGAGAACATTGATAATCCTGACAGCAGAGGGAAAAAACTGAGCTTTGATTGACACCTACTGTAGTCCTGTTCCTCTTCTGTCCTTCTCGTCTTCAAACGTAGAGTAGTCCTTGGATTAGCACTCAATAACACAACAGGATCCTCATCAATAACCACAGCAGGGCTTTCCTCTTCCACCATGGGCCTGTAATAATACATTACACAACTAAACTCTGCACTCACGTCCAGCATATCACCTTATCATCTGCTTTCTGTCCATCTTTGACAGATAAATCTTGCCATTGGCAAAGAAATTGTGAAAGCTCTGAGGACCACTGCAATATCTTAGTCTCGACCCTTTTCAAAGATGTTTTGTGTGCATTCATAATTGAACTAAAATGGAATGTGATTCAAAGAACTTAAGAACTAACTTATAAAGGCTCTTTATTGGCATTTATGGTTCTATGAAGAACTTTTAACATCAATGAAAACTTTTCAATGCATAAAAGGTTCTTTATTTACATTATTAAAATGCTCTTCAGACTTCAACCTTATAATTTCAACCTTCAACATAATAAATTTCATATAATACATAATTATTTTATTTATGATAAAGTAATATACTTGAGGTATATATTTAAACGTCTGTGTTCTCATAATTGTCAAGGTAGCTTGTTTTAAATTATATACTTTTATACAATTTATTAATTACAGTATTTTTATTTGCTCAAGATTTAAAGGTTTATACATAAAATTACTGAATAAATTAATGATGAATAAATATACACTGATAAATTATTGATCAATTAAAAGGTGTGACAACTAGCCACAGTTTCCCCTATTTCAGGGCATACTTTTACAAAATAATTGACAAAAATATTTAGATAATTATGTTTTGTTACTAAATGTTTGTTGAATTTCTTCTGCAATTCGCTAAATTCCCTAAATTCCTCATCCTGTCCAATTCAAAATCCTTTAAGTTGTGGCCAATTCACACTTAATTATTAATTTTGCCCATCTCTGCTTCAAAGACATAGTTAAGATGATGAATTTACTGCTGCCGCTAACGAGCTTCAGGGCTCCATCAGCTGAATTGTCACCTGAAGTCCTTTAGCAGATAAAGCTCCACTCAAACCTATAATATGAATCCATTAATCTACATATGATATCTTGTGTCTGTGCTCAGGCTGATTTATTATTAGCTCAAGAGTCTAAAAAAACTGTTGATTGACACTTTCTTTGGAATGTTATGTATTAAGCCTTGATCCACATGCTTTGCAGCCTTCAATCTGAGAAAGTCTCTTGAGTAAGGTCTGACTTTTACATAGCGTGTGTCTTCAGGTCGACTGCCCTTCTCGAAACAAGGCCATGGTTTCCCGTTATTACTATTGATTCTGTGAACAATATGCGTGGTAGCTAAAGGCAAGAATGAGATTGTGTCTGCTTTGCAGGCTTCAGTGTATCAGTATCAATGTCTGAAGGTCTCATCTCCCATCCCTGAGGACAAGATGATGAAACTGAATTTGACAGTCTCTCAAAGCTTTCCACCAGGTGGATGTGTTATAAAATCTCAGTTGTGTGCGAAGAATGCGCTATGCAGGTGTTCTCAAAGTAAGGCTTGGTTTGGGCTCTGTTCTGAAACTCAATGAGTTTGCTGTCTACTGCCTACATCTTAAATGAAATAGAGCCTGATAAGTGACACTCTACAGGCATCAGACAAATACAGGAGACTCGGCTTACAACTGTGGGATTTGCATGTTGCAATAATATTCTAATTAAATACACAATACAAAATATTAGGTTCATTTTTAAAGGAATAGTCTGGGTTTAGTACAAGTTAAGGTCAAACAAAATAATTTGTGGCATAAAGTTGATATGAATGAATGAAGAAATGAAATGAGATGAAATTTCTGATTTTAAATTCAACAAAATGGGCCACATTTTCTTCCACCTGGGTTAAAAGTAAAATCATTAAAACTATTTTTTTTTTAGCTAATTGCCAAGAAACCATTTCTCATTTTTCATTTAGTTGTACTTTAATTCAAATTAAAATAATAAAAAAATAAATAAAAAAAGATTAATTTAAAATTAAAATTAATAAATAATTAAAAATAATAATTAAAATATTAAAATATAGACATATTTAAAAAATAATAATTAAAATAATAAAAATTAAGTTTATCATTACTTTTACAGAAATTCACACAACAGAGTGCAGTGCAAAATACAGGTAAAACACCTGTAAAAAAATTATATTCAATTAAAATTACTTAATAAGAAAGTCCTTCATATTAATACATTACAGTTGGGCCCTATTTGTACTGATTTTTTAAAGTATATCAATGACTGACTTGACCAATGAAAGTGCTTTAATGTAATATTGATTTTTTTTTTCTCATGATAATAAATTTTATGTAAAAGATGCTTAACTTTTATTAAACCTGGAATATTCTTTTACCTGTTTTTATAGTTTTGTTTTTAAATTGAAAAGGCTGATAATTAAGGCTTCAGATTTGGGCTGTTTTGTCCGGGAACTCAAAGTGTTTGAATTGCAGCTGTGGCATTTGTAAGACTGTGGTGGTGGCCATTTGCTCTGGTATCAGATAAGTTGTACCTTTTCCTCACTGTACTTTGTAGTCAGGGTCGCCCATGGTTCACATTTTGTATTCTGCCCAAAGCGTACACCCACTACAAATGTGCAAATGACTCACAGCTCTGCTGCACGCCGCTGGAAATATAACCATTTCATTATGAGCAGGCTGTTTGAGCATCGCACAAAGAAAAAATATGTATCATCTGCATCATGTGTGCAATGGCAGTCGGCCCTACAGCTGTCACAGGCACAATAGATTGGCGTGATGAACAATGTTACGTTCCAGCCACACAATCAGCATGTGGGCTGTATTTCACCACACA
The DNA here is from genome assembly GCF_012432095.1 of Onychostoma macrolepis. Lineage (NCBI taxonomy): Eukaryota > Metazoa > Chordata > Actinopteri > Cypriniformes > Cyprinidae > Onychostoma > Onychostoma macrolepis. The sequence continues at coordinate 25,155,698 of NC_081166.1, forward strand.
CACAGCACATCAAATCACCCTGCTCATAGTGACATTTTATATATCCCCTACATTTTAATGAGACTTTCTTTCATTATCTATGCTTCCCATTCTGTACTTTGTTTCTTTTTATTCTTCACATGAATGTTTGTGAATGGTAGTCAAAGTTAACCATGAATAAAATACACTTTGTGTCCCATTTGTACAAATAGATATTTAAAAAAAAAAAAAAAAAAAAAAAAAATATATATATATATATATAGAACTGTTAGAAATGCTTGGCAAACTCATATCTAACAAAAAATGCCTTTACTTGAAAAGTTGATATATATATATATATTATTATTTTTTTTTTTTTTTGAAAGTTGATACCTTAATTTGAAGGTTTTTTCTTTTCTTTTTAAACAAAAAAAAAATATCTTGATAAAATAAATAAATGTATTTATCCCTTAAAATTATGATTCTGGCTTGTTTCGCTTAAAAGGTCTTGACTTTGTTGCCTGAATCCAAAATTGAAAATGATAATTTTATACAACCCCGAATCAGAAAAAAATTGGGATGTTTTGTTAAATGCAATGAAATCAAGAGAGCTCATCTCAGATAGTCAAAATCTGGCCAGCACATCTGTCTCCTATTGAAAATGTATGGGCCATCATGAAAAGGAGAATCAGACAATGATAACCATGGCCTGTTGATCAGCTGAAGCCTTGTATCAATTGAGCTTGGACAAAATTTTGCTCTCAAAACTTTAACAATTAGTATCCTCAATTCCCAAATGATGAAACATTGTAATTAAAAGGACAGTTGATGTGGCAGAGTGTTAAACATGCCTCTGTGCCAACTTTTTTGGAGTATGTTGCAGCCATCAAATTCAAAATTTGTTTACATTTACCATTACCATTAATTGGTCAGTGAAAACATTGGAAATGTTTTCTTTGTACTTTGTCAGTTTAATAAAGAGCAAATCACAGATTCTTGATTTTATTCCATTTTACAAAACGTCCCAACTTTTTTTGATTCATCATTTATACGTCATAATTTCAAATAAACATAATCTATTAAATTTATATTCATTCTTTTTTATTTTCTTAAAATAACTTTAAACTTGATACTTTACTAAAGTTATTAATTTTAATATTACTGAAATGTAACATTTACCTGTGTCCCACATTTTGATACAAATGATGAAGTATTACATTGAAATTAAAGGGGACCTATTATGCAAAAATCACTTTTATAAGGTGTTTGAACAGTTGTGTAGCTGCAGTGTGTGAAAACAGCCAGTAATGCTAAAAATCCACCCAACTCGTTTATTTATAATCACAATAAATCATAAAAAGTCTCTCAGAACAAATGATTCCAGATTTCTCCCTAGGTACACGTCACCATAGGGGAAAAGTCCTGCCCATTTGTGACTCTCTCTGCTCTATTAGCATAGACAGAGGCCTGAGTGAGAAGCAGCAGTCCGCCATTACTGGAGATAAACAATGTCAGCGCCAAAGAGGCAATACAAGTGTTGTGTTTTGGGATGCACCAATGAACATAGGAGCTCCATAGACTCTCTCCACCTGAGCCGCTAAGGACACTGTGGTTAAGTTTAATTTTCGAAGGAAATGTACCAAAATGATCAATACCAACGCTTCGTGCGCAAATGTCAGATCCAGACAAAGTGCTTCATATTTTGTTTTCAAATTGCCTTTCTGAAAGAGCTTCTTGGCATTCTGTAAGGCTAATGTTGCTAAAGCTACAATCGTCTCTGCCTGTTTTCACTGATGCTGCCTTCACATGCTACCAGAACGACTGTAAATAGGAATGTGGTCGTTAAAAAAAAAAAGGCATATGAAAGCAACGAGTCGATCGCTTGAGAGTTTCTGACAGTTTCAGTGCGTGAGATTGCTGTGTGTTGCCAGTGTGCCAGGGGGAGCATTAGCTATTGAAGCTCCGCCCTCTTCTGAAAAGGGGGCCCGGGAGCACCAGCTCATTTGCATTTAAAGGGACAAAGACAAAAACTGCATTTTTTGCTTATACCCTAAAAGTAGCAACTTAAACAAGCTGTAAAAAATGATCTGTGGGGTATTTTGAGATAAAACTTCACACACACACACTCTGGGGACATCAGAGACTTATTTTACATCTTGTAAAAAGAGGCATAAAAGGTCTGCTTTAATAACTTCTAATCTTAAAAGAGCAGTTTATTAAAAAAAGTAAATAATTATTTGATAACATGAAAATTATATTCCTTCTTTGTAGTAAAAACATAATACTTGATAATAACTTTATACTGTACTAAAATTATTAATATGACTAAAATATGATAAAATATTAACCTGTCTCACAAAATTTGACATTAAATAAAGTATAACATTGAAGCTTAATGACTTCTAATTTAAAAAGCACAGCTTATAAAGAAAAAAAAAAAAAAGAAAGAAAATCTTTATAAAACACATGGCCTCTGGGCCCACAGAGAACACCATAATGGGCCCCTGTCAACCTCTGGGCCCTATGCACTCTGTCACCCTTTCCTCCCCACTATCGATGCCCCTGGAGAACCCAGATATAAAACACAGCCAAATGCAATAAATTTTCACGTGTTTGATTGGCAAACCCATTCAGAAATGTACTTATGATAAGTCATTTCAGCAGATGGAAATCAAACGTTCCTGTTCACCTCTATCTCAGAAAGCTTTCATTCAATCTCATATGTCAACAGCTGTCTTTTATCAGTCTATACATAGATCAGACTAAAATAGTAAAAAACCAAATCCTCCAGAACGTTGTGCAAATTTTATTTAACAGCTAGCCTGCTTTATTTATTTAATTCCCAAATATATATCTGCGAGCAAAACGTATTGTTGTGTTAGAACAAAGTGTTATGGTGTATGGAAATAGACTGATGCCATTTGCATATTATTTTCATAAAGCTGACAGTTCTTCCAGCATTTTGCAGATTGTTGGATTTTGAATTTAAATACAATTGTGTTATTCTGTGCTGCACACTCATAGAACTTTCTTTTGGTTTTATTGTTGAAGTTGAATTGTTTCCACTCATGAGGACTAAAATAGGCATGATCAGTCCATTTAGTCCATTTATACATTTAGTCCATTTATACAATATACTAATTGAAAAGAAGCACTCCATTGTGGTGATGGCCAAGATGTGTTAGGTTATTGCCTCAAAAATCATGTCTGTCTAATATATAAGAAAGCACCAGTTATTAATATAGTTATAAATAATTATAAACTCAGTTATTAGTATAGCTATTTTGCATGTAGATTCTCAACAATATTATTGAAAGATATTACAGAATGATTTGTTTACATATCTACATTAATATAATTGTTTACATATTTCTTAGTTTCAATTTGTGTTAATGTGAAAATAAGTAGTATTCCTAATTACATTAATAAAATAATTCATAAATGTATTATTATTATTATTATTCCTAATATATATTTGTTTATATTAATTTTTAGGATGATACAAAAAAAATTATGCAATAATAAATTAGTAGTAAAAGCTTTTTGAGGAATATGTTTACATTTTAAATGAACACTTGTATATTTTAATTGGAAAGGGAAAAAACAAAACAAAACAAAACAAAAAAACAATAATGTACCTCTTTTCTATTTTCATGAACATTTTCTGAATTGTCAGAAATGCCTCCCAAACATCCAGTATCTCTTATTAACTCAAAATATTATCTTTAAGACAAGGACTGTGTCGTGGTAAAAAAAAATAAATAAAATAAAATAAAACTCTTTTAATGGACAAAAATAAGGTTAAAATGTAAAGCTGGGCAAGATTCATTGCATTTCAATGCAAGTCCGACTCTGAATAAAGATTAGAGTGTAAATAATGATGTTTGCTATCAGTGCTTAGATGACCTTTTAATTGTGCACACAATATTCATAGTTAATCAGTTGAAAGACCCACTAATTACACAGTAATTTCACGTTTCACTCATTTACAGAGTAGTTTAAACTCCCATGAGCGTTTGTGAGATAATCCGGATAAATACACCAATGGCTTAACTCTGACAATGGGATCTCAATAGGCTTCCTGTTGCGCGGTTGTTGCATCAGCAGTGCATTGCATGCTTACACCGTGCTTCAGATATATGAGACAAGATGTTGATCAAAAACAAAAGAGCTTTTGAGTGAACCCATCTCTGCCTCCTCAGAGACTTGATCAACTGCCATGATTATAGCTCAGCAGCCTTATCTGTTCTGCACCGCTATGATGAATTTTTCCAAGGGCATCTGGAGACGCATGAGGCGAAGATGGTTCTGAAATTTTAACAGTAGGGCTAATTTGACATCTCAGTTCATCTGAAGAGTACCTGACCCGAGAAAAAGTTTCCAGATTAGTCATCCGAGCCAAATACGGGGGTGCTGTTCTTCCAAACGGGCTTGTTGATGTTGTTGTTGTTGTACTACCACTAACCATCTGCCAACTGCAGCAATTGTTGCAGTAATGTTACATTGCATTTCACAAAAACTGGGGGAGTGTTTTTGTGTGTGTTCAAGTCACAAATGAAAGCTTTTGTTCCCGCTCCGTTCCTGAGCTCCTAATGGCTGACTGCAATTGCATTGGCCTTTGAAGTCGAAGAAATCGCTGCCATCGCTTACATGTTGTTTCATAGCAGAATTTAAACATTTCTCAGGTTACTGATGCACTTTTCACTTCGGAAAAGACAAGTTTTAAGAAAAGGTCTGTTAATCAGTTGCACACCACAATGTCAGGTTGAATAATCTGTGCCTTTAGCTTAGCAAAAAGCTTACTAGAAAAATAGTATTAGGCTAGAAAACAGTATATGCAGTACTGGCCAAAGTTTGGTCCTTCAAAAAATAATTCTAATATGCTGATTTGCTGATGAATTATTATTGGTGCTCAATTATTAATAATGGTTCTTATAATGGTTTTACTGGTTATAATGGGAGTTGTATTGGTTTTGATGGAAACTGTAATGGACCCTGTTGGTTTCTACTGGTAATTGGTCACCTTCTATTGGTGGCTTGTTAAAACCAATAAATCCTAATTGAATAGCCTATGTCCCAAAACACACTACAGAAAACAATTTTTTAATGGTTAAAAGTTGATGGTTTGTAATGTTTGTGATGGTATTTGTGATTCATTTGTGATGGTATTAGAATTTTCTGTGATGGTTCTATTGTTTTTTTTTTTTTTTTCAGTAAAAACAAACCTAAGCCAACAACAGTCTTTAAAATGACTTATGCATTTTTATATAATGCACAAGTAATTTTAAAGACTGTTGTTGGCTTAGGCTTGTTTTTATAACCACAAAACTATATTATCTTAATACTTCTTTGTATATTATTATTTGAAGTAACAAAACCAAGGTTAATTTACCTTGGATACCATGGATACAACAACCATATTTTTAATTTTTAAAATTTTTTTATTCCTGTTAAACCACGGCTTTCGTATAAGTGAACATGGAAACTCGGAGAGAATATTAGATGCGTTGGTGGTGGTGAAATTATTACCAACATTAAAACACGTTATTAACCTCAACACCCAAAAAAGTTTCACAAAGTTTCATTATGAATGTAGCTTACCTGAAATTACGCACGGCTTCGTTTTCATCTTTATTCTTTATTTTTTTCTTGGCGCCGGATTTCTGATGTCTTTTCACGGGCATAGGGCATGATTATGATCATTTACATTCAGCCGCAAACATGAGGTGTGAGCGGGCCCGGATGCAGGAATGGTGCATCACGTGTTTTTTTTTTTTTGAGCAACTGGGATGGTGGCCCCCTGGGAGTTGGTGCCCTACGCAAACTGCGTACTCTGCGTCTAGGCAGCGGTGTTACTGTTTATGAGTTACATTAAGAACATGTCTCTGAAATGGTTTTCAAAACTGTCCCTGAGCAGCACTGTCGCCCTCATATAACACACCCGATTCAACTCATCAGTTCATTAGTAGAGCCTGAAATGGGTCAGAAAAGGTGATGAGAGTGATGAGAAAATCTCTCAACCCCCCCATTTAAAATATTTAAGAGCACTGTCAAAAATTCAGGAGCACATTCTGATCAATAACAAAAAAGCCTTCCGATTACAAGGTAATATTTGACTCCTTAAAGTGATTTTCAGGGGCATTTTTTTCTAATGTCATTATGTCAAATTCAAAAATCTATATTTATAAGCTTTTCCAAAATTAAAAAAAAAAAAAAAAATAGAATAAGAACAGGTAGAATGAGAAGAATAAGTTACCAATCAAAATAAATTAGTATTAACAAAATTAAATATAAAATTTTGAATACAGAACTATTGTTTGATTGAAATGATTTAAATAAGTGAAATGACACTTTAAACATAAAAATAAAACTGCCAGCAGGTGGCGGTAAGTCACTGATTTTATCACTGAATCATTCATTCAGTTGATTCCTTTGAATGGCTGATTCATTCAGGAACAAAGCAAGTGGCTGCATCCAAAACCGCCTACTCAGTGAGTAGGTACTTAATTTCAAGAAATACTTACTTAAGGAGCGCTAAAAGAGTATGTACTCTACAGCCAAATCTCCTTGAGTATGAATGCGGTCCACCATGTTTACGTTATCATGCGATTTATGACGTTATAACAAACGCAAACACAAACTTAAAAGATATGAGCTACAGGCTTAATTCATCTATCTGTACATTTTGATGTTGATGAAATTTGCTCATTTTTGGTCGTTAAAGAAACAGCTGCCCTTATGATTGTAGTAGGCTATAACCAATAAATTTGGGGTTGATTTAAGTTTTTATATTTTTAACTACTAATATAGCCTAACCCACAGTTTAATCCTTAAAGATATACTTTTTTATTAAAACTAAATTATAAATCATTATCTCTTGAATATGTTATTAATTTCTTAATTTCATGTGCAAAATTGTTCACGTAAAACTGGCTTAAATCTCCTTGTCCTCTTTTTCTGGTTGAATATCTCTCTCGTTTCATCCCTGAGGCTTATAAATAACAAAAACATATGCAATTTTAATGCATTATATGATTATATTAATTTTATGATTATTCAAATATATTCAATCTTTTTTTCCCTGTGTATAATATCATACTATGATGTATGCAAACCCATTATAATTATGTTTTCTTTTCTTTTTGGTCATTATGATTGTTTATTGTTACAGATACTACCATATTTCCCTGAGCTTGTATGTTCTTCAGTAATAATAATAAAAGGAAAATAAGAGCGACAGGCGCACAAACACCTCATAGCATCTATAAATCCACAACCCTACCTAGTACGTTTTCCTCCATGTTTGCAATGTTTGTAATATCTGCACAAACGATACGTCGATCAGCTCAGAAGATCTCATCTCTGGAGAAGATTGTTGATTTTACACTCGAAAAATGTGAGTATTACTACTTAAAAATTAAGATTACCTCAGAAAGCAGTGGTAGCCCAACACTTATGAACAATAATAATGATAAATGCTGACCAATAATTATTTTTTTTAGTAAAACAAGCAAAATGTAATTTGCTTTTTCATATGCCATAGCTATGCATGACTACACACTAGACAAATGCAGCCAAAGTGAATACATCTCAATTTTCAGACAAGTAATGAATTAATGCATGTGTTAATGAAACAATTATATTTTATTTACTGACAACAGGGAACATGAATAAATGATTAAAATGTAAATAAAAGTAACCATGACAATAAATAAATACAAGTCAACAACACATGAAACAAAGCTTTATCCAAACATATTGTTCTAACAATCATGTATTTACAGACGGTGAGCCCACATCCTACTGCCATCTCAACACAGCTGTGCCAGTTCTACAGCTTTATTCTGATGAAGCAGCTGACCACCGCGTCCACCTTCACCTGTCTCTGCTGTCCATCACCCCCCTCACTGCTGCAGTCACACTGAATCTGATCATGGATGAGAGAGGGACATCAAGGCTATCATTGTCTGAGAGCACAGAGAGGATGAGGCTCCCCGTACCACACAATCTTGAACAAGAGCAGAAGAACGCGTGCGGGACAATCTGGCTGCTGCTGTGTGTGCTCCAAACATCTGTGTGCCTGCTCTCTATGAGAACAATTACCTGTAACACATTTACACAGAGCAAAACATTTTACATATCATGTTGTCAGTATTCCATTTCTTGACAAATTTCATTTCATATGTTTACAATTACATGCTAATTTTTTATATAGCTTCATTACTTTTGTGGTGTAATGAATTGGTCAGCAGAAGGTTGCTGGTTCGATCAACGCAGTCGTCACCACCGGTGTCTTTACTCCGAGCTGCTGCAGGGGGATTGGGGTCCCTGTAATAAGAGCATTGTAAGTCACTTCAGATAAAAGTGTCTGCCAAATGCATAATTGTAAATGTAAAAAAAATGAATAAATTAAAATTTAAAAATTTAAATGTAAATGCTTTTTTGTGCCTTGGCAAAAACGCTCAATAAAGCTGCTTATTTCTTAGTTTATTTCTTCAAGGTACTACTATAATATAAATGCTTACATATATTTCATACATGTGTGCGCGTGTTCCCCCCAACCCAACAAACCCGTCCGTAGACATTTCAGCTCCTGCAAAAACGCACAAATATAATACACAAGCAGTCATTTTAACAGCATAATGTCATTTGATTTCTGTATTAGAAGTAACAAAATTATTTCTTACTTTATATTATTGTTTCAGGTTTTCCTTTTTCCCCCCACAAATGCCGCTGTCACCTGCTCCACCACAAAAGCTCTACAGCAATCAAGAATCAGAAAAGCGCTGTAACAGCTGTTTAAAATGACAATAATTAAAATAAACTACACCTTAAGATTTAAAAGATGTTTTATTCATTTCTATAGTGTACTCACTCAAAGCCTTTGATGGCAGCATTCCTCCATCAGTCACTCTTCAGCGGATAAACACACGTGTGTCTCATCTGTCCTGTAACATCCAGACAAGATTCAGTCAGCTCTGTGATTTATCTGCTCAATACTACATTTACATGTTGAGGTAGTTGCTGATGCGTTAACTCACTTTTTATTCAACACAAATGTTCCTCAGTTTATCTACAATACTAATGGACAAATAAAATAGATAAGTTATGTTTAGTTACTCCATGTAGATTTGTACATTTACATTACATTCATCTAAAGCAGTGTTGACAACAGTGTATTCTACATAATAACACACACATCACTCACTCAGATGTGTGTTCATGTTGTGATGTGCTCATCTGTACATTTTCCTGTCTCATATTAAATAGACATTTAGTAATCGTCTTTAAGATGTATATGGTTTATGTAAATGCACTCTGGAGACGTGCATGTTTTTACTGGAGCTCCCCTGTTCGCTATACATAATAAGACATGTTTTTACAGCAAAATCACAAAAATACTGTAACATTACTGTCTAGCGTCTTTACACCTTAAGCAAATCAACAGTTTACTCTACAGTAGCTCAACAAATGTGATTTTAACACAGGAAACCGTGTTTTTGGTTTGTAATACTTACATTTGTAAACAGCCTCGTCGCTGTTCTCCATCACGTTCGATAATGACATATTGATCACCCGTGGGCTTCTGGGATTGAAAAGTATCCATCAATTAGCACTCAAGAATCTGGGCTGAAGCAGTAGGACATCCGGGAACTTCTCGACTACTCTTTTATGAATACTGAGGTTTCGGACATACTTCTTTGCTCGCCTACTGCTTTCCCCCTACTATATAGTAGAGAAGTAGGCGGTTTCGGATGCAGCCAGTGTCTTTATGAATGGGTAATTAAATCATTGTCTCACTAGATTCATTTAAAAACGCAGGTTCATTCATAAACGACACACTGCTTGGAGATGCGCAGTGGCTCAGCTGTGACTGTTTGAAACTAATTTCGTTGAAGAAATAGAGCAACATCAGGCAATATTGTTAAAGTCATACAATGTATGTCACTTAATATTAACTTACTGTTTATTGAACTGTTGTATTCATTTAATATCACATTTGCAAACTCCCTTAATAACCTTTAAAAGCTGTCACTCACTCCAGTTCATCGCGATCTCACAAAGCTCCATTATAATCAATGAAGCTCTCTACACTGCACAACGAATCTCTTATTTACTCCATCTCCTAAATATTTTTTGATAGTAATTTAACTTAAATTAAAATTTATTTTTAAAGTCTAATAAATGTTAAAATTGATAGCTCTTAATTATAATGTAATGTTTAATGGCTATAGTCGATGGTTAAATATTAATATTAATTTAATATTAATTTAAATATAATTTTTTTTTTATAGGGAAATCAGAATTACTTGGTATCAGTGGCCTTCAGTCATACAAATATTAAAAATATGTTGTTTGTACATTAATTTGAAGATTGAATGTGAAATTATTGCAATATAAAAGTATATTTAAAAACTTTAATGCTAGGCGGGATTAATCACGATTAATTTAAGAAAAAATTTGCGATTAATTAGTTTTTTTAAATCGATTGACAGCACTAATATATATATATATATATATATATATATATAGGTAAAATAATTTACATTTTGCAGATTCTGCAAGGCGTAGACAAACCTTTGACCTCAACTGTATATTTGTGTGCTGTCTACATCCACTGTCTTATACTGACTATAAATGGCCATGCGGACACCCCTACAAAAGCATTCAAATTAAAGTCAGGTATTTGCTAAACAGTGTTACATAATTGAGAATCATAGAAATGACTGAAAACAAACAGATCTAATCTTTCTCTTTTCAGCTAAATGGTAATGCTTCTAACGTGTCATTGATTTCAGGCAGGAAATTAAAAACAAAAACACCTTGAGATCCTGGCATGGTCCACTGGTCCCAGAGCATCGCTAAACTGCACGTCAGATACTCTCACCTTCACTCTGTCAAGGAGAGAAAAAAAAAAGAGGAGAAAGAAGACTTAAAAGGATTTTCAAACCTTCCCAAAAGAGATTAAAGCTGATCGGCTGCTTGCTTTCACAGAAATTTGATAAGACTCTTTTGCATCATTTAACTTTGAATGGCTTTGCAAAAGCTGTGATTGGCCTAAACATCCCCCTGTGAGAGAAGAGACAGACGCTGCTGATTGAGAAAGTGCTTGCTGTTGCCAAATAGCCATTTCTACACTTATATTTGACCTTGTAGTGGCGGAACTTGAACCAAACATTTACTGAGCACTTTGCAACCAATAAAAGTGAAATCCTGAAATTTAATGTGCCTTAACGACAGAAGTTACAAGAGGAAAAGCAGGTGTGTGCCAAATACAAGCTAGAAAGGTGTCAAAATGATAGTGGTGGTCAAAATGTGTAAAGATTGTCCCATTGTCTTCCAAAGGAAAAAAAAAAAGATTCAAAATGATGTGACGGTGAGAAAATAATGACATTTTAAGTGAACTATCGACTTTAATGGAATACTGCAGCCAAAAATGAAAATTTGCTGTAAGTTTCCAAGATTTAGAGAAGTTTAGCTTTACATCACTTGCTCACCAATAGGATCCTCTAAAGTGAATGGGTGCCATCAGAATGAGAGTCCAAACAGCTGATAAAAACATCACAAAAAACCACAAGTAATCCACACCACTTCAGTCCATCAATTAAAATCTTGTATCAAATCTATCATTAAGACACTTCCTTCAGTGAAAAAGTGCATCCACTGTTGTCCTCTCACATCAAAGCTACCAACATAATATTTTAAAACTGTTTTCTCTTGTAAACAGGGCTTGATCTGTACATATTTCTCTCCTGATTCAAACGAGATGCCTTTTTCACTGGAGAAAGCAACATTATGGATAGAGGACTCGTATTTTAGCCTGAAGCAATGGTTTGAAGTTGAAAAGATCTTGATAAATTCATTACAAGCTTGCATGTTTTTATTTCACAATATACTGACTGATGGACTGGAGTCATGTGGTTATTCTATAGCGTGACTGTGAAAACCCCCTTTTACAATCTTTATTTTTAAGAGTGTGTTGTTTTCGGAATAATGCGACAGTGAAAAGATACTGACATTTCAGTACAATTGTAAGCAAAAGATCCCTTAAATGCAGCAGTTACGAGGGGAACCGCTGAAAACAAGCAGAGACAACAAGCTTAAATGAAGATTGTGAAGCTTGGTGATGCTATCTCCCCTATGGAGCTATATCATGGAAAGGGTGAGAAACACGAGCTTGCCTTAGGCAGAAAACCACCATCCTTAAATTCTGACACCGACAGATTTGCTGAATGATTCATTGTTGGGGCTCAGCGGAATTTCGCTCTGCTTTTGCATTTTTAAAATCTTCAATCTGTTGTGAGCTGAAAAAAGCCCACACTTAACAATGGATTGATCCCTTCCGCTTGAGCGGTCCTCTAACATTTCAGTGATTGATCAGAGGCTAACCTTCCATCATTCATACCGCAGCCTGCGTGATAATGCAAACTAAACACACATACATGATTAATAATTAAGATGGAGCATTGATGGGGCATTAAAATGCCTCTCCGGGGAAACATTTATCAGCGCTTCTCACTGATCATGATGGCATTTCTCCTCTTGCTTTGGTTCAGACAAGTCAACTGGACAAAATGGTTCAGCTAGAATCATATATTCCACAGCAAATTGATTTAATGTAAGGAGCTCATGTGTGTGTTAATGCCTAGAGACTTCACACTGGCTGTAGATCTTTTTAAAAGGCTAAATTAAGTTTTGTGTTTACTGTTTAGCTTCTTCTGTTGCTGCTCCATTTGTACAGCAGTATTAGATTGTTTTCGCCAGGCAATTTCCATGAGTACTGCTTTGTTTTTAAAGCATTAGAGGCACAAATTGCATGTTTATACAAGGAAAATGATTAGATGTGTGAGATAAACTTTAATATGTCATCTCAAAATCAAAGGGGCAATTTAATGTAACAAATTCTGTCAAAATGTATCAACTTTAAATAAACAATAAACAAAATTTAATCAAACTTTGATGCCTTAACCTTTTGAAACTGAGAAGTTGATAGAAGTATAAATCAGTAAAGTCAATTGCAAGTTTCTACTCATGTGAATTATGTATTATGTACTGTGACGAGTATCCCGAGTTCTCATCAGCGTTGCCCTGGAGACAAAGACGGAACACCTGTGCCAGCTCATCAGGGCCGGGCCGGTCACACCTGACACTCATCAAACCCCGGCCATATAACCCAGAAGCGGCTGGGTGAGAGGAGAGCGGACTTTCTCCCGATCGAGACTTAATGTGTGTGTTTGATCTCTCTCTCCCTTTCAGAGGCAAGCGAGTGACCGACCGACCCAGCCCTGACGAGGGCACCACGGACTTTGCCACCGCCCAAGCCAGAACCCCGCACAAGAGAGCACCACACCGCCGCTTCCAGCCACCCTGCACCTATCTCACTCACCCCACTGTTGAATAAATCCACCCTCCGGGGTATTTATTTGAGCTCTGCTTGTCGCGTGATTCTTCCACCCCGTCACAGTGGTGGAGAATGCGGGCATGACAGGAAGTTCTCACCGGCAAGTGATCTCCACTTTCTAATCACCACTTTTGTTTTGTGCACTTTCAGGAAGGCTGGTACTCCTCCCCTACGATGGAAGAACTGCTCCGGCAATTAACCGACGTCAGCCTGCGCCAGCAACAGATCGTGGAACACCTGGCCACGCGCCAAGGCCAGGCTGACCAGGAAATCACCGCCCTCCGCACGGCCGCCCGCCAGCGCGTTCCGTTGCCTGACCCCCGTGTGCAAGCCGCTCAACTCTTGCCTACCTCCAAATGTTCGAAAACACGGCGACCACAGAAGGGTGGGATCCGGATGACTGGACACGGGCGCTGGCCCCCCTCCTCACGGGCGAAGCCCAGCGCACTTTCTTCGGTCTCCCCACGGCCATGGCGGAAAGTTACGAAGACGTGAAGAGAGAGATTCTCGCCCGCGTGGGGCTCTCCCCGACGTGCGCCGCCCAGGCGTTTTTTGAGTGGACCTACCAGCCCCGGCGTCCCACACAAATCCAGGTGGCCGAACTCTCCCGCTTGGCCCAACACTGGCTGATGGTCGACAATCCCACCGCCGCCAGGTAACGGAACGGTGGTCGCCGATCGCCTCCTCCGAGCCCTACCCCGCAACGTCCGGCCCGCCGTTGGCATGAGAAACCTGACCACGACATCCGAGTTGGTGGAGGCGATCGAGCTGGCTGAGGCGGCCCACCGACGCGAGGCAGGGGAGCGAGTACCGCCGTTTCCCCGGAGGGTGGCTCCAGAACAACGCGCGCCGGAGGGCATCTCGCGGCCAGTAGACAGGACGGCGGCCCCCGAGCCTCAGGACGAGTCCATGCCCACGGCTCCTTCTTCGCCCAAGACCCGGACCTGGTGGGCAGGCTGCATAGTCCACCGCGAGCTGCCAAAAGGAGCTCCGACCGCTATGGTCAGGATCGGCAGCCGGCATTACAAGGCGGTCCTGGACTCCGGAAGTGCCGTCAGTCTCGTCCAACCAGGAATCCTGCCCCCCCCACGAGACCAAAGCCACGGTGCCAGTCACCTGTGTCCACGGAGATACACGAGATACCAGTTCGTCGTGTCACCATTTCCGCAACCCCAGGTTCCTGGCCAGTGGATGTCGGACTGGTGAAGGATCTCCCCGTGGCCGTCCTTTTAGGACGAGACTGGCCAGGATTCGAAACTCTTCTCCGCGCCACTACGCAGCCTGCCCACCCCACTGGGGGCCGCCGTGGACGGCACGCAAGCAGGAAACTCCGCGCCTGCTCTCCTGGCTTCGGACACTGGGAGAGATGGTGAGTCCCCCTGATACTAACCTTTTCTTTGATGTCTTCCAACAGGTTACGGGGGCTCATTTGGTCAGGCCCAGCGAGAGGACTAAAATCTCAAGCACTGTTGGGCCCAGGTGCGGCCCTGAGGGAAAGGACACCGGCCCAAACCCCATCCTCTCCCCACTTTATTGTGGAGAACGGCCTGCTCTACTGTGTCGCCGAGCGAAGGGGAGAAGAAAAAACTACTCGTGGTTCCACGGTCAAAGACGGAAGCCGCCCTGCACCTGGCTCATGCTCACCCACTAGCAGGACATCTCGGGCAGGAAATACCATACAGCGGATACGGGATCGCTTTCACTGGCCCGGCTTGAAGCGGCAGTCAAGCGATTCTGCCAGGCCTGCCCCGACTGCCAAAAACGCCACCGTACCACCCTCCCCTCACCACTCATACCCTTGCCCATCATCGAGGTGCCCTTCGAGCGCATCGATGGATCTGGTAGGCCGTTGCCAAAGTCAGCCCGGGGCATGAACACATCCTCGTGATCGTGGATTATGCCACCCGTACCACGGCCATCCCCTCAGGAAAGCCAACGCCAAGACCATCGCGCAGGAGCTCTTCCTGTTGTCCAGCCGGGTTGGCATCCCATCCGAGATCCTGACCGACCAGGAACACCGTTCATGTCCCGGCTAATGGCTGACCTCTGCCGCCTGCTCCGGTGAAGCAAATAAGGACAACAGTGTACCATCCCCAGACGGACGGCCTAGTGGAACGCTTTAACCAAACCCTGAAGCAATGTTGAAGCGGGTCGCCGCTGAAGACCGACGAGACTGGGACCAGATGCTGCCTTACGTCCTTTTGAGATTCAGGAAGTTCCACAGGCGTCCACAGGCTTCACTCCGCTTGAGCTCCTTTTCGAAGACAACCTCGGGACTGCTCGACGTCGCTAAGGAGGCTTGGGAACGCCAACAACCCACCCCACACCGGTCCTTGTCGAGCATGTCTCCGAGATGAGGCACCGAATAGACCGCGGCCATGCCATTAGTCCGGGAGCATCTGGCCAAAGCACAACAGGCCCAAGCTCGCCACTACAACAGGCCAGCTCAGCCTCGGGAGTTCCAGACGGGCGACCGAGTCATGGTACTGGTCCCCACCTCCGCTTGCAAGTTCCTGGCCACCTGGCAGGGCCATACACCGTTACAGAGAAAATGGGTCCGTCACATACCGAGTGCAGCAACCAGGGAAACGGAGCCCTCAACAATTATACCATGTCAATCTGCTGAAGAAATGGGTGGGGACCAGAGAAGAAACAGCAGCCTTGGCCGCCGTGACGCCCGTCCTAGTGGATACCAACCCCGCTGTCGGCGACGCAGAAGGCTGAGCTGCAACACCTGGTCGGTCAGTTCGCGGATGTGTTCTCTTCTGTCCCCGGGAAAACCCAGCTAATCCAGCATGACATCCGAACACCACCTGGAGTGATCGAAGACAGCGGCCCTATCGGATCCCTGAGGCTCGCCGGCAGGCTATTGAGGAGGAGATCCAATAAATGCTGAAGTTGGGGGTAATCGAACCATCCCGCAGCCTGTGGTCCAGCCCCATCGTCCTGGTCCCAAAACCCGATGGCACCCTCCGCTACTGCAACGACTTTCGACGACTGAATGAAGTGTCAGAGTTCGACGGCTACCCAATGCCCCGAGTGGACGAACTTCTGGACCGCCTGGGAAGGGCTCGGTATATTTCCACCCTAGACCTCACAAAAGGATACTGGCAGGTGCCCCTCTCCGACGCGGCCAAGCCGAAGACAGCCCTTTCCACCCCTCCGGCACTGGCAATACCGGACCCTTCCCTTCGGCCTTCACGGGGCTCCAGCGACATTCCAACGACTCATGGACATCGTCCTTCGTCCACATCAAAAATATGCAGCCGCCTATCTTGATGACGTGGTAATCCACTCGGAGCGTTGGGAGGACCACCTGGACCGTCTGCGGAGGGTGCTCACGGAGTTACGACGAGCTGGACTCACCGCCAACCCCGGAAAATGTCACCTAGCGCTCTTCGAGGCCAAGTACCTGGGCTTCCAGTCGGACGGGCCTAATCCGCCCCAAGAGAGGAAGGTAACGGCGGTTCGCGACGCCCCACGGCCCACCACGAAGTCCCAGGTACGAGCGTTTCTGGGGTTGGCCGGCTACTACCGCTGTTTTATCCCCAACTTTTCCTCCATAGCCGCCCCCTTGACAGACCTGACCAGAAAGGGGCAGCCCGAGCGCTTACAGTGGAGCCCAGAAATGGAGGAAGCGTTCCAGCGAATCAAACGCGCTCTCACCGAGGAGCCAGTCCTACGAGCCCCGGACTTCGGCTGCCCCTTTCTGCTGCAGACGGACGCATCCGAGACAGGGTTGGGAGCCGTCCTGTCCCAAGTCCAGGAAGGTGAGGAACACCCTGTCCTATACATCAGCAGGAAGCTGACCAAGGCCGAGAAAACTACGCCACCGTGGAGAAAGAGGCTCTGGCTATCCGGTGGGCAGTCCTGAGCTGCGCTATTACCTGTTGGGCCGAAAGTTCACCCTGCTCACAGATCACGCTCCCCTGCAGTGGATGGCAGGGCCAAAGACACCAACGCCACCCGGTGACGCGTTGGTTCCTCGCCCAGGACTTCTGTTTCACCGTCCGCCACCGAGCCGGAGCCTCCAACGCCAATGCCGACGGACTCTCTCGGATCTGGTCAGCTTACGCAGGTCTGTCAGGGGTCACTCCCACCCACCCCCAGTTTCCCCTTACTGTCGCCTTATCTTTCCTCCAGGACCAGGACAACGCTTAGGGGGGGGGAGTGTGACGAGTATCCCGAGTTCTCATCAGCGTTGCCCTGGAGACAAAGACGGAACACCTGTGCCAGCTCATCAGGGCCGGGCCGGTCACACCTGACACTCATCAAACCCCGGCCATATAACCCAGAAGCGGCTGGGTGAGAGGAGAGCGGACTTTCTCCCGATCGAGACTTAATGTGTGTGTTTGATCTCTCTCTCTCTCCCTTTCAGAGGCAAGCGAGTGACCGACCGACCCAGCCCTGACGAGGGCACCACGGACTTTGCCACCGCCCAAGCCAGAACCCCGCACAAGAGAGCACCACACCGCCGCTTCCAGCCACCCTGCACCTATCTCACTCACTGTTGAATAAATCCACCCTCCGGGGTATTTATTTGAGCTCTCCTTGTCGCGTGATTCTTCCACCCCGTCACAGTACGTTATCAACTCTGACAAACAGCATGTTGAAGCCGCTCAGGTCACCATTTTCTCCTTCTCGGAAAGCGCTGATGTAGTCAAAACATCCGGTAGTGTGGATTTCCCAGGAAGTGCATTTACTCCTCTGCTTCTCATAAATATTACCGTGTTGTGCACGTTATTTTTTGACAGACATCGATGTTGTGATATTAAAATGATGTGGATTTGAAAACAGATGGATCGTAGTTTAATAATTCTTTATTTCTTAGCTGGCAAGTATTTAGTGAAGTGCAATTGTTCCATTATTAACCCTTAAAAGATCTAGGGCCAGTTTTACTAAACAGGGCAAATCAGCGCAAGAGCGCAGTTCCAAAACAGCGCCGATGGGTGTGGAAATTAATGCGGGTGATTTACTAACAATTAAAGAACACAGACGCAACATCTCATTTACCAATGCAATATACCAAGCACAGCGCAAATTAGCGTAGTCGCAAGTAAAGAATAAAGAAATAAATAAGCCACAGTAGTCTACGTTGAAAAAAACCGGTGGCCAAAAAATGAAGGGTTGCAAGAAGTTTTGATAGACCTGGTATTGTGTGACTCCTAGTTGAGGGTTCCATGTCATCTTTTATTTCCTGAAGCGAATTAAAAATAACATGGCTTGGCAAACGATATGTTCGGATAATGTGTTCTTCTGCCATTTTAATAAATTAATACATGTGGAAAAAAATCATCTCCCTTCTACTGCTCTCTGTGGTGCCTCCTCCTAGTAACATCAATTTCAGCCATTTCAAGCGCAAAATAGTAGAGCGCTAACGTTAGTAAATCACCTTGCGTGAGTCATTTGAATACTCTCCTCCCATAAATTTTGTGTCTGAAAGGGAAACTCCTACAAATGCATATTCAATAAGGTCAGGTGCAAATATCTGTGTCCATGCCTTTTCAGCGCTAATTCTTCACTGTGTGCCTTTAGTAAATCCAGACAGTACTATAGAGTGGGGGAACTATGATGTCACTTTGTAGGCGAAAACCCGGAAACAAGTTAGCATTTTAGCACTTCCGGTTCCATCGTCCCAGAGTCAATGGGTTTTTTGAATGGGATTTTGGTTAAATCCCTTAAATAAGGTCCGTGGTTCACACAAGCTCAAGATACTTTCACGTTTTATTCTACGACATAAAACACACCAGTCACACCACACTCGTGATTTTTTTAAGCTGTTATGTTGCTTAAAAAAGACGGTTTCTAACAAATTGCTAAATGGGACTACAAGCGCTGTCTGAGACATTCAACGTCATCACGCCGAACAGTTGATCAATTTACAGTATTTTCCAAATGTAGCATAATTTGTAATACAAATAATTTTAGAATAACCAATAGTTTCCCGCATTTTATGTTTTTGTTCGACAATGTTTTTTTTTTGTTTTTTTGCTTTGCCCCGAAATGCTTCGGATGGAGCTCGTTTTATCGCTTACTGATGCAGAGACTCTGGTTCGGACCATAAGGTAAACTCATATTACATGTAAACACCACATTTAACGGCTTTACGTGGTGAAAGTGAAATTTTAATGATGCATAGTGCTTAAAGCCACGTTAAAATTAAATGTTTACAGCAACATGAAGCTGTTAGAAAGCATATAGATTGAGGATTTCAGAAGCAAGGATAAAATAACATTTTGTGTACCCACCCTAAAAAAATGATAGCTGAAATGTGGTGCTTTGTTCACTAAAATAAGTTGAATCTTACCATATCCAAAAACTCGCTCACTCTGCTGTTATTTAAAATATTAAATATGCGGGGATACATTTTTAATTAAAATATTCATGTTAATCAAGGATTTATTCACTTCTAATGCACCTTATTTCAAAATGTACAGAAATACTTGCTTTAGTTAAGATTATTTCATTTATTCACTATACTATTTATTACTAATGTCTCATTTCAGTTTTAGTTTGGCATTTATTCCAGTTTATATGAAACTGTTCATGTAGCATGGATTAAAATTCATATACAGAGTAAATCCTTTTCACTAAACATGTTATAAATAAGTTTGGAACAGTTGTCGGGAGCGCGGTGGTCATGACGCTGAAGGCGAGCGACTGTGGTGCTGTAGTTCGTTTATAGCCTAAGTTTAGCTTTTTAGTTCTGGCGCTTTTATTTAGGCTTCAAAATTCGTCAAAGTTATATTATTTTGTGAAGATTATCTTGAAGGACAAAACGTGTAAGTTTCATGAACTATGATTGAACACAGAGCTTATTTTTTGCGATTATCCAGAAGCCTATGGAAAAATCCCATTGGCTTTTTGTCGAGGAACCAGTTTCATGCTAACCGCCGATCCGCATACAGAGTGACGTCATAGTTCCCCCACTCTATTGTAATGCCAAAAGACTACTATTAGTAAAACTGGCCCTTAGACTCTATCACAGCATGAAAATTTTAAATGGTATTTTTGGCTTCTTCCATTTCAACTGTCCCATACACTGTCACAATGTGAAATTATTTTAATTATCAACATATTATTTAGCTTTGTGCACGTTTTGCATGTAATCCTGTCACCTTATCTTCCCTCATTAAAACGGAACATTACTTAAAATTGTAATGCCTAGGAAATTATATAATTTGGATAGTTTTTGTAGTATGGAGGGAAGGAAAAAAAAAATTGCAGTAATTTATGGAAAATATATTTTTACCAATATGGCATACATGTTTTATTTTTCTATTTCTATTTTTATTTTCCATTTCATTGTAATGTTTATTTAATGTTTTTACTAAACAATTGCAAAATCACAGACAAGTCACAGAAAGACAAAAAAAAAAAAAAAAAAAAACCTGAACTGTAATTCCTTAATTCCCTTTGAAATGAAACGTTTTGAACCCTCTTTGTAGAAAATGCCACTATTATCACTATAAGCCTAACAACCCTATATTGTATTGTTTTTTTTTTTTCAAGTTAGGCATTTTCCATTGAAGATATCCACTGATTTTATTCTTGTCTTCTAATCTTTATTTGTAGTTACTTCAGAAACATTAATGAGGTTGGTTATTTGAAGTAAGGTTATCTGTCTTCCTATCCCAGACGTCCTCTGTGTTTTAAGGCTCTGTGTGTATCATTTGCATGCAGATTGTGGAACTGTTTTCACATTAGATCTTAAAATAGGCAACTGTCACCTTTTTCCACAAGGCCCAACTCAAAAAAATCATTAAAACAATTTGCTTCTTCTGTCAAACACTTAACGATCAAGTATACAAAATGTCACACTGCACAAAAGAAACTGCAGAAAAAGATAAAAAGCCAATGCAAATTTATGCATTGTCATTTGAGTTCTTTCAAAATGTAATTCGATAACTGTTTAGAAAGAAATAATGCTTTATTTAGCCAGTTTGTATACTAAATGCTTAAAATGTCATCCCGACAATAAATTCCTGTCAAGAATTTTTATTGTATAAGTTATTAAACATACATAAATAACATCATCCACATAAAAAATGTATTTAAATGACTTTCAGTAGATGAAGTGAATAATTTCTTTGTCTTTGCCTCAGAAGGACAGACGATCTTTCAAAAAGTTATATTCGTTATTGAAACCCAGACGTCAGCACTTCCTGTAACACATAGTTCTTAATAACAGTTTTGTTTGTTCTCACAAGTGTTTTTAAAGTAATTCACATTTTTCATAACTTGGATAAAATATCATTTCTTTTTACCTTGTACCCCCTCCCCCCCCTCTCAAAAAATCTGTTTAATGTGACCGTTGTTTTTTCTTTTTTCTTTCCAAGATTAGTAACCCATATATTATTGCTCTAATTCTGTTCTTCAGTTTAATATAATTGAATGAAGATGATTTGGCAGAGGCACTCATAAGAACCTGGACTAATGTAGATACAATGGTCCGGGCCTCATAAAATGCAACCATGGTGCAAAATGTATTTCTCAAGCATAAATTCATTTTAAACTAAACCAAAAAAAGCACCCCATCTTACAAATTGAGATCCATAATCTGGCTGAGCCTTTATTTCAACAAAAGCGTTTACATGCACTGTAGAGTGTACACGTATAGGGTTATTTCTGTTTATGCCATGGTCTGTCTGAATACTCGATTCTGATAGGTTGATTAAATTCGTTTAACTGCACAGGTAGTTCCAGGTCAGTTTAATCACGTTCTATATTAATGTGCTTCCTATAAACATTGGTAATCATAGTAACACAGTTACAGTTGAATAGTAATACAGAGTGAGACAGTTACAGTAAACATTTCCGATTTACTTAGCTAGGATAAATGGATGATTTTCATGTGTCATTTAATATGTGAATGCTGGCAAATGACCATGGCATAAGTGGGATAATGCTGCGCGTCGGGTGGTTCTTCGCCTCCACGTCGTGCATTCAAATCGTTTAATGCACAGCTAGCCATTGATTATCCCTTACATATTATAATCAACATATTTCATGTAAACTTTACATGAATAAACCATAACATGCACGTTCTTTCCCCACTATTCTAATCTGTCCGCTCTTGCCATTTGTTATGCTGCATTTTGGTACTTTAATCCAAACATTCATCCTCATTCATGTCCGTAATGACAGCAGATGAGGATAAAAGGATGAATTAGGAAATGCAAGCCAGTAACCTTTCAAACATGAGACTGCTGGAATGATTTTGTCTGTCTGTGTATTTATATTGATTTTATTATTTTTTTAATATTTGTGAGAGAATTTAAATCTTCCTGGCTTCAAAATGTATGCTTTATGGACACTGACTGAACATGAGCAAATTCAAATTCATACTGTATTATTGTTAAGCATGTAAATGTGGTTGAAGTACTCTGTATGAGAGAAACTTTGAAAAGGATTGAAACTTTCAAACTAAATATCATGAGTCAGAAGAAGTTATACGCCCTCACTATGCATTCAAACGAAAATGAATTCGGGCATGCACTGCCTGGTCTCTACGGGAATGTTTGCACAAGTGAAAATCATCATGCATCTTTTTTTTTTCAAGTGAACTTTATTGGTGAATCAAGCTGATAATTTTCTAATGTTCTGATGGTTTGTTGTTGTAGTTGAAGTGCACTGTACAGTTCACTGAATCATGGAATGTTTCTTGTGAGTTATCCATGGTTTGACTCTCAGTAGATTGCAATATTTACATAATATTTATTTGATTTTTAGTTTTGTTATATTTTAAGTTGGAATTAAAGTGATAGTTCACCCAAAAATGAAAATTCTGTCATCGTTTATTCACCCTCATGTCGTTCCACACCTGTATAACTTTCCTGTCTGCTGTGGAACACAAAATATATTTGAAGAACATTGGGAACCAAACAGCATTGCTTAGAAGTGTTGTTTCTTGTTAGTTATTCATTCCATTTGAATATATATGTTTCAATGTATTTATTTTAGTGGGTCAAAAATCAGCGCCGTTTTTGAAGAGTGCACGTGCATAAATCCTGGCTTATTTGGCTCCTTACAGTCTATGAGTTCCCTCTAACAGTTGTGGAAGGCATTGAGCGGAAAGTTGACAAGCACCTGCGGAGGTGGGGATTCCCCCAAGCCTCTCTTCAGTGGGCCTCTACATTCGATCAGGACAGCTGCAGCTCCCTCTGTCATCTGTTGTGGAGGAGTTCAAGGTGGCAAAATGAGTCACGCTTAGTCTGAGAGATTCTAAAGATGCCCTGGTAAAACAAGCAGGTATCACAACAAGATCAGGCCGTAAGTGTGCAGTCAATGCAGCCACTGAACAGGCAGAAAGCTCATTGAAGTTACACGACATCATTGGCAACACCTGCACGTCAAAGCCTGGGGTCGACAACAGTTTTGGAATGCTAGTACTATGATCAAGTGAGGTATGGTTCAGCCAGAAATCCGAGCTCAAGAAGAGAAGAGGCGTATGTCCAGAGCAGTGGAACAAGCATCTCAGGGAGCATGGACAAAATGGGATCTCTCTCTAGTTATGGAGACTGGAGCCTTACCGTATTTCCTTCCTGCCACGCTCGGTATATGACACCCTTCATTCACCCTCTCATTTGCATACATGAGGGTTGAGGGACAACCCATACTGCAAGCTCTGTGGTCAAAAGGGAACACTGGCACACATATTGTCAGGGTGTAAAACATCTTTAACCCAAGGTCGATATAGGTGGTGCCACGACAAGGTGCTCTTGTCCCTTGCCGACACACTTGAGCGAGAGAGGTGCAAGAAGAGGCCAGGCAATTCAGGCAAGGAAACTATCACTTTCATCAAGAAGGGAGCCAGGCCCTTCGCAATTAGGGCATTAGTAGGGCTGTCGCTATCGAATATTTTAGTAATAGAGTATTCTACCGAAAATTATATTGTTTAATCGAGTAATCGGATAAGAACTTTCTTTATTAAAGAGCAATACTAAATATACAAGAGAAAATAAGACAGGTCTCTTAAAACAAACAAGTAATTTGTTTCCTTTTTAGAAAAATTTACATTTTTATTGCTGAACCTGCATATATTAATAACTTTGAAAACTAAACCCATTTAATTGCCATATTACATTCAAAACGCAAATACAAATATATAAAAATCTATTTCAAATTACTTTAAAAAAGGTAAACATAGTACTACCTAAAACGAAGACATAAATCAAAATAATAGTAAAAACCCGATTCCAAAAAAGTTGGGACACTGTACAAATTGTGAATAAAAACAGAATGCAATGATGTGGAAGTTTCAAATTTCAATATTTTATTCAGAATACAACATAGATGACATATCAAATGTTTAAACTGAGAAAATGTATCATTTTAAGAGAAAAATAAGTTGACTTTAAATTTCATGG
This sequence comes from Onychostoma macrolepis, assembly GCF_012432095.1. Lineage (NCBI taxonomy): Eukaryota > Metazoa > Chordata > Actinopteri > Cypriniformes > Cyprinidae > Onychostoma > Onychostoma macrolepis. The sequence continues at coordinate 25,180,427 of NC_081166.1, forward strand.
CATCAACACATCTCAAAAAAGTTGGGACAAGGCCATGTTTACCACTGTGTGGCATCCCCTCTTCTTTTTATAACAGTCTGCAAACGTCTGGGGACGGAGGAGACAAGTTGCTCAAGTTTAGGAATAGGAATGTTGTCCCATTCTTGTCTAATACCGGCTTCTAGTTCCTCAACTGTCTTAGGTCTTCTTTGTCGCATCTTCCTCTTTATGATGCGCCAAATGTTTTCTATGGGTGAAAGATCTGGACTGCAGGCTGGCCATTTCAGTACCCGGATCCTTCTACGCAGCCATGATGTTGTAATTGATGCAGTATGTGGTCTGGCATTGTCATGTTGGAAAATGCAAGGTCTTCACTGAAAGAGACGACGTCTGGATGGGAGCAGATGTTGTTCTAGAACTTGGATATACCTTTCAGCATTGATGGTGCCTTTCCAGATATGCAAGTTGCCCATGCCACACGCACTCATGCAACCCCATACCATCAGAGATGCAGGCTTCTGAACTGAGCGCTGATAACAACTTGGGTTGTCCTTGTCCTCTTTAGTCCAGATGACATGGCGTCCCAGTTTTCCAAAAAGAACTTCAAATTCGTCTGACTACAGAACGGTTTTCCACTTTGCCACAGTCCATTTTAAATGAGCCTTGGCCCAGAGAAAACGCCTGCGCTTCTGGATCATGTTTAGATATGGCTTCTTTTTTGGACCTATAGAGTTTTAGCCGGCAACGGCGAATGGCACGGTGGATTGTGTTCACCGACAATGTTTTCTGCAAGTATTCCTGAGCCCATGTTGTGATTTCCATTACAGTAGCATTCCTGTATGTGATGCAGCGCCGTCTAAGGGCCCGAAGATCACGGGCATCCAGTATGGTTTTCCGGCTTTGACCCTTATGCACAGAGATTGTTCCAGATTCTCTGAATCTTTGGATGATATTATGCACTGTAGATGATGATAACTTCAAACTCTTTGCAATTTTTCTCTGAGAAACTCCTTTCTGATATTGCTCCACTATTTTTCGCCGCAGCATTGGGGGAATTGGTTATCCTCTTCCCATCTTGACTTCTGAGAGACACTGCCACTCTGAGAGGCTCTTTTTATACCCAATCATGTTGTCAATTGACCTAATAAGTTGCAAATTGGTCCTCCAGCTGTTCCTTATATGTACATTTAACTTTTCCGGCCTCTTATTGCTACCTGTCTCAACTTTTTTGGAATGTGTAGCTCTCATGAAATCCAAAATGAGCCAATATTTGGCATGACATTTCAAAATGTCTCACTTTCAACATTTGATATGTTATCTATATTCTATTGTGAATAAAATATAAGTTTATGAGATTTGTAAATTATTGCATTCCTTTTTTATTCACAATTTGTACAGTGTCCCAATTTTTTTGGAATCGGGTTTGTAATAAAATATAAAATAAAACATTGTGCAACTTAACTTACAAGTTTCAGCCTATCTACAGCTCAGGTGTGACATGAGCCTTTATTTTCTTAGAAGGCTTTGTGGCTTTTGTAAGAGGCAAAAATTAGTGGGCAGGAAGCTAACGTGGAACAAAAACAAGAGTCCATACACATAACATTTATTAAAACATTTTTCAGCAACATGAATTTAAAGTTATTTGGAGAATAAACCCTCTTAAATGTCTCTCTGCATACTGGTGTATGTGTAATCCTTTAAAGGAGCATGTGGTTGCAAACAGTGCACTCTATGCAGTTACAGGGCCGAAACTGAGAATTTTGGATGTGCTTGGTCGAAAACCGAAACTGCTGTGTAATAATTATTTTATTTATTCAATAATATAAAGTAGTTTTGTAAGACTTTAACTCAATTTTAATGACACAGAATAAAAAAAAAAAAAAACACAAGCCAGTAAAATAACCACACTTTTATTGAAAGAAAATATTAATATATTTTTTTTTTATTCAGTTCTATGCAACAGAATCAGACATAACTGTTGTTGTTGTTTTTGACTAGTTATCCAAATAATGTCCTGATCATGTGCATTGTGCACACAATGTACCCACCCTTCAAGTGGATGAAACAAACACTTTTACACACACACAACATATTTTAGGTGTTATTATAATTATAGCTATGATTAAAGAAAATGACAATTATAAAGTTATGTTTTATTTTCTCTCATCTAATGTTTTATTATTTATTCTTAAAATAGCCTTATGAAATGTTTTATTTTTCCTCATAAATTCTGTGCTGTGTATCTGGTTATCAAATTAAGTAATTAAATTCAATAATTAAATTATTGAAAATTAAACTTTTTGGCAAACAAAGGGGATTTACTATTAAAATTAAAACTAAAACATGGAAGAAATGTGTGATCATTCCTTAAAAAATAAAGTTTTCATAACTGTAGTAGTAGTAGTATGTACATTGAACAATAGTGATACATTTCTGCTGCAATGTCAATTCAAATTAACCCGGACTTTTATTTTGACGGGTTGCCGTGAATTCCTTTAAATTTCTGTGTGAATACGATATGACGCTAGTTTTACTCAGAGCCATGGTTTTACTCAAATGAAATGCTCGTGAAGTGACTCTCAGAGCAGTAATAATACTACATAGAAATTTATTGTCGGCGCATTATTTGAGCGGACTTAGCTTTTCCGGTGAGCATGAGCGGTAAATGAGCAGAATGCACATTGATAGAGCGGAATATTGAACGGAGCGTCACACGGCGCAGTGACGGCTGGAGGAGAGTGAAACCTGAACACTGCTGGGTGGCGCGGCATATATTTTCGGTGGCCGAAAATTCAGTGCATTCCTAGTAAATAGACCAAAACGATTCTTCGAAGCACAAGAATTTGCCTCGATTTTTTGTATTCGAGTTACTCGAGGAATCGTTTCAGCCCTAGGCATTAGCAAAATCAAACTTGCTGCAGGCCACGGGCTCTTGGGAGATGAGAGTCGACCTTGGAAGGAAGCTGCAGTTCCTGGAAGTGGTTCACACAGCTCTTCGCACAGACATCGTCTTGTGGTCAACCAAAGGCCATAAAATCATCGTAACTGAGCTAATTGTGCCATGGGAGGAGGCTCATGAGAGGAAGGCCTTGAAGTATCAGCCTTTAATTCAGGAGACAAAGGATGGAAGGCATGGCTGTTTCCGGTGGAGAAAGGTTGTAGAGGCTTTCCTGCCAAATCAGTACGAAACTGATCAGTATAAGAAAGCTGGAAGCCATGTGACTTGATGGGCAGTGACTTGGCCACCACTGCCGACCCACCGACTGGAGAGTGTTGTGGTAAGGGTCGAAACACTCAAAGAAGGTTGGAAACCACCTGATGATATCTGCTTATGGCTGAAGGCTATGGTCACATAAAGGAGTAAAGGTGTATTTCACAACGTACCAGGGAACCATTGATGAATCGAACATCAAATTAAGCAAAATGACAGGGAACAAAAAACCATTGAAGTAGTCATCGGGTGCATCTCAAAGATCTTAAAACGATTAATTAGCAGAAGTTATTACTCCATCACCTGTGTGCGAGACCTCATTAACAGCAGTCCTATACTGTTGAACCAATGTGGTTCATACGGCAGAGGTGCAACCATGTTACTACTGTTTTGGGAAACATTCATGACTTGTTGGCTAGTAAATTTGATAATCTCGCTTTACAACACCAAATTGCTGTTAAAATAACCAATAACTGTGGCCCAAATCAGAACCAGGAATGGACTCTGCACTTCTTATCCCAGTCTTAGGAGTTTAGTCCATTAGTGTTAGAGATCTCTGAGCAGCTAGAGAACAAAACAAGTTCAAACCTGTCTGCCACATCAACACCAGAGAGAGAAATCATATCAGTCAGTGTGCAATTGAATTTGAGTGCAATGACTCAGACCTTGTTCACTGCAGGTTATTTGTTAGATTCTCAAATAGATTAGATTTGTTAATGGTCTTTGCATTCTGCGTCCCGCCAGTAGAGCAGAAAGTGTTGCAATAGGTTTAACTATGACAAATGAGGGAAATGAGGAGGCAATGAAGCTCATCTCATATGATGACAGTTTAACCATTTGTGTGCATCCTAACAAAGAATTTTCTTCATTATTAGCTGTTACACGTAACCAGAACAGATGTTTCATGATCTGAATCAGCAGTTCTGATTAGCTGTGGGTTGTGACCTCATATTTGGGTGCAGACAGCGCTAAATACAAATAATAATGCAACTAACCACCCTTGTGGAAGAGAAGCACATTTTAGCATACTTACATATTTTAAATGAATATACTTAGTTCTTCACCAAAATTTGCTGAAAATTGATTTGCCGTCAGACAATCCCAGAAGAGTCTGTCTCCTCATCAGAACAGATTTAGAGAAATGTAGCGTTACATCACACACACACTAATCAATGAATTCTTTGAAAGGGTGCCGTCAGAATGAAAGCCCAAACAGCTGATAAAACATCACAATAATCCACAAGTAATCCACATGACTCCAGTCCATGAATTAACATCTTAAGCGAAAAGCTACATGTTTGTAAGAAACAAAACCATCATTAAGGCATTTTAATCAAATCTACAACATTTAACCACATCTGATGAAAATACCAGTCCATAAGGCATAATTTCTCTTCCTCCAGTGAAAAAGTCCATCCCTTGTTGTCCTCTCACATAAAAATCCACCAAATAATTTGTTTAAAAGGGGTTTGGACTGTTGTAAACGTTGCTTAATCTGGGCATATTTCTCTCCTGATTATATGACTTTTTCACTGGAGAAAGCAACATTATGGATAGAGGACTCAATTTTTAGTATGAAGCAGTTTGAAGATAAAAGACATCTTAAAGATTGATTCGTTTACTACAAAAACACAGCTGTTCGATTGACTTGTGGATTTTTGTGATGTTCTTATCAGCTGTTTGGACTCCCGTTCTGACGCACCCATTCACAGCAAAGGACCCGTTGGTGAATAACAAAATAGGGTAGGGAAAAAGGCTGGTTGCATTAAAGTCTCTCCAGCCTAAATCAAACTCTGCTGTATTTTGGGGAACGTTCATCTGTCACCTGTTAGAAGCAGCCAAATTAGACAGATGCCAACAAGGACAGCTTGCGTGAAATGCTGTCATCCACGTAGCCATTAAAAAGCCAGGGTCCTGAAACGAAACCACTGATGTCATAAATGATACATTTGTAGTGGGAATCTGGCATTTCAAATTCTTTTCAACCACTACAGTGGTTAAGTTTTATTTCAGTGGGCTGGGTTGTTCTGGACTAACACTAACAAATGCTGTTTGCATCAGATAAGACTGATAAAACACCTACCAAACAATCTCTTAGGGGTTTAAATTGGGATCATACGTAGAATTCTGGTGTTTCCACAGAAGAAAGGATGTTCTTGGCTGTCAAACCTGCTGATTCTGATTCAGTAACAGCAGAGGGGCAGGATAATATCCTCTCATTTTTTTAATCCCGCTACTAATTATAATTAATCACTCCCATTATAATCAACTAGTCTGTCTACAATTCCACAACCCAATGTGGTGCCTCAGTCAGTTGGACATTCAGTTTCTATTTTTGTCAAGCAGTACAGCTACATCAGTCACTTTATTACTTTATACATGTCATGTTTTATATTTAAATAACTTTTAACTGTTACATTCAAGCCAGCTTGTGATATGCCAAGCTAAATTGAACTCTAAAATTAGCTAAATATGAATAAGAGTCACGTCTATTATTTAGATTTAGTCATTTTGCAGACGCTTTTATCCAAAGCAACTTACAATTGGGGAATACATAAAGCGATTCATCTTAAAGAGGCAAACAGTCAGAGGAAGTGCTCGTAATACCAAGTCTCAGGCATTGTTTAAATAAGTAAGAGCTAGAAAGGGAAGGAATAAAGACAAAAGGTTTTATTTTTTAAATTTAGGACGAAGTCAAGTAGTGTCGAAAGAGATGGGTTTTCAGCCGTTGCTTGAAGATTGTCAGGGAATCAGCATTCCGGATAGGGGTGGGAAGATCATTCCACCAGCCAGGAACAGTGAATGATCGGCGGATCTCAGACTTCTGGAAGGGGTGTAGATTCGTAATAGTGAGTGGTTGCTCTATATGCAAGCATCAATGTCTTGAACTTGACGCAAGCTGCAACCGGTAGCCAGTGCAAGGAGAAAAAGAGAGGTGTAGACCAGTCGTGCCGCTGCATTCTGAATCATTTGTGCTTGATGGAAGTCCAGACAGAAGAGCATTGCAGTAATCCAGCCTAGAAATGACAAGGGCCTGGACAAGAAGTTGTGCAGCATGCGGTGTTGGAAAGGCCCGATCTTTCTGATGTTGTGCAATACAAACCTGCAAGATCGAGCAGTCTTTGCAATGCGGTCTTTGAAGGTCAGCTGGTCAAAGATTACACCAAGATTTCTGACCAAACTTGATGGGGTAATTGTAGAAGAACCTAGCTGGATGGTGAAATCATGCTGTAGAGTCAGAGTGGCAGGAAGAAAAATAGCTCAGTCTTTGCCAGGTTGAGCTGTAGGTGATGTTCTTTCATCCATGCCGAGATGTCTGCCAGGCAGCCTGAGATCCGTGCAGCTACCATTGGATCATCTGGTTGAAAAGAGAGATAGAGCTGCACATCATCATGTGCCTGTATGATTTCACCTTTTTTAATCATTTTAGAAGCATATTAAAATACCATTCATACAGCGACTTAAACCTCTGAAAGCCAGGATTACTTTGTTTTAATTTATAAATTATTTTGATATTTGGGGCATACAATCAATGGTGTTAAAGAAATGAACATAAAAATAAACAATGTCTCTTGAAATATCAAATAATTTTCACTTTTTTTTTTTAATGACAAGTGTTACGAACGTTAATAGTTTAGGAGTTGGATCATAACGCTTAGAAAAATGGATTGTTGCTGTGTGGATTGAACCAGGCAGAAAAATGAAAATAAGACAGACGGATAAAGCCAAAGCCACAAGAAAGAGTTAATGGGATGCACTATTTACAATTGCTGGAATGAGAATAATAATAAAGAAAGAATTTAGTAGAAGTAGAATTAACGAAAAATGACCACCAACACAAAATACCACTGATATAGCGAAAAGGAACTTGAGTGGTGCCCAAATCAAAGAACAAAATAAAACCAAGTTATTCCCATAAAGCTCCCCAAGTCATCTAACCTACCTAACAAAAGAAAAGAAAAAAAGAGAAGTAGAAACAGAGATCTTCAGCGTATTGACACTCAAAGCTTCCTATTCTTACCAACAAAAAACAAAGTACAAGGATGGCTACACTAGGAAAGTGGTGAGCGCCAATCTAAACACTAAACACATTACTACGTGCAAAGTGTATGTGCGAAATGCTTACCTGTTCTCTTTTCCCTAATTCAGGAGAAAACGAACCGTAACTCAAATACACCTAAACTAGGTGTTAGACGCATGACATCAGCTCAAACACAAACGCACAGCGCACAAACAACCCTCTCCATGAAGTTCGCGGGAGGGCCTTTAAACCAGCAGGGCTAAAGCAGATTGGGCGAAGAGGACGACGTCACAATGACGATTGACAGGTGACACGTCCAATCAGGAACCTGAGAGCAAGCAGCAGAGTAATGACAAAAAGAGCGAGGTAAGAAAAACAAACAAACACACACACACACACACGCACACACACACCCACACCTATACGCATAGCACGTAACACAAGGCAAGATAGTAAAAAATTTAATTGGTGTGACTCCCCCAAAATATAATGATAATTATGAACAAATCATTTGTTATATTAAGAAGTCATTAATGATATTTGTACGTTTTCTTGGAAAGTTTTTCATACCTATATGTATTTTAAACTGTATTTTTACTTTTCTTTGCGATTTGACTCTCTCATATGTAATAGGCATACTTATATTCCTCAAAACCTGCAGTATTCACTTTATATTCATTCAGAAAATGATTGCTGTTGTCCCACAATAATTTATAAAAATATTTTCTTTACAATGTCTACACTCAAAAAATATTTAGGCCTAACAAGTAAGATTTATGTATTTTGATTGCATGTACAATTTCCATCCATTTGGATTACATATTTTTTAACTTAGTCAAATGAATAAACTTTATGTGATTCCTATTTACAAGTCATATGTAAATTAAATGCGCAAGACTAAGATTTAAGTAATAGTACCAATAAATTCAATTTGTTTTAAATTCATAAGAAAGAACATTATGTATTACATAATTAACCCAATTTACTTCAAATGCATCATATTTAGATATTTTTTATTAATAAACCCAATGTATTTTAATACATATTATATATTTCTTTTTCCTCCCTAAATCCTCATATGCTACAACAAAATCTAACCCCCCCCCCACACACACACACAAACAACAACAGTCAGACCACCTTGTTTTACAATTGTTTTAATGCTTCAAAGCATATTTTGAGAATAACAAAAACTACAAAAAATGTGCTAAACATTAGCCAGTGCTACAGATACGTTTCCTCAAGAGAAAATTCAAGGTAGACAGATAACCTGTTAACAGCACTGCTTATATTACACTAACATACAGAGTGACATGCAATAATTAGTTTCAATTTAGAATGGTTGGTTGCCAGGAAATAATAAAAACAAATAATAACAAAAAAATCAATTGAAAATCAACAAAATAAAATCGAGTGTCTTTGCACCACACTTTTCTGTGTATGTTTTATTTTAGTAACACAGCTGTATAGAACAAACATTCTACATAAAATAACTAGTTACAATGACTAACTATGTTAAACTTTTAAAATACTGTTGTTTAAAAGTTTACAAACATTTAGAACAAGTCAACCCACTTGCTTTGAAGGAGGAAATATCTGTTAACAAATCACAGAAGCACCTTAATTTTCAATGCTTGGACTTTTGGAGACAGTTTGGTAGTATCCAGTTCCATCAAGATTTTCTGAAACACTTCGAATGTGCATTTAAGGTCTTTTGGGTAATTCAGGTTAAGTGCATATATGAGTCCAAAAAGCATCACACATCCAAGTGTGACATTTTTTAAGTTTTGCAGAACTTCCACGCCTTCAAGCACCACACCAACATCTGTTGGCTCATCTCCAAGTCAAGTCAAGTCACCTTTATTTATATAGCGCTTTTACAATACAGATTGTGTCAAAGCACTTAACAGTATCAAATTGGAGGATAGAGTGTCAGTAATGTATAATGATAAGATTAAACACTCAATTTTCAGTTAAAGGCATTTCATTATTGAATTCAGAGATGTCATTGTCTAGCTCAGTTTAGTTTAAATAGTATCTGTGCAATCAAATCGGCGATAATCGCTAGAAATTAAGTGTCCCCAACTGAGCAAGCCAGAGGCGACAGGACCAGCACCCTCTGCCCGAATGACATAGATGCCCATGGTTGTCTGTGCAATCCCCGACTCAGCCTCTGCACTTTCACAGTCCTCAGGCCGATAATGAGTAGCTAAAGTTGGCTCATGTTGGTAGCTGCATGTGCAAGTTAGCTAGCTAATGGACTTAACGAAAAATGTGATAATCAGTGCATTAGTATTAGTGTAATATGATATTCTCAACGCTAATAATACATTTATATAGGCAGAAACCAACAGATTATAAAGGATGACTGTAGATGTAACTTACCTTATAACCAGGCCACGATCCACGTTGTTCTAGTACAAAATGTTAATTGGAACTTTAGCTTCTCCTGCTGCTGTTGCCGCCCTCTACCGAGTGGAGTATGGAATAACGTCATTTCCGCTTCTAAACAATTATATTTCCCGAAATTTGTATGTAAATCAATCTCATAAAATGTAACTATTTGGATTTGGCTTGTTCCACATCTAGCTACATGTAAACTACATTCATACCTTTTAACTGATTAAATCTAATAGTTTAAACAATTTGCAGTTATAGATTAATTGTAAGTAATCTGACTATATAATTTTTGAAAAAAACGATTATTTAAATAAAATCAAAAGGATGCAAATACTTAATAATAAACTATGGCATGATTTATTTTTTTGAGTGTAGGTTATTTTAGAAGTGGTTGAACTGATTCAGCATGCAAGAACTACTACATATAAATGAATTAATAAATATGCTGTTCTCAATTAAGCTACATTGTTATATATCTCAAACGATAATCCATAAATGGAGCCAAAAAGTGGTTTGCATGGTCTTTTCTATTTGAAGTGAACTAGTGACCTGCCTCTCACTCTCAGCTCATCCTCACAAGCTGTCAGAGAGTGTAAACTGGAGCTGTTCTTGTCAACACACAGTAAACACACACACACAGAGTGTGAGCGGGAGGAATTGCCATGCCGCTCACGATTTGTGTGGGGAGACTCAGGCTTTCATCCAGCACTGTGCTGTCTGCTGAACTGGTGACAATGAGCAACAAAGATGTTTTATTTCGAAATAATTCAGCTATCAGAACGAGACACAAAAGATACACGGTTTACATGCTGCCATATGATTATGCAAACTGCATGGAATGATGTAGAGAAAAAAAAATCAGGATGGCCTTTGCTGGCTTCTCAAGTTTAATATTTTTTATTATTTATTATTATTATTTATTGTTATTTAATATCATTACAATATTATTTATTGTTATTATAATTTTTAGCTGATTTTGGCCCTTACATTCTGATGAGCAATTTTATATATATTTTACTGGACATAAGATTGTCACAATATCAAATTTTATGTTACTGAAATTTAAGTTTTTTTTTTTTTTAATTGAACAACTATATGAAGTATGAGTATGAAGTATGAAGAAAGTATGAAAGAACAAAAATACAACATGAAATATTGTTGATCTAAGAAATACAACATGAAATATACATACTGAAATACTGTAAATGGGAAATATCCCTTTCATCTACACTTGACCTTCTAACATTAGCACTCTGTTCTATTTCTCTGCTATAATTATTTTCTTTATATATATATATAAACACACAAAACATAACAACCTTGCTATGTGTACTGTGTTAAGGCCGTTTGTGTCTGCCAGATGCATAAATGTAAATCTTGTCCACCACTAGCAAATGTTTATTTCTGACTTATCAAAAAATGGGTTTGTGATATTAAACAGTTTATGATCCCTGATAGTCCATAGGTGCATTGGAAAGTATGACTGTGAATTCAGAAGCATAAACAAATCAGAAATCAACCTGAATCTTTAGAGCTCTTGTTTTGATGTTTGTGACATGCTGTTTGAACCGGGACTCTGTGGAGAATCCAAAATCGTCACACTGGAGAAATCATGTGCACCACAGCAGGTGTCTGCAGCCTCCTTCCCCTCTCAGTAAACGGGCCAGGGTGCCATAGCTCATCCAAGAACTGATTTTCATGCAATGTTAGGCTCTGCAAACACTGACAGAGTCCAGTTCTTATAAAAACCTGGGACTCATAATTAAAGATGCGGTAAGTAGGCTGCCACCCTCAACCTAAAACTTCACCCTCCGACAAAATGATTGGCAAAATAAAATAAAAAAGAAGAAAAAAAGCTTTAATTACCCAGCTATTCAAGACCGATCAGAATATTTGCTAATAGAACAAAAATTATACAACTGATATGGGCCTTTGCATGTTGATTCATAATTTGACTGCTCTCCAGCAAAAATTATAATTCCCGTTCCATTGCATTCATCACCGAAGGGAACATTGCTCCACTTAGCTTAATGGTTACTTTCGAGGAGAGGAGTTGAAGAGAACACAGTGGCATTTGCTGGTGAATAATGTACATCACAACAGCTACAAGGACGCCAAGAACTGTATGATCACTGAATACTCAGCGCTCAGCAGCGGTCTGGGGTCAAGTTCTGTCCACACCCTCTTGAATTTAATGGGCGAGTCTCAAGAGTTTTGAAAGTCAGAGAAAGGTATTGATATTTCAGAAAATAATATGAATATTTCATCCTTTGGAATTATGTAAATACTCTCTGGCCAAATGTAGACATGTATAGGTCAAGAGAATGAAATGGATAAGAGATAATGGAAAGGCGTCCGTTTCTCTCCTAGTCAACATTCTTTGACCTTTCTTTTCTCGCCTAGGGTTATTCCCATATTGATCTTTCTAGATCACTCCAGATTAACGGCTGTTATCAGCTCCCCATGCTCAATACCATCTAAACTCACTTTCCTCTCTGTTTGCCTTCAGTCCTTAATATTTACCAATGCTCACCCGTTCAGTGTAGCCTCAATCCACCCACTGCACTTCCACCTGACCCACATCAGCAGACGACAGGTCACCAGATTCTGCTCAGTCTTGCCTAAAGTATAAAAGTCAATTCAATCTCTTGAGTTTTAGATACCAGTTATTGTATTTGCTTGAGGAGTAAGTGGATTTGATTTGATTTGATGGAAAGGGGTGTCATGCCCCTTTTTTTATTCTGAGTGGGCAGTAGTGGTGGTCACAAACAGTTATTTTAAATTGTAATATTTCAAATATTTGCTGTTTTACTGTATTTTTGATTTAAAAAGACAGCCTTGGTGACTATAAGACTCCTTTCAGAAACATTTAAAAAATCTTTAGTGTATAATTGCAATAAATTGCATAATTGTATATTCTTAAATTTCCATAAAATGTCTATTTTTGAAGCAAACATGACTATTACTGAACCATTGGCAGACTAAGCAAAGTTACCAATCCAAGCAAATATCTTAGCAAGGCTGTTAGTTGAATAACCCATGTAACACGAGCCAGAAAGGTGGTGCAGCAGAGGAGGTTTTGCTGGATCGGTGAGTTTTGTTCTGTTTTTACACAGAATTGCAAAGGTCAATGTGGACATAATTCCTTAGAGAGCTGGTGATGTTCCCCAAATCAGCTGACCAGCTCTCTTTATCTGTGTTTCCTGAGTTTTCTCACTATTATGATTTTGATCATGTTACCAGAAGCATTTGTTCCCCCCAGAGCAACAGAATAACACAGAGAGCAGCATGTACAGTACAGCCAATACTGAGCAAAAACAAGACCATAAGCTCATGGCTCATGGAGTCAGACCTGATGGCAAGAAGTTACAATTCCTCCCTGAAAACTCAAGATCAAGTGTCCAGCTGCAACAAACCAAAAGATAAGAAAACCTGCAGTTATAATTGTAAGGGTATTGTCGCTAAGGGAGAAAGGTTTGTTGCTGGCTAACAGAAACAACAACAGAAACAACAGCAAAACTTACTGTCAAAATAGGGCTCTAGAGTAGAGGTCTTCACGGAGGACCCGAGACCCGAGGACCCGGGACCCGTACGGGTTCGGGTCTATATTTTAAATGGTCAGCCGGGTCTGGGTCGGGTCCCAATCTATTACTTCGGGTCCCGGGTCTGTTTAACATTGTGTGTAATACCCGAGTCGATCGGAGAACACCGCACCCGCCAGTGATCAGTGTCAGTCAGCATGCGTGTGTTTTGTAACTTGCAGTTTGTAAAATTAGGATGAGAAAATTGGTGAAAGAAAAAAAGAAGAAAAAAAAAAAAAAACGCGTTACCTCAGCCGCCAGAAGCAGGGCGCGGGCGGAGTTAATGTAGCCTACTGCACGCGGACGGTGATCATGGATTCCTTGAAAAAAAAAAAAAAAAAGCTGAAACAACTGAGGAAGAGACGCACCTGTTATTGAACATGCACGCAGTAAAGTGTAACGCACTTCTTGTTCTGCACGTTTTTTGCTAAAAAATAATTGCTCCGAGTCTTTATTACAACCAACAAAAAGTATCCTTATTGTTGCGGAAACGCAACAGTCGAAGTTGACTCGAGATGGAGAAAAAAAAAAAAAAAAATGCAAAGTTGCATTAGTCATCCGTCACTGACCGTGACAACATGTAGACTTTTAAAGCAATAATCAGTGGATTAAGAAGGCTCTTTCAGTCGGCAATAGAGAGGAACGAACAGTCAACATGGATGGAAATTTATTGACTAGGCGGATTGTATGCATGGCAGTCAGGGAGAAGGCTACTAACAGTAGTAAGGGAATTTTTTATTTAATTTTTCTCGCAACTTATTGACTTAATAGCAGTTTGCTGTGCAATATGTGCCGATTGGGTGCAGTCGGGTCTGTGTCTTCCCAGCCGGGTTCGGGTCCAACTTTCGAATAATGGTCGGGTCCGCGTAGTACATTTAAGGCATTTCTCGGGTCTGCACGAATTTTTGGACCCGTGAAGACCTCTACTCTAGAGTGAGAAAAAGAAATTGGATCATGACATAAAAATAAACAAATCTTATTTCTCCAATGAAATTTTTCTAATGTCTGTTTCTTGATCTTTTGTTTTTTGTCATAGTATCTGTTCTTTGATCATTTCCTTTATCTCTGTTCTTCAGTGTTATGAGCTTATCTTTAATATCTTGTATTTGTGTAACAAACGGTCCACTGAAGGCAAGTTGTGATGAACCCAAGTGCAGCTTTTATTTAAACAAGGTGAAATCCAAAATTAAAACATCCAAACCAACGAAGAAAAACTTGGCATGAACAGAAACACAAACTCACCAACAGGTTACAAGGTTCAATACTCGACAAAGAACAAAGGCAACATGAGGGCTATTTATATCAAACAATGCAGGTCAAATGACAAGAACCAACCAATGAGAGACAGGACACATGACTAAGACAACCAATGAGAACATGACACATGAACCAAACAACCAATAGCAGGATAACAAGAGGGCAAGGGAATCACATGACAAGGCAAAATATCAAAATAAAAGACATGAACACATGAAAATGAAACAAAACCCAAAAACCCTCGTTACATATCCCCCCCTCTAAGAGCGGCTCCAGATGCCCTAACCAACCAGAACAAAACCCAAAAAGTCCAGGAGGGTGGTAGAGCAGAGGCGGAACAGGGGTGAGGGATGGAGGGCCAGGCCCATGCAGGGGAATGAGGGTCAGAATCGCAGAACAGTTGGTGGGCCTGGGCCGTGGAGCAGAGGCCAAGACCATGGGCCATGGTGCAGTGATGGACCTGGACAATGGGTCAGATGCAGACCTGGGCAGTGGAGCCATGGTGGATCAGGGCCGTGAAGCAGAGGCAGGTCTAGGCTGTGGAGAGGTGGGCCATGGAGCAATGGCGGACAGTGAAGCACTGGAGGAGCTGGGCCATGGAACGGTGGCAGACAGTGAAACAATGCAGGACCTGGGCCGTGGAGCAATGGCAAACAGTGAAACTCTGGAGGACCTGGGCCGTGGATCAGAGGCAGACTGTGGAACATTGGAGCAGACCACCAGGTCAGATCCAGAGGAGCTTGGAGCCATGGCAGAGCAGGAAGCCAAGGCGGAGCAGAGGGCCACCAGGTCAGCAGTGCAGACATGAGCAAAGATCCCCACAGTGGAACAGATGACCACCATAGCAAAGCAGGTATCCACCAAGGCGGATCAGGTGTGACTGGAACAGAGAGCACAGAGAGGTTAACAGTGGCCTCTGCGACCATAACAGGACAGGTGGACAGTTCGGAGACCTTATCATTGGCCATGGCAGGGCAAGCAGAGAGTTCATGAATGGCCTCCATGGCCGTGACAGGACAGACTGTGAGTTCATGAACGACCTTCATGGCCACGACAGGGCAGTGTGTGAACACTAAGGGGCCCCCGAGTCAATTCTCTTTTGCATTTTATATAGGATTGCCAACCGTTCCGTATAATACGGAATTGTCCCGTATTTAAGGCATCAGTTTGTCCCATATTTGCAGGCATACACCGTATGACCACCTAGACTAGCTATACAAATAACAAATAAATTATTCTTTTTCCAAAGTATTGTTTGAATTGCGAACGTAGCCACTCCTGGAAGACTTTAAGACCAAGCGGAATCCTCCGCCGCCTAGTTGCTCCCGCTTCACAGCGAGCTGGACTCGTGTTTTGATTTCTGCAAATCAGTTTGGGCGAACACATAGACGTGATTATTGATTGTATACACAACATCCAGCTAGAAAACATACTACCTTTTACTATTTGCAATAGTTGGACCGAGGCTATGGAATAAACTTCCTTTATCTGTGAAAGCTTCAAATTCTGTCTACAAGTTTAAAACTAAATTGAAATCTTATTTTTTTACCTTGGCTTTTTAAACTTTAAGTTTGTAGGCTATGTTAAATTATCTTTTGAGTTTACTGATGTTTTTCGTTTTACTGGGTTTTTATTTTATTTGTACAGCACTATGGTCAACTGCTGTGTTTGTCGGTGCTTAATAAATACAAATACCTGAGGGAAAATGTCTTTCACTATTGTAAGTTAATGTTGTTAAATAGAGAAACAAAATTATATTTTTTAAAATGTCTATAACTTCTAGTACATTATAAGAAGAGCAGGAAGAAGCCCTTTTAGTGGTGAGTGATATTAATTTCATTTGCTGTGTTGTCGCTGATTTGTAAGATTATTACTCGATAATATTGTTTAATTTATGTACGTAATTTTTTGCCTAATTATGACATGCGCATTGTGTTTGTTTTTATTTCACGAGTATATCGTGCGCGTCTTTATACAGTGTTTGATCACATTTTTTATTTTTATTGTGTGTAACGGAAAAGGGGGGAGTGGGGTTTAGGGGGGCCCCAAAGCTGCATTAGCCCAGGGCCCCACAAAGGCTTAACGCGGCACTAATGATGTGAACAACTCCTGACATAATGGTTGGGATGTGAAAATGCTCTGGTGTGGCTGATACTGGAGGATAGCAGGGTTCAATCCCCACAGTGAATGCATAGCCACTTAGCAGCAAAGCAAAGTCAATATCTCTCTCCAGAGACCAGACGATCTTTCCCCCAGGCAACTGAGAATGTAGGGGTTCATCTAAACCAAAATGAAAAATGTCCTTAAGTGCCACATCATTAAAATCCATAAGATGACACAAACCACAAAAGTCTTCCACATAATCCTCTATAGCCCTGAAACCTTGACAAAGGCAGAGGAGGCGTGAAACTGCTGGGTTTATGGTAGTATTCTGTCACAAACTGTATGCGAGTTGTGATGAACCCAAGTGCATCTTTTATTTTGAAATCCAAAATACAAACATCCAAACAAATGAAGAAAGACTTGACTTGGCCATGAACAGACTTGACTTGACATGAACAGAAACACAAACTCACCAATGGTAGGTTACAAGGTTCAATATTCGACAAAGAACAAAGGCAACATGAGGGCTATTTATATCAAACAATGCAGGTCACATGACAAGAACCAACCAATGAGAGACAGGACACATGATTAAGACAACCTTTAGGTGTGTTCGACTTGAAGCGGCGCTGTACAGAATGATCAGTGAATGACATTCAAGTGCTGCGAGAGCTATTCGAAAGCATAAGGATCCGTCTGCTCTCTTATGGCTCTCGTGGTACTGTGATGTCTTACACTGATCATTCTGCTCAGCGCCGCTTCGAGTCAAACACACCTAATGAGAACATGACACATGAAGGAATCACATGACTAGACAGGAACCATGACAAGGCAAATTATCAAAATAAAAGACATGAAAATATGAATATGAAACAAAGCCCAAAACCCCCCATTACAATTTGATATAATTTCTTATGGATTATCATTTCTCATCCATTTTAGATAAATAATAAACTGATGTTCTCATTTGGCCATAGTAAATTAAAATAGGCCTATGTTTTATTTTGATGTTCAGCACATCAGACGTGAAGCGCTGCAGCTAATTAACTGAAGTCTCGCACAGACACAAGTCTTCTTTCCAAGAAAACTGAATTTTAACCCAGAATATATTGAATATATTGAAATAAATTAGGTTAAATATTTCAAGAGGGTTACCAACGGGTATGTTTAGGGATAGGAGTTGGTTAGGACAATAATTAAGTGTATAAAATTAAATAACTACATCATTCCTTAAAAATAATAATATACAGAATTGAATAGCAAGTGCTATAAAATAGTATGAGCCACTAATATTTAGTCATTTAGCAGGTGCTTTTATCCAAAGCGATTTATAAATGAGGACAATGGAAGCAATCAAAATCAACAAAAGAGCAACGAAATGCAAGTGCTATATCAAGTCTCATTTAGCCTAACGCAGTACACGTAGCAAGAGTTTTTTGATGGTTTTGATGAATTTGTATTCAAACAACTTGGTCACGTTCAAGCTCAAACCGGGGTGCAACGTTTTGCTACGGTTTCCGGGTTGAACGACATGTTTCCTGGAAACGGTGTGCAATGGTGTTTGAGATACATTTTCTCTTGTTTGGTGGATGTGTCAAAAATGCCCTATCAGCCCAATCAGCAGCAACATGTATATAAACCACGCGGTATCAAAGAGACAGCTCGCACAATGGGTCCAAGTAAAGTCATTTACAAATGTGTCCACTGCAGCTCGGTATACACAACAATTGAAGATATTAGAAGACATGTTTGTCGTAAGAGTTTTATAGTAACAATATAGCATATCAACATGATGATGTAGTTGTTTACAATTTTAGCTTCATTGCAAGGCAAGTTTATTTATATACCAAATTTCATACACAATGATATTTAAGTGCTTTACATAAAAATGAGAAAGAAAATACAAGGTATTAAAAAAGTAAGAACTAGAAATAAAATAATTTAAATTAGAATTGATTACCAGGAGATAAAAAGGATAATTAAATGAGGTGCGGGGGTGTAGTCAGTAGTATGTGAGGCTAAATAGATGTGTTTTCAGTCTGAATTTGGTATGATGTGTGCTTCCATTTCTGTTTCAGTAATCCCTTTATTATATTATATAATGGTAAATATTACAATATCATAGCACAACAACAGTGATCAGCAATAATGATATGCCTAATACTCACAATAAAAATAATAAGGTCATATAGATCATGACACAGTCTCGGAGGTAAGAAATGGATTATCCTTCACCTGAAATGTTTGTCTTTTCATCCTGAAATGTGAGGCAGATGTTGGATCACAATAATTAGGAACCACAGTTTCCACAAATCCCTTCACTCGATTGGGAGGTTCTCTTTTATTCTGGACGGCAAGGGCAGTGACTGTAACATTGAGCATATTTTGCAGTAATAAACACATATTTATACTGATTTCATCAGGCTCCGAAAATTCTTCAAAAAGAACACAAAGAATGGCCTTCTCAGCTGCCATAGTTGCAACTCTTGCGTCATCAGAACAGGGTGTTCAACGCACCACCGTTTACGTTTAAAAAATGTTTTGCAACGTTTTGTCAGGGCTGAACGCAGCCCTGATGCTGCAACTGTTTATTAATGGAATAACTGAAAAAGCAATATTATGGATAGAGGGCATATTTTACAGGGTTGCTGCAGGATTTTTAAGCTCAAATTTAAGACTTTTTAATACCTTTTTTAAGACCTGCACAAATAAAATTAATACCATATGAGCAGGGTAGGGCAATGTCTATGGTAAACTGTAAAATGAATGTAAAAAGCACGATTTACAGTTCAGATACACAAAAAAGTTTTGTAAAATTATACACTTCACACTTCAGCCTTTAAACCATTTTTTAAGAAAATGGATGAGTCAAAAGTATTAATTATTATATTAATTTAAACAATTATCAATAAATTATTATATGAATTAAATAACATACAAACACATTTTACTGTTTAGATTTTTATAATGGTTTATCTCCTTATCGATCCACCAGTTCACATTTACAGCTTGTTTGCAGGGTAAAAATGTGGGTCGAGTTTTGCATTGGTCTGAACAAAAACAACCCAATGTTCCTGCAATACTGGAGACTGCAGTTCTAGGACTGCATAGGACCCTATTTTTTGGGACAGCACCATCTATTCCAACAGAGGAGACCTGATTCAGACATCAAATAAACAAACAGATGCAAACAAACAGCACATCAGACGTGAAGCGCTGCAGCTAATTAACTGAAGTCTCGCACAGACACAAGTCTTCTTTCCAAGAAAACTGAATTTTAACCCAGAATATATTGAATAAATTGAAATAAATTAGGTTAAATATTTCAAGAGGGTTACCAACGGGTATGTTTAGGGCTAGGAGTTGGTTAGGACAATAATTAAGTGTATAAAATTAAATAACTACATAATTCCTTAAAAATAATAATATACAGAATTGAATAGCAAGTGCTATAAAATAGTATGAGCCACTAATATTTAGTCATTTATCAGGTGCTTTTATCCAAAGTGACTCATAAATGAGGACAATGGAAGCAATCAAAATCAACAAAAGAGCAACGAAATGCAAGTGCTATAAGAAGTCTCATTTAGCCTAACGCAGTACACGTAGGAAGAGTTTTTTTTTTATTATATAATAAATAAAAAGAAAACATAGAATAGAAAAAGAATAGAGCAAGCTAGTGTTAGAGGCCTTTTTGCTTTTTTTAATTGTATAATAAATAAAAAGAAAACATAGAATACAAAAAAGATTAGAAAAGCTAGTGTGCAAGTCTAAAAGAGACAAGTTTTTTTTTTTTTTTTAAAGAATAGAATTAGATTAGAGAGAGGTATGACATTCTTCATTCTCTCTTACTTTCTTTTCGGCTCATTAAAAATGAATCTTGCTGCCGCGTTCTGGATTAATTATAAAGGTTTGATACGACTGGCTAGAAGACCTGACATAATACATACATACAAAAAATAAATAAATAAAATAAAATAATTAAAAAACAAACAAAAACAACTATAGGGCCCTAGAAATCCAGTTCTGAAACTACAGCCTCCGGTATTGCAGGAATACCCTACTCACAACAACAGCCTTATTGAACATGCACATTCATTCTCTGCCAGCAGGAGGCGCTTTCGAACGGTTTCCGCGGTAACAGCAGAACACAAAGCAGCGCAACACTGGACTTTGAAACGTGCAGCGCTCATATTTATTTATAGCCTTTGAAGTTTAATCGTCACATATCTAAATTCTGGTTTGTAACCAAATTTAAGACCTCTTTAAATCATAATTAAGACTTTCTTGTACAATTTAAGACTTTTTATGACCTTAAATTTGATAAAGTAAATTTAAGACTTTTTAAGGAATTTAAGACAGCCAAAGTCCGGTTGGCCTTGATGTTGCGCGATAGTGATGATCAGGCCGTGCGGCAGGCGAACATCGTCGTGAAGACGGGATGGAAGTGGAAGGCCAGCGGAGCTCTGAGGGAAGAGGAGGAGTGCTTACAACATGCAGATATCATGGGCACGGTGACACAGGGGAGGCTGGGTCTTGGAGTCATCACCCGAGCAAGCTGGAAGGAGGCAAGGGCAAAGGACCGGAAAGGGATGGTGCAGAAGGAGATTCGGGCTGTGGAGGAAGAGAGCAGACAAGCCAGGGCAGTAGCCATGAAACAGCAAGGCAGCTGGATCCGGTGGGAAAGTGTCCGAGGAAGATCCCTCAGTTGGAATTGACATCCGGAACATGGAGGGACATCGGATAAAGTTCCTCCTTAGCTCCATGTACGATGTGCTGCCAACTCCAACAAACCTCCAAAGATGGAGACTGACAGAGGATCCCCTGTGCGCAGTGCAAGAGACCAGCAAACCTGGAGCACATCCTGTCGTCCTGCCGGGCAGGCCTGACTGAAGGGAGGTTCAGGTGGCGCCATGACCAGGTGCTGGCGCAACTGGCCGATGGACTGGAGAAGGAGAGGAAGCGGAAAAGAACTAAGGTCCAAGACAAGGGTCCCCGCTTCATTGGTTTCCTCAGGCCTGGGGAGAAGGCAGGCAAGGAGGACAGATGTTCAGGGATCCTTGGTATGGCAGAGGACTGGGAGATGAGAGTTGATCTCAGAAGGAAACTCAAGTTTCCAGAGGAGATTGCCGTACCAGCTTCCAACCAGATATTGTGCTCTGGTCCCAAGCAACAATCTACCGGTGGAGGTGGGTTGTAGGAGGTTCCCGGGGCTGTCACTTTGGAGAGCACTGGGGATGCTTGGGGTTAGAGGGGCAACTTGTAACCACCTGGTGAACAATATATCAAAGCAGGCAGAGACAGCATCCAGATGGCTGTGTTAAAGAGAAGTGAGCGGTGGCTAAACCAGGCTGGCAGAGGGGGCGGGGGACAGAGTTGAGTGGTTGAGTCCTGAATGGCTGAGGGAGCAGTTCCAGGACGCTGGTTCTGCTGTCAAGCCCCATCGAGGTGTCGTGGGCTAGTTGACGAAACACTGGTGAGGTGAGGTGCCCACTTGAAAACCCAATGAAGTCAACAGGTCTGGATCATTCAGCTGTGCCCTCAGGTGAAGACGTCTGAGGGGACCGACTTCAATGCTAGCTACCCATATAAGGAGCAGGACGTAATTCGTGCCAAGTGTGGTGGCTGCGATGTACCCTATCGTTTAAAGACATTGATAAAGTAAATTTAAGACTTTTTAAGGACCAGCAGGAACACTGTTTTAGCTATACGCAACAATTAGAATTTAAAATGCCTTACTGATGGTTTTGTTTCTTACAAACATGCAGAGTTTTACTTTAATAATGTTAATTGATGCACTGGAGTCGTGAGGATTATTGTAATGTTTTTATCAGCTGTTTGGACTCTCATTCTGATGGCACCCATTCACTGCAGAAGATCCATTGGTGAGCAAGTGATGTAATGCAACAATTCTACAAATCTGTTCTGATAAAGAAACGAACTCATTTACATCTGGGATGTCCTGAGGGTGAGTACATTTTTAGGTAAATATTTATCTAAAGCTGTTTGCTCACAAAACTTTTGCATTCCCCTGAGAAACTTTACGTGAATTGCAAAACTGGTGATATAAATAATAAGAGGTGGGAGGAAAAATTATATTTCAATGTTTTTGTGATACCAACCTTTAGGGGCTCCATAATATGGGACATAAATGAGATGAGAAGAAAACATTTATTTCAGTGCAACAAAACTTTTGCATTCTCTAAGAAAATTGGTGATGGAAATATATGAGGTAGATATGAGATAGCAAAACTATATTTCAATGCAAAGTTTTTTGGGTGAACACAATACTTTTTGCAAGAGAATGCAAAGTCATTGAAATATAAAATTTCCTCCCATCTCATATTTTTTCAATCACCAGGGGCTCTGTAGAAACGAACATTTGCAGTAGTGCTGAACCCAGAGGTAAACCCAACTTTACTTCTCAGTTAATGCTAATTCAATAAGTCAGGTTTAATAAACTGACCTTTCTCAGAAATATTCTGTAATGTTAGCTTCAC